>NC_057916.1:48411197-48721805 GCF_018873765.1 Telopea speciosissima
AGTGATTATATTCAGCTTTACACATGCACCCACGTGGCTATAGTGATAACGAATCAGGAACTCAGAATTGTTTTTTTTTATTTTTTATATTCTCCAGGCTAAGGATCAAATAGGCAGCTTCTTCTACTTCCCTTCACTTGCATTCCACAAGGCAGCAGGAGGGTTTGGTGGAATCAAGATCTTTAGCCGCCCAAGAATTCATGTTCCTTTTCCTAACCCAGCTGGAGAGCATACAGTTCTGGCTGGTGACTGGTTCAAGAAAAACCAAAGTAACAGTATAATTGGGTTCTTCTAAAGAATCATAACACATATAGTTGCTGGTTTTAGTACAAAAGAGAGAAATCCATTGAGATATTCGAATCGAATCCGTCTAATTGGCCCAAGCTCGATCCCATTTCTTGCTGATTCATTCTGATCCCTTGTTGATTCTGCTTTGGATTGTTTTCTTTTCCTAAATACTGATATAAGCTTCCGTGTCATTAACATGATTTGAAAGCAATCTTAGACACTGGGAATGGTTAGCCCCTTGCTGATGGGCTTCTCATCAATGGCCGTGGTTGGAATGGATGCACATTCAACGTTGATCATGGTAACCATAAATCATGATTTTCTGCAACTCAAGCTGCCACTCACTGAAATTCCAAGTTGTTTTGGCTGTATAGTCTCACTGTTCTATATATATTGGGCAGGTAAGACATACAGGTTCAGGATTTCAAATGTGGGTCTTACCACATCCATAAACTTCAGAATTCAGGTACACAAGTTGAAGCTGATAAAGGTGGAAGGGTCTCACACACTTCCGAACACCTACTCTTCCCTTGATATCCATCTGGGCCAGTCTTACTCTGTTTTGGTTACTGCCGATCAGCCTGTACAGGATTACTACATTGCTGTTTCTTCACGTTTCACCAACCCAGTTCTCACAACTACAGCCATTCTCCATTACAGTAACTCAGTTAAAGGAGTTTCTGGTCCTCCTCCTGGTGGTCCAACAACTCAAATCGATTCGTCTCTTAACCAGGCCAGATCTATCAGGTACTCACCCATATCCCATCGATCAATCAAATCCTACTCTGCTAATAATGCTCTTCTTAATATGATTGTCTCTGCCTCTGTTGAAACAGATGGAATTTGACTGCAAGTGGTTCAAGACCCAATCCTCTAGGCTTATCACTATGGATTGGTAAACACCGACCGTACAATCAAGCTTGCCAATAATGCAAACATCGTTAATGGCAAGCCGAGGTATGCTGTTAATGGTGTCTCCTTCGTTCCAGCAGACACACCATTGAAACTAGCAGATTACAAGATCCCTGGCATCTTCAATTTTGGAAGCATTCCCGATAAACATCCTGGTGACGGCAGATTCGACCTTAAGACTTCTGTCATGGCTGCAGATTTCAGGGCTTATGTTGAGATTGTGTTTGAGGATTGGACGGACACTGTACAATCATGGCACATTGATGGTTATTCCTTTTTTGTTGTCAGGTAAGGTTTATAGGCCATGAAAAGATTCATTCTTTCCTTATCGTGGGTTCATCTTGATTTGGAGTACATTACCAGATTCAACAAATTGAATTCTCTCTTATAGTTGTCAAGGCATCGCCTAGGCACCACCTGGACGGCCAGTCTCTTTCTTGGGTGCAAGGCATCATGCCTTATTGACACTTCATGAGTTTACATTGATTTATGTTTTTTTTTTTTTTGTTTTTTGATGAATATGCTTACATTATGTCCTATGTTTTGTTTATTATATGTTGGGTTTCTCATATTAGGTCATTACTAGCATAATTATGTTTGCATTGATATGGCTTCTATTTTGCATATAAGCATAATTATATAAAATTATCATTGCTATATTACATATACTCATACTGGCGCCTAGGCAACGTCTAGGCGAGTGCCTCATCGCTTAGACACCCCTCCAATGCCTTAGGTCATCTAATAGCCAGGACAATTATGTTTTGTATAGTTGTTAAATTGCTCTATTTTTAACCTGCTTTTTTTATATTGGTGTTGCTCAACATCCTTGCCAACTAAAATCTATCCCATGTTAGCTTTCCTCTGCTATTTAAATTTTTCTGGTCCGTGCATGTTTGAATTTTTTTTTCAATATTACATCGGGGTCATTTCTATTTCTATTTTATATTTTTAAAGGCTACATTTGAGGATTCATTTGGTTTTCAAACATTATGTACAAGGAAAAGTTTCAGGTAAATCTCATGGTTCCACGGACTTTACCTTAAAGTTCTCCTTTTACCTGGAAATAAATGGAGCCTAAAGGTGAGATGCAAAATGCAAGGAGCAGTTTCTCCAAAACCAAAAGATTGCCTTTGAAAACCTAGCACAAGAACCATTTTGATGCTTAAATTTTTTATTGACGGAATGACAGATGGAGTAGCCTAATTTTGCACATAAATTTTCTTCCTTTTCTTCCCGGAGAAATTTTCATATTTAATGCAAGGTTCCTAAAATATCTTTTTTGCCTCTACACATGGTCACACGTGCATTTGCATGTGCATATTTACTAGTGTATATATATATATATGTATATAAATATAAATATAGCTATATATACGTATATATATGTATATAAATATAAATATAGCTATATATACATATATATATGTATATATATATATATATATATATATGTATATATATATATATATATATATATATAGTTTTATTATTTTACTTGTTTTAATTAAAAATATATTATCCACCACGCTACAATCTCCACTAGTGATAATATTATTATTAATAATTTTTCAGTTTTTCATGCTCCCCTTAAAATTTTCTAGCTTGCATTATTGATAGTCAATGAGGGCCCTCGAAATAGAATCTTTTCTTCTGAAACTCTCATTGGCCTCATTTCAATTTCCTTAAATCCTACTTTCAATATTAGATAGTTTAAGCCTAGGTTTATCCATTTTCCTTGGTCCCAACACAATTTTCCAGGTCATATCATTGTCAGGCAATGAGGGCCCTTGAAATGGAATCTTTTTTTGGATTTCCAATTAATCTGGTTTCAATGTCAACGAATCCCCCTTTCAAAATATATATTAATAAAACCCAATAGCATCAAATATATATATATATATATATATATATATATATGCCTATAAATATAACTCTCTCTCTCTATATATATATTTTTATATTTTTAAGCAAACATTTATTTTATTACTTAATTTTTCTTGGATTATTTATATAACTCTTATATATATAAACAAATGTCTATGGCCAAGTTTCCCTTAAAACCACTGCTATATACTAACATATAGCTGTAGCTTTTCTCAACCGCGGTAGAACGTTTGCCATCTCGCTAATTAGAGTTGAACATGTATATTTATTTATGGCCTCGATTTTAAATAACTGCGACTAATGGTGAAATTTCAAGAATAAAAAAAACTTCACTTCCCGCCATTCTACTTCATTTATCAATTTCTTTTTAACAAGCGGAGGAGAGGAGGAGGAGGATTAAGGAAGAAGAAGAGGAAGAAGAAAAAGAAGAGGATCAAGGAAATCGATCAGGTCGGGCACTTTCACGGTAAGTTTTTTTTTTTTTTTTTTTTTTAATCTTCTGACCTCTCTCTCTCTCTCTCTCTCTCTCTCTCTGACTTTTGATTTCATTTCTGTAAACGTTGCTTGGCAGGGGCTGCACGCAGAAGGATCGAGGAAATCAATCAGGGTCGAGCACTTTCACGGCAAATTTTTTTTTAAAATCTTTTGACCTCTCTCTTTCTCTCTCTAACCCTTGATTTCATTATTGCTTACAGGTGGTTGCTTGGTAGGGGCTGCACACAGAGTCTAGGTAGAGGGTGGGGTGGGGTAGTGAGAATTGAAGAAGAAGACCGTAAGTTTTTTTTAAAAGAATTTTCTGACCTCAAGTTTTTTTTTTTTTTTTTTAATTTCTGATCTCTCTAACCCTTGATTTCATGTCTTTTTTATAGGTTGTTGTGCAGGAACTGTGCGTAGACTCTGGACAGAGATTGCGGTAGTGAGGACTGAGGAAGAAGATGGAGGTGGGTCGGGGTTACAGTGGTGGGAGGGTGGGCTTGCAGAGTTGTCGGAAGAGGGGGTGGGTGCTGTAGGTCAAACAACGGTCCAGGGATCAAACCATGGTTCCCAAGGGAAACCAATTATAAACCAATTAGGGTAATGCATGCCCTGGGTTAGCCCATGGTGTCCTATGAATGCCCCATTTTAATTTTAGCGTTTCCCATGGTTGCCCATGGGAACCCTAGTACATCCCTGTTAGGGTTTCTCCTTCCCTCATGTGTCCCATGAAATTATAGAACACAAATGGGACAAAGAAAATCGTCTTTAATCCATCACATGGCAAGAGGGATCCATCCCATACTCGAATGCGTAGCGAAAATAAATTGATTCAAGTTTCTTTCGCATCCCATAAATATTAAATAATCAATAACTGAAGGAATCAATAAAGAATTACTAACCTGGTGAGCCTCAAGTGTTGCTCCTCCAATAGACAATGGTTCTTCCTCCAATGAGCGCTCCAAGTAAACAGATCTGAACCTCCAATGGCGCTACCAAGGTTCTTCAAGTCAATCCCAGATGCTCTCAAATTCTTCAGCACAGATCCAGGGTTTCACAAACCCTAACTCTCAAACACAGATGAGAAAAACTAGAAGAAGAAGGAGAGAGATCACAAGAGGGAGAGAGATAGACCAAAACGCAGGAGAGAGGGGGCCAGGCTGAAAATGCAGAGCACTGCCCCCTCCTACGTTTTAGTCCCCTTTTTATAGAGGTAGGGTTTAATAAAAACCCTAATGAGATTTGATTAATCCCTGTGAGAGTCTGACTCTCTCTCTCTCAGTATGGCAGTTTTGTTTAAACTTAAAAGGCTTCAAAAAGGTGAAGAAGCAGAATCTAACAGGGAAAGTATTAATTAGTTACTTTATTTAATATTTATGGGTAATTTTAGTTAGCACCATATCCATTAATTAAATAAAGAACCAATTAAAATAATAAATTCTAAATAACTCCCTATATGATAATAAATTATCATATACAACCCCCCACTAATCAACACCATCATTATGGAATCTAGGGCATGTACACATGTACTGCTAAATCCCATTCCATAGTACATGTCCATATAAGAGCGTCTGTGCAATTGATCGGGCCCCGTAAAACTCGATAAAACACTTTGTTCAAATAATTATATATAATCTATCATTTTATGTAAAATAGATTTTTGCAAAACCATTTCCAAAACGGTACTAGATCCAGATTCTGATTCGACCATACACAGACAGTTTCAATCTTGGTGTTCCCCTAATTGGGTAGTGGTGACTATGTTGGATAACTCCTTCACTCACAAAGTGTTCACGCATTCCCAGAACACCGGCTTTGACTCGCTTGAGCCTCAGTCATTGATGAACCAAAGAATACGATCATACTTTGCAGCGACAGGGCTCCCTCAAGCAAAGGGTGTCGGTGACACATGTCTATCCCTTCCTACATCTGACAGTAATACATGAGGGAATTGACAAAGTAGATTCTCCGCCAATGCACATATCAAACATGTGAGCACTCGCATTCGTACCCTAACATCACATGTCTAGGCATACCCAATGCGACGACCATATGATAAGGGTGTCCAGGCCAAACCCTAGTCGTGACTACCATTTTAAGTAAAACTTACGGACACATAATGCTCAAAAAGTTTATATTGCATGTGATAATATTAAACTAAAATGTATAAAAGTTCAATACAAAGAAGAACCGGGTTGAATCAGACCGAACCGGGTTTGATGGACACACACTTGTCCAACAATCTCCCACTTGTACATCAAAGCCAATTATCCATACATTTTAAATCCATGCCCTCCATGTGTTTCTCAAATACTCCAGGTGACAAACCCTTTGTCATGGCATCAGACACATTTTCAGTTGTGTCCACTTTGGAGATACTCAAGCGCCCTGCTTGATGATCTCTTTGATGACATGATACTTCCGCTGCTCGTGCTTGTTCCTCTAATGAGCCCTAGGCTCCTTAGCTTGTGCAATGGCCCCTCTACTGTCACATAACAGGGGAATAGGGCCCTTTACAAGGTTAGTGATAATCTCCAAATTTGATAGGAATTTCCTCAGCCAAACACTTTTTTTTGCTGCATTGCAAGCTGCAAGGTATTCTGCTTCGATAGTGGAATCGGTTGTAGACTTTTGTTTCACACTCCGCCACACAATGGCACCTCCACCCATTATGTCACACCCCTATCCCAATAAGGAATAAAATATTATAAATGGGGTATGACTAGGATGCCTCCCAACATCCTAATCACCACCAGGATCATCGATGCAAGTGGCTTACCTCACAACACACAATGAGAATCGTACGATACTGCAATAGCGGAAGACTTAAAATAAATACCTCTGATTCTCATTTAGGGAAATAACTACAGTGATATTACATATATAAAAGGTTATCTTTGAGTACAATACTTAGTCTAAAAGTTACTACATTAAAGATGATTTAAAATATAAGGAAAGGAGAAATATTACATCAAAATGCAATAACACATGCAACAAGGAATAAGGAAAATATTTAAAGCATCAACATCCATAATCCAGCTTTCGCCTTCGCCTCGTCCATGTCCTCCATCGCACCTCGATATAAAGTTGCAACACATTCTAAAAGAAGGGTTCTCCTAGGGGTGAGCTTCCACTAGCCCAATGAGCAAGAAATTGAACCACACACACACAACAAATATGAGGCTGCAAGTCGAACCTGATGAGCAAACATCCTTGACGTCCCGTACCACCAATGATGACTCGCACATCAGATCCGATTTATAATCATGCAACATACACAACAATATGATAAGCAATATGAATAACGATAAATGATGATGATGATGATGAGATGTAATGTATGCATGGATGCAATGCTGTGTAGAGTAATGGAATTGTATCCCTGGTACCGGAACACACCCTCGATCCCCAACGATATAACACCATTAACCTACGACATAGTAGAGCCATATCCCTGGTACTGGAACTTACCCTCGATCTCCAATGATATAACCCTAACTACGTCAGTGGAAGCCTGCCGGTCCCGGAACACTATCAGTCTCCTAGCAAGCCTTCAATAATCTCAACCACGGTACCAGAACTTACCCTTGATCCCCGGACTGGATTATCAATAAGGCGATACGGTGTAGGAACTTACACATCTACCTCCCATATCCCTTTAACACAAAATTACAAATGCAATATTGTGTAAAATGCTATATGAATCTATCGTATCGAGAGGTATTTCGGGTGCATCAACGTCCCATTCCATCTATCACCCGGGTACCAGCACGACACGGCACATAACAGGTCAAATATAATACATGATGAGAGACATTAAACAATCACATAACCATTTCATCCATTTTCAATATCACAACATATAGCCATCAACTAACATTCACATGATCATAACCATAGGTAAATAATGCAAATATGCGTTATGAATGAAGTATGACAACTAAAGTAATTGCAAATAAAACATAGCATTTAAACATAGAATCACTCAATAAATAAACAAAGTCCAACCCCCACTCACAGTATGCTTGCTTGTCGTTTGATGTGTTTGATAAGAATTACCTCAGTGCACGCACTCCCATAATAGTTATAAAGTCTAAGGATGCGTGAGAAGTTTGTTAGAAGTGTATAGGTGGGTCCCATGAGGGGTCCCAACAATTTATTTGAAGTTTGGGTCAAGACAACAGGGGTGGATGAAGGAATAGAGTCAGCCAGGTGAGTCCGGTCGTTCCCCCGCCGCCATTCTTTTGAAATCTAAGAAGATTTCCACCTTCAGCCTTTCGTCCATGGAACCACAAGGGTCCCAGGGTTAGGGAGGTGAGTCCAATCCTCGTTGGAGGTCCAAAATACATAGTCCTTTATAGGACTTAGAGGATTTAAGGGATTGGATCCAACTCTAAGGTTTTCCCCAAGTGTTACTATTGTGTATAGCAAAACACAAACTTCCTAAGTCAATTACTTTCAATCTTCACCCCTATAGGTGTTATGGCTGTTAGGACCCCAAAAGGATCACTTCAAGGTCCAACAAGACCACCAAGACCTAATCTAAGCATTAGTCTTGGGATTCACGAGTTTGGAATCCCTTTAGGATTTTTCAATTCTAGGATGAGGTCACAAGTCTCTTAGGACAGCAAGGAAGTTGCAATAAAGGCCTCTCAAGGGTTGGGGGATTCAATAGATCAAACATCAAGAATCCAAGGTCTAGGGTTGCCCTAGGGTGTTGAAACCCAAGGATAATAAAGGATTTTTTAGGAATAGGCACAATGTCGGGTGAACTAAAAGGGCAAGGCTTCAAACAAGAAGTCTCATAGTAGACTAGGTCCATACCTTTGGGTTCTAAATGAAACCCTGGGCCAAAATTCCTATTTCAAGGATTCTAATCCCTAAAACCAAAGAGGAAGAGGGGCTTAAGGCATCAAGGGTAGACCTTGCTACCTCGATAGGTCAATTAATTAATATATATGGAGGGCACTTTAGGCTGTATAAAACCCTCCACAAAATCTTCATAAGTTTACTAAACAACCACAAAGCAAGCGGGGTCACTGGGGTATAACTTAAATCCTACAGTTGCTGTCAAAACACATCATCCATATGTGGGTCCACTTTCAAGGGTCTTATATTGGGATTTGGTCCAAGGTTCCTTCATATAAATTATATTCCTTTGAGTGTATTTTACAATGCAACTTGAATCACGTCAGTACGATATACATAGACAAAGTTATGGCCCAAACACTGAACAGTGGTCATGCTGTCAACTGCGGACGGATCTACGAACGGATTTTGTTGTGTGAGTCTGCCCGTGCATCCAGTCGAACCCTGAGACACACCCGAGACACACCTGAGGGGACAGATCCACCGGAGGATGCACAATAGTGAGTCCGGTCCTTAGTCCGCTCGCAACAGGAATGGGTTTTTCAACTCCGAATTGCATCCAAATTGATCCCCAATGCCCCCAATGGCTTCAAGGGCTTGTAGGAATGACTTCCAAGGTTCATTAGGGTCCCAAATATCCTAATGGCACAATATATTAAGCCATCTATGGTCCATACTCAATTATCCAATCCAAACTTGGGTTTTTGGGTGAAAAACCTAGGTTTGCAAGGCTTGGTTCAATGGCACTTCTAAGAGAGGTGCAAGGGTGTGCAAAGGCATCCCAAGGGACTAGAATCATGTCCCCAATAAGAACATTGGGTCCCAAGTAGAACCCAAGCCAAATCCAAACTCCCAAAATCCAAAACCCTAAGCTAAAAATTAGAGAAATAAAGAAATGGAGGAGGAGAGATGGCTTACCTTCAATGGAGGCAGCAAACACAAGGCTAGGTGAGCCTTCTCTAATCTTTCCTTCTCCCTCTTCCTTCTTCTCCTTCTTCTTCTCCTTCTTCCTTCCTTCCTTTCTTCTCTTCTTTCCTATCCGGACAGCAAGAGGGGAGGGAGAGAGTGTGAGTGAGGGAGTTCCATTCCCCCCCTTTCTCCTTCTTCTTCTTCTTCCTTTCTTTCCTTTTCTCCTCTCCTTCCCACATTTTGCTCTTTGGAGAAAAGATGAAATGAGAGAATCTTTGACTAAGCCCCCTCTTTTTATAAAATCAAATAGGCCTTGGGGCCTGATTGCCTAGGTCCTTAAACCCAAAACCCATTTTAACTTAAGTTGGGCCTTAGGGCTAGTTTGGTTTTTCCTTTAAGACCCCAAGTATTAAGGTCCAAATAATTAAGGTGTGTTTGGCTTAGCGTAAGGCCCAAAAATGTGTTTTAGTCTAGGTTTGTTTGGCTTGGTTCAATTAAAATAAAAAAAACCATTATTTGCTTTAGTTAAGCCTTATAGGCCCCACAACATAGCAAAATCAATATTCAAAGGTTAAGGGTGGGCTCCACCATGTCCGGGAGCATAGCCCCGAGGTCTGGGACATAGGGATGTAGCCCCACACAAGAAGACAATTAAAATCAGCATGACAGCACGGGCGGATTATCGGTCGGATTCACCAGCACTGGATCTGGTCGTGGATCCATTCCTACGGTCAAGGCCGAAATCAACAATAGGGATGTGTGGCTTTGGCCTACATATCCAGAACTTCTAGGGGACACATATAATAATATTTTAAGTTTACGGTCAGAGGTGTTGACCATTGCTACCATGGCATTACCCTTTGGGTAAGGTCTAAATTGCCCGGGGTATTAGGGTATATTTCGGGTGTGGGTGTAACATCCCCCAAACCTTATTAAAAATTTTGTCCTCGAAATTTGACGTGTCTGGGGACTCGAATAGATGAGGATACTCCGACCGCCTTTCAACTTCTTATCGCCCAGACGCTCCTTCTTTCGAATGGTTGTGCCACTTCACCTTCATGTAATGGATGGGTCGGTTGCGAAGGTGTAAAATCTTACCATCCAGAATCTTCTCGGGCAGTTCCTTGTAGGACATATCTGCTGCGAGCTCCGCCGGTTCTTGAGATAGAACATGGCTCGGGTCGTGGACGTACTTCCTCAACATGAACACGTGGAAGGCGTCATGCACACCACCTAAGGATGGTAGGAGCGCCAACCGGTAAGCCACCGGCCCGATTCGTTGCAAGGATCTCTTACGGCCCAAAAATTCTCATGCTTAACTTGCCTATCTTGCTGGTTCATAATACCCTTTCATCAAGATTGGACTGCCTTGATTTACTCACGAATCAAATCCACCTTCTCACTTGTTGACTGGATCAACCCGGGATCAAGGATGCGACATTCACCCACTTCATCTCAATAGTGGATTGATACTATTCTTATAAGCAAACTCAATGAGTGAGATGTGCTCCTCCCAACAGACTTGCATGTCAATAGCGCAGGCCCGAAGCATATCTTCCAAAGTTTGAATGGTTCTCTCCGACTGTCCGTTTGTCAGAGGGTGGAAGACCATACTAAAACTCAACAAGGTACCCATTGCCTTCTGGAACCCACTCCAGAACTTTAATGTAAATCTAGGATCACGGTCAGAGATGATACTAACTGGTACTCTATGCAGTCAAATCACATTGTCAATATACAAGCAAGCTGGCTCGTCCATCGAGTAAGTGATCTTAACAGGGATGAAATGAGCTGTCTTCGTCAACCTGTCATCTACCACCCACATGGCATTGACGTCGCTAGGTGTACGGGGTAACCTAGTGACGAAATCCATGGTAACATGCTTCCACTTCCACTCTAGAATGGGCAACGGCTGTAAAAGGCCATGGGGTCGCTGACTATCCGCCTTCATCTACTGACATGTGAGACATCTTGCCATAAATTCAGCTACCCCTCTCTTCATCCCACTCCACCAATAGTGCTCTTTTAAATCTCGGTACCTACCTGAGGAAATTGGATAAGGAGAATCATGGGCTTCAGATAATACTCCCTTCCTCAACTGAGTATCACTAGGTACGCATAGCCGATCTCTAAACATGAGAACACTATTCTCAGTTAAAGTGAAGTCCAGTTCTCGCTGCGCGTCTTCTTTGATTGCCTTACTTATTCTTTGAAACTCCTCAACGGAAATCTGGGCCAACTTGATCTTTTCCGCTGGTGTCGACTGTACTGATAAGGCTGCCATCGACAAGGGAACATCCTCTACCAGTAACTCCAGGTCCTCTCTTTCTGTAGTGATGTAACTCTTTTGTCTGGTTTGAGTTGCCTAGACTCAGGTTTCTAGAAACTTTCACCACTCACGATGTAGTTTAAGATGATCTTGGGACCTGTAGGTTATGGGCCCATGCTCATAAGAGCTCAAGAGGTTCAATCTTAGGACACAAACCATTAGGAAACTAAAGATCCAACTAATCCTCTGGATCATGCCCAATGTCATACTTCCATTATTTGGGTTGCAAGGTTAGGTTTGTACTACTTTCTTACAAGGCTTTTATTCTAAAAACTTTCACTTTCGGTTCTCCAATACGTAATTCAACTTTAGAATGAATTGGAATATTGATAGGTCCCATGCTGTTCGCTCCCAATAACAGAGGGGACATTCGGTGGTCCATTACTCCACTCATACCTATTATTGAGTAAAGTTTTATCAAATCCTTCAGTTCCTATTTCAGTTTTCAACCTCGATAGAATTAACTATGCTAACACACAAAACAAACACTCAACAACGTAAAAACACCAATTATACTACTCACATGCAACATCAGCAAAACATGTGCAGAAAGAAAGAAAGAAATAACAATAGTAATAATAATAATAATAACACACAAGCAAATAGCCAACTAACACATACATAATTAAACCTTGTGCTAAGTAGGTAAGGGAGCACAAATACAAGCATGAATAGATATGGTGAGTCATGTAATATACCTGCCATGATGATTGGGTTTATCCTTATGGGCAGCTCCTGGACTTATGACCCAATTGATTACAGTTGTGGCAGCGAATGGTTGATCAAGATCGCACGTATGGTGTATTCACAGGCTCGCCTTGCGGATAACTCCTGGACATATGCCCCAACTCGTGGCAAGTGTAGCAACGAATGTTAGGTCCATATAGCAATGGTGTCACCATGGGTGGGGGTGACTAAAATGTCGAGTTCACTTCTGGTGTATTGCTCTGTATTAAAGTTGAGCCGAGGTATTGCCTCTCCTGTGCCTCGCTTGGTCCCCTAGAATCTGGTAATGCCACAGGCCTCTGACGTGCCATCTTGAGAGCATGGTAGTTCTCTCGCTGTTTATCTTCAATCACTTTGGTGGCCTGGACCACTTCTGCATAAGTGGGAAGATTGTGCAACACCATAGATGTGATAATGCTAGGTCTCAGCCCCTTCTCAAATTTTCTGGCCTTGACGGCATCAGGCTTCATATGCTTGGGAGAAAAATTGAAGAGCTCTTCAAAAATCTGCTGGTACTCAAGGACTGACTTGGGTCCCTGGGTCAGGCTCATGAACTCAACCTCTTTCTGATCGCGAAAGCTCTGAGGAAAGTAGTTTCCCAGGAAGGTCTCCGTGAACTGACCCTATGTAGGGTTGGGATATAGTTGCTTGAAGTTATCCTTAGTAGATTACCACCAAGAATCAACCTCGCCTCTAAGTTGGAAGGTAGCATACCTAATCTTATCTTCATCTGCACATCGAAGTACCTCGAAGATTCTCTCCATATCCCTTATCCATTTTTTCGGATAGAGGAGACCAGTGGTCGTCCTTGTAAAAGTGGAGGGGATAAGTTTCTGGAACCTCTCAGTCAACTTTGAGGCATCAACCTGCTCTGGTGTTAGGGGTACTGGCTGTCTTTCTCTCTCTTGCACAACAGTTAATAACTGAGTACCCTAGGCCTGCATGAATGCCCGATTCTCTAGATGCATATTTCGCAGTAAGTCTCCCAACACTGTTGCCCCATCTGGATTGGCTTGGGCAACAGGGACATCTAGTCAAGCTGTACCTGAAGGGTCAGCATCATGCTCGCTCGAAGGAGACGGGCTCCTACTTGAACGGGTGTGAATCGTAGTAAAATCCTGTCAAAAGACTCATACCAAATAAATAAGTATAATATATATCATGGGTTATAGCACACATAGAAGAAGTACCCATGCAGCAGAGTGGTGGTGTCACTCGGGTCTCCAGTTACACTAATATTTTATGCTCTTTTCTTTATATAATTCTTTGTTTCTAACAAGGTTTTAGTTATACTTTTCTTGCTGTCCTTATTGCAAGTTTGCACTCAAAGTAGTAAAACCTATGTTTGTTGCTATAATGTAAACAAGAATATCACAGCAAGCAAGGTGTAGTTTCATACCTATTGTTCCTATTGTCTTTACTATTGTTTAAGTTTGTCATTAAGACTTTTAGTATAAACCAGTGCACCTAAGGTTCACCTGGACTGTGAGTTAAGCAAGAACATCAATGCTCTGATACCATATTTGTCACACCCCTATCCCAATAAGGATAAAATATTATAAATGGGGTATGACTAGGATGCCTCCCAACATCCGAATCACTACCAGGATCACCGATGTAGTGGCTTACCTCACAGTCACACAGTCGAGAATCAGGGCTGATATCAGAATAGCGGAAGACTTAAAATAAATACCGCTGATTCTCATTTAGGAAAATAACTACAGTGATATTACATATATAAAATGTTATCTTTGAGTACAATACTTATTCTAAAAGTTACTACATTAAAGATGATTTAAAATATAAGGAAAGGAGAAATATTACATCAAAATGCAATAACACATGCAGCAAGGAATAAGAAAAATATTTAAAGCATCAACATCCATAATCTAGCTTTCGCCTCCACCTCGTCCAAGTCCTCCATCGCACCTCGATATAAACCTGCAACACATTCTAAAAGAAGGCTTCCCCGAGGGGTGAGCTTCCACTAGCCCAATGAGCAGAAAATTGAACTACACACACACAACAAATATGAGACTGCAAGCCGAAACTAATGAGCAAACATCCTTGATGTTCCATACCACCAATGATGACTCACATATCAGATCCGATTTACAGTCATGCAACATACACAACAATATGATATGCAATATGAATAATGATAAATGATGATGATAATGATGATAAGATGTAATGTATACATGGATGCAACGCTGTGTAGAGTAATGGAATTGTATCCCTGGTACCGGAACACACCCTTGATCCCCAACGATACAACACCATTAACCTAGGACATAGTAGAGCCATATCCCTGGTACCGGAACTTACCCTCGATCCCCAACGATATAATCCTAATTATGTCAGTGGAAGCCTGCAGGTCCCGGAACACACCATCGGTCTCCCAGCAAGCCTCCGATGATCTCAACCACGGTACCAGAACTTACCCTTGATCCCCAGGCAGGATTATCAGTAAGGTGATACGGTGTAGGAACTTACACATCTACCTCCTGTACCCCTTTAACACAAAATAAAAAATGCAATATTGTGCAAAATGCTATATGAATCTATAGTATCGAGAGCTATTACGGGTGCATCAACGTCCCATTCTATCTATCACCCGGGTACCAGCACAACACGACACATAACAGGCCAAATATAATACATGATGAGAGACATTAAACAATCGCATAACCATTTCATCCATTTTCAATACAATCACAACATATAGCCATCAACTAACATTCACATGATCATAACCATAGGTAAATAATGCAAATATGCGTTATGAATGAAGTATGACAAGTAAAGTGATTGCAAATGAAACATAGCATTTAAACATAGAATCACTCAATAAATAAACAAAGTCCAACCCCCACTCACAGTATGCTTGCTTGTCGTTTGATGTGTTTGATAAGAATTGCCTCAGTGCACGCACTCCCGTGACAGTTATAAAGTCTGAGGATGAGTGAGAAGATTGTTAGAAGTGTATAAGTGGGTCCCATGAGGGGTCCCAACAATTTATTTGAAGTTTAGGTTAAGACAACAGGGGTGGATGAAGGAACATAGTCAGCCAGGTGAGTTCGGTCGTTCCCCCGCCGCCATTCTTTTGAAATCTGAGAAGATTTTCACCTTCAGCCTTTCGTCCATGGAACCACAAGGGTCCTAGGGTTAGGGAGTTGAATCCAATCATCGTTGGAGGTTCAAAATACATAGTCCTTTATAGGACTTAGAGGATTTAAGGGATTAGATCCAACTCTAAGGTTTTCCCCAAGTGTTACTATTGTGTATAGCAAAACACAAACTTCCTAAGTCAATTACTTTCAATCTTCACCCCTATAAGTGTTATGGCTTTTAGGACCCCAAAAGGATCACTTCAAGGTCCAACAAGACCACCAAGGCCTAGTCTAAGCATTAGTCTTGGGATTCATGGGTTTGGAATCCCTTTAGAATTTTTCAATCCTAGGATGAGGTCACAAGTCCCTTAGGACAGCAAGGAAGTTGCAATAGAGGCCTCTCAAGGGTTGGGGGATTCAATAGATCAAACATCAAGAATCCAAGGTCTAGGGATACCCTAGGGTGTTGAAACCCAAGGATGATAAAGGATGTTTTAGGAATAGGTACAATGTCGGGTGAACTAAAAGGGCAAGGCTTCAAACAAGAAGTCTCATAGTAGACTAGGTCCATACCTTTGGGTTCTAAATGAAACCCTGGGTCAAACTTCCCATTTCAAGGATTCTAATCCCTAAAACCAAAGAGGAAGAGGGGCTTAAGGCATCAAGGGTAGACCTTGGTACCTCAATAGGTCAATTAATTAATATATATGGGGGGCACTTTAGGCTGTATAAAACCCCCCATAAAATTTTCATAAGTTTACTAAACAACCACAAAGCAAGCGGGGTCACTGGGGTATAACTTAAATCCTAAAGTTGCTATCAAAACACATTAGCCGTATGTGAGCCCACTTTAGAGGGTCTTACATTGGGATTTGGTCCAAGGTTCTTTCATATAAATTATACGCCTTTGAGTCTATTTTACAACGCAACTTGAATCACATTGGTACAATATATATAGACAAAGTTATGGCCAAAACATTAAACAGTAGTCATGCTATCAATTGCGGGCGGATCCAAGAACAGATTCTGTTGTGTGAGTCCGCCCGTGCATCCGGTCGAACCCTGAGACACACCCGAGGGGGCGGATCCATGGGAGGATGCACGATGGTGAGTCCGGTCTTTTGTCCACTCGCAGTAGGAATGGGTTTTTCAACTCCGAATTGCATCCAAATTGATCCCCATGCCCCCAATGGCTTCAAGGGCTTGTGGGGATGACTTCCAAGGTTCATTAGGGTCCCAAATATCCTAGTGGCATAATACATTTAGCCATCTATGGTCCATACCCAATTATCCAAACCAAACTTGGGTTTTTGGGTGAAAAATCTAGGTTTGCAAGGCCTGGTTGAATGGCACTTCTAAGAGAGGTGCAAGGGTGTGCAAAGGCATCCCAAGGGACTAGAATCATGTCCCCAACAAGAACATTGGTTCCCAAGTAGAACCCAAGCCAAATCCAAACTCCTAAAATCCAAAACCCTAAGCTAAAAATTAGAGAAAGAAAGAAATGGAGGAGGAGAGATGGCTTACCTTCAATGGAGGCAGCAACCACAAGGCTAGGTGAGCCTTCTCTAATCTTTCCTTCTCCCTCTCCCTTCTTCTCCTTCTTCTTCTCCTTCTTCCTTCTTTCCTTTCTTCTCTTCTTTCCTATCCAGACAGCAAGAGGGGAGGGAGAGAGTGTGAGTGAGGGAGTTCCATTCCCCCCCTTTCTCCTTCTTCTTCTTCTTCCTTTCTTTCCTTTTCTCCTCTCCTTCCCACATTTTGCTCTTTGGAGAAAAGATGAAATGAGAGAATCTTGGGCTAAGCCCTCTCTTTTTATAAAATCAAATAGGCCTTAGGGCCTGTTTGCCTAGGTCCTTAAACCCAAAACCCATTTTAACTTAAGTTGGGCCCTAGGGCTAGTTTGGTTTCTCCTTTGAGACCCCAAGTATTAAGGTCCAAATAATTAAGGTGTGTTTGGCTTAGCTTAAGGCCCAAAAATGTGTTTTAGTCTAGGGCTTGTTTAGCTTGGTCCAATTAAAAGAAAAAAAATCATTATTTGCTTTAGTTAAGCCTTGTGGGCCCCACAACATAGCCAAATCAACACTCAAAGGTCAAGGGTGGGGTCCACCATGTCCGAGGGCATAGCCCTGAGGTCCGGGACATAGGGACGTGGGCCCCACATAGGAAGACAATTAAAACCAGCATGACAGCACGGGCGGATTATCGGTCGGATTCACCAGCAGTGGATCCGATCGTGAATCCATTCCTGCTGTCAAGGCCGAAATCAACAATAGGGATGTGGGGCTTTGGCCCACATATCCAGAACTTCGAGGGGACTTATATAATAATATTTTAAGTTTACGGTCATAGGTGTTGACCATTGCCACCATGGCATTACCCTTTGGGTAAGGTCTAAATTGCCTCGGGGTATTAGGTTATATTTCAGGTGCGGGTGTAACACATTAGATGTACCATCCTTGATGTGGATTTTCTGTCATCCTTTTCAGTTTGAAAATCCGAGTCTGTGTATCCCAATACTGACAACTGATCAGATCCAAAAACCAAAAAATATTCCTTAGTCCTGCTCAGGTACTTAAGGATATTCTTGACAGCACTCCAATGCTCGCGTCCAAGGTTAGATTGATAATGACTTACCTACCATACCTACTACATAGCAAATGTCCGGCCCCGTACACAACATAGCATACATAAGACTCCCTACTGCTGAGGCAAAGGGAATCCTCTTCATCTCTTCAATGTTCGTTTGATACTGAGTGTTACACCCGTGACCCAACTCGTACTAATAATACTTGTGTATGTGTTGTTGCATAGCTTGTACAGCCTTTCGAAGTCTCGAAGGAAGACCTTGACTAGGCAAGCTTTAAACTTAGACCATGTACATTGTTGTTGCTCATTTTACATGATTTGATTCTTGATCATTGCCTTAGCTTCTATGTGTATTATTGATACTCTTTCATATCCTCCCTTCATGTATAATAACCCCAATTAGAACCCCTTTTAAACCGTTACCTTAACATCCTTGAAGTAGACAAGATCGTCAGAGTCGATTCAAATTCTGGCCCACTGTCAATGCACTAAAACCATCTTTGAACCCAATTTTGAGGACCTTCCCTTAGGATTTGATCAATGATCTCTTCATGAAAAATATATCCCTTTAAGTTTAGTTTGCAACGCATTTTGAATCGCATCATTTCGTTATGTATCGACCGAGTTATGGCCAAAATAGTGGGCAGAGGTCTGCTGTATTTTGACCCGATGGCTCATGCCTGGGAAACTGGCGGACGATGCACACAATCTGCCACTACATCATCTGCCAAGTATGAAAATGATGTTATTTCGGTGTAGTTTCATCTTGCCGTGACCCAGGACTTAACCCTTGGTTATTTTAGACTATTTGTGGTCCATATGAACTAACTAAGCCCTAAGACCATAGACCTAAGACCTATTTGGATTCTATTGTGCAGCCCCCTCTCATTTCTCCCACCTCCAACACCTGAGAGAAGAGAGAGAACGTGGGAAGCAAGAAGGAAAGAGAGAAGGAGGAAGAAGAAGGAGAAAGAAGAAAGAAGAAGGAAGAAGATCACTCCCTTGCTGTCCCAAATCCATCTTTGCAGCATTTATGAGCTTCACCTTCATTCCAGCACCATTGGAACCCATTCTAACCTTAGAGCTCGTGGAGGAGAAAAAGATTGAGCCACTCCAAGCTCAAGAACACCTCACCTCTATTGTTCCATTGATTCCCCATTGTAAGCAACCCTTTCCCTCTCTATTTCTATAGATTCCTCATAGGTTTAGATGAGTTAATGATCAATATTAGTTCAGATCTTGGGGCTTCTCGCTCTAAATGCTTTATCCCTTCTATTTGATGTTAAAAACATCAACTATTAACCTAGAATCACCCATCCTCAGCCCCATGGCTTAATTGTCATGAACCCCTCTTGAAGAACCTCCAATTTGAGGATTCTTGATGTTGGAATCCACCCAACCTCCTACCAAATCATAGGGCTTCTATTTCTAATTAGTTTATTCACCTAATTGGATGCCTAGAGCAACATTTGGAACCCTTGAACACCCCATACCCTTGCCTTTGGCTGAGATGCCATGAAACCCCCTTTTATAGACCTTCATTTTGAGGTTTTGAGCATTTAACATACAAAACATGCCTTGGGACCTAGTTAGGATCCAATGTACATGTTTAATGGCTCATTTGGAGGCCTAATACATTACCCCATAGGTCCCAATCGATCCCATGGCCATTAACCAAGGTTTGGAATCAATCCAAGCAATTTCCTGCACTTTTGGGCTCTGGTGGACGATGCCATCGTCCGCCAGGGTAAAATTAAGCGCAACCCGTCTGTGTTATCTAAAGGCCACAGTGCCTGCATAGTCCGTCGGATTGGTGGATGATGGCATCATCCGCCAGGTACAAGATCCACCTAGGCCAAATTGGTACTGGATTGGAGTTTTTGACTCTGAACCTTGGACACTGACATTCTCTCACTTACTGTATACTTGTTTGATGACATGCAAGGCTAGTATACGCGTACGGGAGGACCATACACTACACGGAAGATAAGATTACCTATGTTTCAACGATGTGAGTGGATTGAACACTTGAACTATTTTATGGACTGTTTCTCATTAGGCATCTGGTTAGTTGTGCATGATGAATTGATTATGTATAATATGCATGACTGTCTCATCTATATTATGTGTACTAATGGGGGTGGGCTTATTCATGTGTGGTAAATGATGAACTTTGTATAATGATAATGCGAATGTGGGGAGATGTAGATTATAGGATGCTTTATTTATAACTCTTTATTATGATGGATTTGTGGAATTGATTCAGGTGTGACCGTCCGACCGTTATCTCGGTATCACACCCGTCGTATTGCTGTCTTGGTGTGGTTGTGAGCCAAAGAATGAGAATGTAGTGATCTTCGAATTAGACACTACGGACTCAACCTCCGGGTTACACTTACACGGTGTGGGATTGTAGTTATAATCATTGCATTTATTAGTTGTCTGTTGGCTAGGAAGGGATGTACACAGTACTACGACCCTTTCGATAGGGGTATAGGTGTCGGGCAAACCCATGGGTCCCGATCATATTTTGGGGTAGCCCACCGTGAAGTCATCGTCGTACTTCGGTAACCCCAGGACAGGGTTTGTATTGGGGGCTCACGGATAACTAGGTGAGTGGGTCCAGTCTTGCGGGTTTCCTTGGTAACATGGGTTTGACATGGTCAAAATACCATCCGTTTATGACACCGTTACTGTCATCTGTTTATGGCACCGTTATTGTCATCCGTTTATGCCACCATTATTTATCATCTTTCTATGACACCGTTATTGCCATCCGTTTATGGTACTGTTGGCCAACGATGATACTCGTGTTATTGTAGTACTCGACCTGACTTAGAGTCTCAATGTTAGGTAGGGATTGGATAAGCATGCATTGATGATGTATCTATTTAATGTATTGCATTTGGTTTGATCGCTCGTTGGGCTTTGTAAGCTCATCCCTCGGGAACCTTGTTTTTAGATGTGGACATAGGGGCTACAAACACTATTGGAGGAGATTCGACGTTACCCTTGGGCGACGACTTTGAGGCTTGGGGCGCTCAGCCAGAGTCGGAGCTGACATCGGATTATCTTTGCGACGAGTGCACCCATGAGGGTTATTAGTTTGAGCCTGGGGTTCAAACTTAATTTGGATACCTCGTACTTGTGGATTCGAGGATGAATGTAATAATGACATTGTTACTTGACTTTTCTTCTCTTACTATTATATGATTTTAGTACTGGTGTTATAACTGTGACTTGAGATATTTGAGTTAAATTGTTTAATTTACTTATAAGATATCACATAGAACTCCTAATTAATTGTGATCATTATGTTTATATTCTTCCGCCATAATTCTGATTTTTTTTTATTCATTGAGTGAGAAGCCGGGTAGTATACATGACACAGCAAAGAATGCCGATCCTGTTGAATGGTTTGGGATACGGGGGTATTCCCGTCATATTTTCCATGGTCAAGAAATTGGGGTGTGACAACTTGGTATCAGAACCACTTTTGCCCTGCCATGTACACTACCAGATCTGATCTATCTCGATCCATTCCGCGTTAGGATTTGAAATATAAAAATTTTAACAAACACAAATAAGGAAATTAAGGTAGAGACATGTTGATAATTCAAATTAAAATTACATTAGGTAGAAATTAATTTTACATAGTTAGGCCGTCCAAGGCCGACATAACCCGAATAACATCGTATGGAATAAACATGAAAAAAATACAAGTGGAAGCTAGAAAGGTTACTGAGGGGTTTCAAAAGATGAGATCCATGGAGTTTCCTGGGCTAAAAAAAAAGATCTATTGCACCGAGTAGTGTGGGTCCGGGAAATGGAGAAGACCTTCACAATGATTGATTATACGGAGATTGCAAGATTCGGTGTGCTGCCTACATGTTGAAAGGCTAAGCGGATGATTGGTGGAGATCTACGGTGCCTAACCTTATTGTTACCCATCCTAACCTTACATGGGAGCAGTTCAAGGAGGCCTTCTTCAAAAATTACTATCCGGAGAGTTACCGAGAAAGGAAAGTGGCAGAATTCATAGATGTCTCTCAAGGATCTAAATTAGTCCTTGAGTACTAGCAGAAGTTTGAGGAGCTACTCCATTTTGCTCCTATTCATTTGAAGGATGATGTCGAAATGGGCAAGAGGTTTGAGAAAGGTTTAAGGTCGGGAATAAGCTAGATCTTAGTGTTTCATGGGCCCCAAACCTATGCTAAGATGGTTCAAGTAGCTAAGTCCATTAAGGACAGATAGAGGAACTCTTACCTTGCTCCATCTAGTCATGGTAAGCGGACAGACATGACATCATTTAGCCATGAACCAGACAAGTTTCCTCGAGCACAGTACTCGAGCTATGCTCCTACCTATTACAAGCGTGTGGATTCAACTTAGCCCGCATAGCCTGCTCAGTCTGCAGCTTCTTCCCTACCTACTGGTGGTACTGTACCGTGTTACAGTTGTAACAAGCATGGGCGTATCTCCAGGGCTTGCCCTCAGTCTAAGTCTTGGGTGTCACGGACTACAGCTTAGCCTTCAGCCTTGCAGGCATCTTATTTCAAGCCGATTGGCAAACCCCCTGTGCCAACACAGGGTAATAGAATCCCTGCCCAAGCATACATTATGACTGATGCTGAGGTAGAGGCAACACCTGGAGTGCTGACTGGTAACACCTTGATTTTGAATTACTTGAGTTAACGTTTTGCGTCATGTCATTTCATGCATGCATGGTGGTATAATATAATTGTAATAGGTACCATTTCTATTACTTCTATCCCTGCGTACATTCTCTTTAACTCGAGAATGTTGCATTATTTTGTATCCTCTTCTTTTGCCAAGAAGTTGAGTATTAGCCCGAAGAGTCTAGCACAAGGATTAGCAGTTAGTACACCTACGGGAGGTGTGGTTGGCTTAGACACAGTTTATGAACCATTTCCCGTATGGATCAGTGGTCAATATATGATTGCTCACCTTACGGAGTTGGACATGAAGGACTTCGATGTAATTTTGGGCATTGATTGGTTGGCTGCCTATAAGGTAAATCTAGCGTGTGGGAAACAACAAATTATTTTCAAATCCACCGATGGAGAAGAGTTTGTATTCAAAGGTGATAAGAAAAAGAAATCCAAGAGGCTTGTAATTTTGGCTCTTCAATCCAAGAGAGTTATGGATCAAGGATGTGAATGCTACCTAGCATCGGTAATTGACACAGAGGCTCAGGTGAAGCCATTAGAAGAGTTGAGTTTCATGAAATACTTTTCGGGTGTGTTTCCGGATGATTTGAAGGAGTTGCAAGCACAATTGCAAGATTTGTTGAAGAAGGGTTTTATCCGTCCTAGTGTGTCTCCATGGGGAGCATCGGTCCTCTTCGTCAAGAAGAAGGATGAGAGCATAAGGATGTGCATCGATTATAGGGAACTTAACAAGCACACAATCAAGAACAAGTATCCACTACCTAGAATCGATGATTTGTTTGATCAGCTTTAAGGAACTAGAGTATTCTCCAAGATAGACTTGAGGTCTGGGTATCACCAATTGAAGATTAAAGAGAGTGACATTAATAGCATTCCGATCACGCTATTGTCACTACAAATTTTTGGTGGTGTCTTTTGGTTTGACTAATGCCCCAGCTGCGTTCATGGAGATAATGAACCGGGTATCCCAAGATGTGCTAGACAAGTGTGTGATTGTGTTTATTGATGACATCCTGGTTGACTGAAAATCTGAGGAGGAGCATGCGGTACATCTCAGGATGGTATTGCAGGGGTTGAGAGAGAAGAAGTTGTATGCAAAATATTGCAAGTGTGAGTTTTGGCTCTCACAAGTGGCCTTCCTAGGCCATGTGGTTTCTGATGAAGGAATCAAAGTTGATCCAGGCAAGGTAAAGGCTGTAATGGAATGGGAAGCACTAAAGAATGCGGGACAGATCCGTAGGGAGTACCTAAAGCCCTTTCGGGTAAGTGATTGTAGGTAACTTCACCTGAGATACATGTGAAGTGTACTGGAGAAAATCCTGGGTCAATTGGAATTGATTGAGTACTTGAGTATCATATCCTAGGATACTTGAGGAACCTCCTCGGGTGTGCCGTGGATGGGTCAACAAGTTGTCCATTCTCCTAAAGAAGTAAATTAGGATGAGACTGGTGATCGACATTTATTGGGGCCTGAGATGACCCAAGGCACCGTGGTGAATGTAGATTTGATAAGGGGCCGTATCAAGGCAGCTCAGTCGAGACAGAAGAGTTACGCTGAAGTCCGGCGTAGGGATTTAGAGTTTACAGTTGGAGATGAAGTTTTCTTTGGGTATCACCCACCAAACGAGTGGTGAGGTTTGGGAAGATAGGAAAGTTGAACCCGAGATTCTTTTGGTCATATGAGGTTTTAGCTCACAGTGAGTAGGGGGCATGTAGTTTGACACTGCCCCATCATTGGCAAGTGTCCGTGATATCTTCCACGTATCGACGTTGCAGAAGTACCTCCCAGACCTGACTCCTGTCGTAACTCAGGAATAGTCCGAACTTACTGCCTACTTACCTCAGGTGTAGCAACCAACCAAGATCTTGAACCAAAAGAAACCCCACCTATGCAACCACCCCTTTTCCGAGGTGAAAGGGCTCTAGAACAGCCTTTCCGACGAAGAAGCGTCTCGGGAGTTTGAGGTTGAATTGTGGGCGACATACCCACAAATCTTCAACCCATCCGATAAGCCAATTTTGAGAATGAAATTCTTATAAGATGTGGGGAATATTACACCCATGACCCAACTCGTACTAATAATACTTGTGTATGTGTTGTTGCGTAGCTTGTACAGCCTTTCGAAGTCTCGAAGGAAGACCTTGACTAGGCAAGCTTTAAACTTAGACCATGTACGTTGTTGTTTGCTCATTTTACATGATTTGATTCTTAATCATTGTCTTAGCTTCTATGTGTATTATTGATATTCTTTCATGTCCTCCCTTCATGTATAACAACCCCAATTAGAACCCCTTTTAAACCATTACCTTAACATCCTCGAAGTAGATAAGATCGTCGGAGTCGATTCAAATTCTGGTCTGCTATCAATGCACTACAATCATCTTTGAACCCAATTTTGAGGACCTTTCCTTAAGATTTTATCAATGGTTTCTTCATGAAAAATATAGCCCTTTAAGTCTAGTTTACAACGCATTTTAAATCGCATCATTTTGTTATGTATCTACCGAGTTATGGCTAAAACAGTGGGCAGAGGTCTGCTGTATTTTGACCCAACGGCTCATGCCTGGGAAACTGGCGGATGATGCACACAGTCCGCCACTGCATCATCTGCCAAGTACGAAAATGATGTTATTTCGGTCTAGTTTCATCTTCCCTTGACCCAGGGCTTAACCCTTGGTTATTTTAGACTATTTGTGGTCCATATGACCTAACTAAACCCTAAGACCATAGACCTAAGACCTATTTGGATTCTATTGTGTTTTAAAACCCATTTCAAGCCCCAAATCAACCCCCAACCAAACACACCTTTGGATCCTTATCAAAATAGATGGAAACCACAGCCCCCTCTCATTTCTCCCACCTCCAACACATGAGAGAAGAGAGAGAACGTGGGAAGCAAGAAGGAAAGAGAGAAGGAGGAAGAAGAAGGAGAAAGAAGATAGAAGAAGGAAGAAGATTACTCCCTTGCTGTCCCAAATCCATCTTTGCATCATTTGTGAGCTTCACCTTCTTTCCAGCACCATTGGAACCCATTCTAACCTTGGAGCTCGTGGAGGAGAAAAAGATTAAGCCACTCCAAGCTCAAGAATACCTCACCTCTGCTGTTCCATTGATTCCCCATTGTAAGCAACCCTTTCCCTCTTTATTTTTATTGATTCCTCTTAGGTTTAGATGAGTTAATGATCAATATTAATTCAGATCTTGGGGCTTCTCACTCTAAATGCTTTATCCCTTCTATTTGATGTTAGAAACATCAACTATTGACCTAGAATCACCCATCCTCAGCCCCATGGCTTAATTGCCATGAACCCCTCTTGAAGAACCTCCAATTTGAGGATTCTTGATGTTGGAATCCATCCAACCTCCTACCAAACCATAGGGCTTCTATTTCTAATTAGTTTATTCACCTAATTGGATGCCTAAAGCAACATTTGGAACCCTTGAACACCCCATTCCCTTACATTTGGCTGAGATGCCATGAAACCCCCTTTTATAGACCTTCATTTTGAGGTTTTGAGCATTGAACATACAATCCATGCCTTGGGACCTACTTCGGGTCCAATGTACATGTTTAATGGCTCATTTGGAGGCCTAATACATTACCCCATAGGTCCCAACTGATCCCATGGCCATTAACCAAGGTTTGGAATCAATCCAAGCCATTTCCTGCACTTTTGGGCTCTGGCAGACGATACAGCAGGAGGACGATGTCATCTTCCGCCAGGGTAAAATTGATCACAACCCATCTGTTTTATTTAAAGGCCACACTGCTTGCATAGTCCACCAGACTAGAGGATGATGCCATCATCCGCCAAGTGCATGATCCGCCTAGGCCAAATTGGTACTGAATAGGAGTTTTTGACTCCGGACCTTGGACACTGACACTCTCTCACCTACTATATACTTATATGATGACATGCTAGGCCAGCGTATGCATACGAGAGGACCATACACTACACGGAAGATAAGATTACCTGCGCTTCAACGATGTGAGTGGATTGAACACTTGAACTATTTTATGGAGTGTTTCTCATTAGGCATCTGGTTAGTTGTGCATGATGAATTGATTATGTATAATATGCATGACTGTCTCATCTATATTATGTGTACTAATGGGGGCGGGCTTATTCATGTGTGGTAAATGATGAACTTTGCATAATGATAATGCGAATGTGGGGAGATGTAGATTATAGGATGTTTTAATTATAACTCTTTATTATGATGGATTTATGGAATTGATTCGGGTGTGACCGGCCGACCGTTATCTCGGTATCACACCTGTCGTATTGCTGTCTTGGTGTGGTTGTGAGTCAAAGAACGAGAATGTAGTGATCTCCGAATTAGACACTACGGACTCAACCTCCGGGTTACACTCGCACGGTGTGGGATTGTAGTTATAATCATTGCATTTATTAGTTGTCTATTGGCTAGGAAGGGATGTACCTAGTACTATGACCCTTCCGACAGGGGTGCAAGTGTTGAGCAAATCCATAGGTCTCGATCATATTTCGAGGTAGCCCACCGTGAAGTCATCGTCGTACTTTGGTGACTCCAGGATGGGGTTTGTATTGGGGGCTCGGGGACAAATCAGTGAGTGGGTCCGGTCTCGCAGGTTTCCATGGTAACATGGGTTGACATGGTCGGAATACCATCCATTTATGACTCTATTACTGTCATCCGTTTATGGCACCGTTATTGTCATCCGTTTATGGCACCGCTATTTATCATCCATCTGTGACACCGTTATTGCCATCCGTTTATGGTACCATTGGCCGACGATGCTACCCGTGCTATTGTAGTACTCGACCTGACTTAGAGTCTCAATGTTAGGTGGGGATTGGATAAGAGTATTCATGCATCATGTGTGATGAGCATACTTTAGCATGCATTGATGATGTATCTATTTAATGTATTGCGTTTGGTTTGATCGCTCATTGGGCTTTGTAAGCTCATCCCTCGAGAACCTTGTTTTTAGATGTGGACATAGGGGCTACAGATACTATTGGAGGAGATTCAGCGTTACCCTTGGGCGAGGACTTTGAGGCTTGGGGCGCTCAGCCAGAGTCAAAGCTGACATCGGATTATCTTTGCGATGGGTGCACCCATGAGGATTATTAGTTTGAGCTTGGGGTTCGAACTTGATTTGGATACCTTGTACTTGTGGATTCGAGGATGAATGTAATAATGACATTGTTACTTGACTTTTCTTTCTTACTATTATATGATTTTAGTACTGGTGTTATAACTGTGACTTGAGATATTTGAGTTAAACTATTTAATTTACTTATAAGATAACACATAGAACTTCTAATTAATTGTGATCATTATATTTATATTCTTCCGCCATAACTCTAATTTCTTCTTATTCATTGAGTGAGAAGCCGGGTAGTGTACATGACATAGCAAAGAATGTCAATCCTATTGAATGGTTTGGGATACGGGGGTATTTATTTGCAAGAAATAATAACCGCAAGCATACGGATCAATCGTAGCTACGGGCCGAACTCAAGGAAATGTACACCACTCTATTTTACTCACTTAAAAGCAATGCAAAGTGAACCAAATTAATTAAAGTGGTGGACTAAACTAATGATAATTAAATTAATGCATCTTAACTCACAAGCATCTATCAAAATTTCACATCTAAGGAATTGAATTGGCGTCCTAACACATAAGCATCTAACCTATCAAAACTAACACGAATTGGAAAGAATAAATCGCAGCCACACATCACAACCAAATAAAAAAAACAAAAGAAAGAGATCAGAGAAGGAGAATGAGACTAAGAGATTAGAGATGTAAAATCCGAAGGGGCTTGAACCGGATTGAAATTGCTTGCTTCTCACACTTGAAATGGCGCTATCAAATCTGAAATTAAAACAAAAATAATTAAATTAAAATCCTACCATAATGCATAATGATAATAGTGAATAAAAAATAAAATCCTAAAAGCATGATTGAATTAGAGAGTAGAGAATGAGAATGAAAATAAAAATAATGGAGAATAAAAATTCCTAATAGAATGGAGGGATTAATGGAGATGAGAATACTAATAAAATAAAACTAATAGAAGAAGAAAGAGGTAGAGAATAAGAAGAAGAAATTAGAAACTAGAAGAATTAAGATATTAAGAAGAACATAAAAATCAAAATAAGAACTTGATACTCCCTTCTACCAAAGTTGAATTTGCATGAATTAACCAGCCCTTGTATGAATGTAATTTGATGAAGCTTGAACACTTGATTAATCCTTGCATGGCTTCCTCTTCCAAGTCTTCTAAATCTTCTCACTAGAATTTAGAAGCCTAGACTATAAAGCTTAAAACTAAACTAGAATTAAATTATTACAACCAAATTGAAGACATAAACTTAAAGCATGAATCAAAAGCATTACAACCATGGAATTGAAATCATAAAATCAAACTAGAACTTAGAAAGCCAAAAACTAGAAGAAGAAAAGAAGAAATTTCACTAATGAATTGAACTAAAAATTACACTAAAAGCTGAACTATATTGAACTAGAATTAACTAAAAACTAACTAAAAATTAACTAGTTACAACCCAAAGGGCTGAGGTATTTATAGGGGGAAGGAGAGGAGAAGGGAGAAGAGAGAAGAGGTTGGAGAAATATTCCCTTCTCCTTCCTTTACAATAACACTTGATCTCCAAGAAAAAAGAGAAAAATAGAAAGAAGGAGAGATAAAAATCCTAGTTACATAAACCTTCTATTTTTCAAAAAGTAACTTTCTAATTCTAAACTTGTGCTTCCTTTTCTTTGTAGGAGTCTTCTCCAAGTCATGAGATCAAGATATCTTTGACTTTTCAACCTTCCAAGGATGAGAGAATCTTCTCCAAAAAAAATCTATCCATAATAAAATTTCAAAAGTGCCCTTGAAAAGTTGGAAGATAGAGAGAGTGATGACTAGGATTTCACTCAAGAATAAATAAAATATCCATTCTATCCTTCAAAAAACGTGGAGTATGGGATGCTTATATAGGCCTCACTGTTGCATTCCTTGCAAAAAATCACCCAAAATAGACCCAAATTTGGTCCAATTTGGAGTTCGGGTGCCCAAGATATCTCAAGTTGAAGTTTGACTGCCCCAGAGCCTTCCAAATGGAATCTTTCAGCTAACAGAAAAGATAACTTCTGATAATTTTGGTAAAGCCCCTCGAATCCGAACTTCCGCTTTACTTTGTCCCTGGCTGATTTTTGATAATTACAAACAAACCTCTGCATGCCATTTTCGCGTGTCATTACGAAAATGGCCGTAACTTCTTCGTTTCAACTCGGAATCAAGTGTCGTTTGAACCGTTGCAAAGCTGACTCGATGGGCTACGCATCAATACTATTTACACCTCAAAATTATGCTATGGGGTCCACTGTACTCATATTCAAATTTGACTGATTGGCGTGATTCTTTCAGTGCTCAATCCAAACTTGAATTTCTCGACTCTTGGGCACTTTCGGCTACTGCCAAACACCACTAAACAGCTTAAAAACGTTTTCTTAGCATCATTTGCTCCATTTTCACAAGAATTCACCTAAAACCTAAAAACACAAACAAAAACCTTGAGTAGCTCTGTTCTAAGTATAAAAATGCATGCTCTATGGCCCTAAGATTTTACACATAAATGTGCTCATCAGTATTTCTGCCATATGTCCCATGGTTAAGAAATTGGGGTGTAACACTGAGGACATTGAGATCTGGAAATATTGACTCCATGTCGAAAGAGAACACTTCCCCGTTTAGAGTTCTCCATACTAAATTTGGCCAGGACTTTGTCTATATAGGTAGCTTGTGACAAGCCTAGCATCCTTTTCTGGCGATCTCTTACAAGTTTGATCCCAAGGATATAGCTAACTTCACCAAGGTCTTTCATCGAAAACGTAGTGGATAACCACTGTTTTACTGATGAAAGAAATCCTACATCATTACCAATCAGCAATATGTCATCTACGTATAAAACAATAAAACATACTGCCCTCCCACTAATCTTCTTGTAAACGCATGGTTCATCCATGTTTTGATCAATACCAAACGATTTGATTGATTGATCAAACCTGATGTTCCAGCTTCTGGAAGCCTGCTTCAGCCCATAAATGGACCTCTGCAATTTGCACACCTTTCTTTCTTCCTCCAAGGAAGAGAACCCCTTTGGCTGTTCCATGTAGATTTCCTCTTGCAGGAACCCATTAAGAAATGCAGTCTGCACATCCATCTACCAGATCTCATAATCAAAGTGTGAAGTGATAACCAATAAAATCTTGATGGATTTCATCATCGCCACTGGTGAAAAGGTTTCTTCATAGTCTATACCCTCTTTCTAGGTATAGCCCTTTGTCATCAGTCTCGCTTTGAATCTTTTGATCTTTCCATCTGTGCCCTTCTTCCTCTTGAAGATCCATTTGCATCCAATCGGCTTAATGTCAAGTGGTGGATCGACTAGAGTCCAAACCTTATTGGAATGCATCGAATCGATTTCAGAGCGCATTGCCTCCAGCCACCTAGTGGCATCAACATCCTTTAGAGCTTCAGAGTATGTCATCGGATCATCATCTGACTCAACTGATACCATGTGGAACTCTTCCACTGTTTCCTCTTTGGTTAGAAGAGTAAGCTTGGTGGGTGGTCTAATAGTCCTCCCATGGTGTTGAGGTTCTTTAGGTATTGGTATTTTAGCTGGTATGTTAATTGGTCTCACTTCTGGAAGTGAGGTTTCTGAGCTATCTGATAGCTCCTTAATGACTGCTGGTTCAGACCTCTGGGTCATCATTTCTTCCTCCAGAAATGTGATGTGTTTACTTACAATAACCTTTTGGTCAACCGGGTCATAGAAATAATAGCCTATCGTGCCTTTGGGGTAGCCCAAGAAATAGCATCTTGAAGTCCTGGATTCCAACTTGTCTGTCTGTTGCTTTTGCACATGTGCTATGCAACCCCAGACCCTAAGATGTTGAAGACTGGGCTTGTGCCCTTTTCACAACTCAAAAGGTGTCTTGGCTACAGACTTGGATGGAACCCTATTCAAGATATAAATTGCCATCTCTAAAGCGTACCCCTAGAAAGAGAGAGGCAGCTCACTATAAGTGAGCATCGTCTGGACCATATCCAATAGGGTCTGATTGCATCGTTCAGATACACCATTTTGTTGTGGTGTGCCTGGATTAGTTAGTTGACTAACTATCCCTTGTGATATGATATATTCTTTAAATTCATCCGATAGATACTCCCCTCCACGATCTGATCATAAGGACTTAACGCATTTATTGAGCTGTCTTTCGACCTCAGCTTGGAATTCTTTGAATTTATCAAAGGCCTCCGATTTCCTACACATCAAGTATATGTAACCATATCTAGAGTAATCATCGGTGAATGTGATAAAGTACTCATACCCATACCTTGCTTGTATGTTTATGGGTCCACACACGCCTGTGTGTATCAACTCCATCAGATCTGTGGCTCTAGCACCTTTATTACTAAAGGGTTTCTTGGTCATTTTGCCCTGAAGGCATGACTCATAGGTGGGGAATGGTTCCACCCTCAGACTCTCTAAGGGCCCATCCCTCATCAATCTACTAATTCGGTCCAAATTAATGTGACCTAATCTTAGATGCCACAGGTATGTTAAGTTCACTGGAGCTGCTTTCTGTTTCAAATCAACATTTGAAACAACATTAGTTCTAATAAGGCAATCTAGAAAGAACAAACCACTTTGCATATATCTGGATGCCACAAAGGAATTATTAAAACGAATAATCAATTTAGTATTAAAGAGAGGTTGATCACTAGACCCCCCTTGCCTGCTCTCAGCAAACAATAGGTAATATATGCTTGAAGCATAGAAATGCTGCCCCGGTTCCCACCCTTGGGGTAGATGTTATAGAAAATACACCTACTCAGAATCCTAGCAGTGGGCTTGTAATCCCCCTCAGATTTAGGAATTCTTTCAACCCCAGTTAGAGCTTTGAAGACCATCCTCCTAGTCTCCAAAGAAAACATGTCAGAAATATCCACCCTAGGTTTATAGTAGCACCTGTCGCCTGTATCTGGTAATCCCAAGATCTCTGCCAAAGTGGCTGAAGTAAACCTCATGTCTACCACTTTGACCCTGCTCTCTAAACCAAACCCTTGCACCCTAGAGGCCGGTACAAGGTTATAGTAGAAATACCAAACAAGGTTCAGGTAGCACGGCAATGAAGGAGATAGCATCGGTGCCCAACCTAGGGCATTGAACTTGGCATAGAGCCCGTACTGGTGGAAGTCATCTACTTGCACCACCCTACCATTCACAATGTTCTTGGAAGAGCACTTCGCCCAATCTTGGGTATGCTCGTATTGGATGAGGAATCCTCTTCGGGTGATGAATCCTCTTCAGGTGATGGAGATGGTACTACCAATGGCAAAGACGGCAAAGGGTTTAACTGTAGGTGCTTGCGGGTTACTGCTTTCCTTGCCGTGTTGTGTTTGCCACTTGTAGACATGGCTATGACAAGGCAAGAAGATGGGGAATAGGGAATTAGGGCATAAACAGTAAAACTAAACAAAAAGGGAAGAAAAATGGGGACAACAATACAAATAGGAATAGAAAAATAGTAAAACTCACCTAGGGCTCACGTAGATGCGCGGAGAACTTGATTGAATGCTTGCAAATGGTGGTGGAGTAGCCTAGGAACCCTTTAGAACACAGCCTTAGGGGTTCGGAGCTCTCAAAATGAAATTTGGAGTGAAATAGAGAGCTCTCGGACTGTTTATAATTGAGCCCTGATTCTCTAGGCGATGCACTGGGCGATTGAGCCAAACGCCCAGAGAATGGAAAAACAGCAGAGTTGAAGTTTTTAATACATGGGCTTATGTTTCCTACATTATAAAGGTATAATTGACCCCTTAAAGCATTTAGCGGGTAATGTGAATAAAAAATAATAATAATAATAATATGTTTTAATATAAATAATAATAATAAATAACATACAAGATATGCATATGATGTTTGATAAACAAATAAGCAAATGCATGGCAAGTTGGGAATTTTTTTTTTTTACAGCCTGTTTCGGGCATAAATATTATGCATAGGGTAATGTATATAACCTTGATTGTATCCCTATGTGGGTGTCATATGTGGAAACCCAAACATAGATACATAGGAATGTATGGCAGTGTGTAGTTGCTGCATTACAATATTTTAAACATTACTTATGACACTATGCCTACATATATGTCATGCTATACCTATAGCCTAACCGAATCAAGGTTAAACACAATAGGTTATAGGAGGAAATAAGAAATTTATTCATTGCACATGTCCCTACCTTAGTGGTGTGTTAGACCCGACAGGACACTGTGATATTGTGTGCAACCTCGAGCAGACCTATTTAACTTCCTAAATATGATTGTTTAACTTCCTGTAGTGTTAAGTATGTTGATAAGATGAGGTAACCATAGAAACCTGATACCTAGAACTTCTTCATGGCAGGATCTGACTGTGTTGTTCGGGTTTGGAGACCCCAGCAACATGCTCTACATTAGGCGACTGAGGAAGAGATTAGCTTAGATTCAAGAAATTCATTCCCGGGAAGAGAAGCAACTGATTGTTTACCTGGCACTTGCAGACACTAGTGGTGCAGCGGATCGTGCCATTTACCTTGCCCTAGCAGACGAGGTTAGGAGCGATATAGGATACCTACATATATAGGCTTTTTTTATCGGGAAGAGGTTGGAGAGACTCGCATGTTAGGTACAGGTATAGACCAAATAACTACTGATTAACATGTATCTTTAATTTGTCATCTTGCATAACATACCACGGCATAAAACACATTACATACATAAAACTCTTAGCAATGGTAATTTAGCTAGAAATATCCCTGGTAGTTATCACTTCTTACTAGAATACTAGCATTATTACATTAGAACTGTAGAAATGACAACTTACATGTGATAGTTGAAAATTGTAAATTTTTCTTGATAAGGGTATGGGAATATTGAACATAAAGCTTCTTTCAAAAATCAGTCATGGTAAATACTAGATCCCACTGGGGTGGTCGTCGTGGAAGACGCCCTCGATCTGTTCCAAAAGTTGAGCTACCGGACGGAGCTGAAGCTCAGAATTTTGAAGTATCGGTTACTTCGCCGAGGGTAGCACAAGTCGTCCCAAATGCAGTACCAATGGCTGCCCAAGCTACTGCTACTGTACCTCAGCCAGGAATGGCAGCTGGAGAGGTAAATACCATCATGACCACCATGATGCGGACCATGCAACAACAATAAGAGTTGCTGGGCCAAATGTCTACATAGTTTACGGCCATGAAGCAAATGTGAGCAGTGCCACCACCACCACCACCCAACCGGCCAATACAATTTCCACCACCTATGCCCCAACATGTGGCAGAAGGCTCCACAACTAAGGTAATGGAGAGATTTAAGAAGCTCCAGCCGCCCGTGTTTTCCAAACTAAATTTTGAGGTAATGCAATTGGAAAGGTGGATTAGCACCTTGGAGAAGGCATTCGACGTACTTGAGTGTATGGATGCGCAGAAACTGATATGTGCTGGGTATCAGCTGCAAAACAAGGCAGAAGCATGGTGGAAGGCAACCAAGCCTAATTTGGAAGCAGTTCATCCTAATCCCACCTGGGAACAATTTAAAGAAGTCTTCTTTAAGAATTATTTCCCTGAGAGTTTTAGAGACAAGAAGGAAGCCGAGTACAAGGATCCAAGACCGTGCTGGATTACCAGCAGCAATTTGAAGATTTATTTCACTTTGCCCCGAAACATATGAAGGGGGAAGCTAGCAAAACAAAGAAGCTTGAAAAAGGACTCAAACCAGAGATCGGGTCTATTCTGTCAGTCCTAGACATCCAGGACTATGCCCAAATAGTCAACAAGGCAAAGACTATGAAGAATAGATTAAAAGAGAAAGAAAAGGCTACAGCGTCACCCGGCTTAGGCAAGAAGCCAAGAGACAACTGCAACTCTGCCAGCCCAAACTGCAACAAGTCAAGCCAGCCAAGCTTCTTCTCCAGCCACGTTGTCCAACAGATGCTACGTGTGCCATAAAGTCGGACACATGGCTAGGGAATGCATACACCGCGGATACAACACATACCTGCCAATCTAGTCCCACGCTTGACCCTTTCAGCCATGAGACAATCGGACACGAGGAAAAGTGTTCGCACTGACCAATGAAGAAGCGGAGGCAAATCCCGAGGTGATGATAGGTAAGTCTGTCTAATGATACTAAATTGTAGGAAATAACCTATGGATGCAAGAAAACTTAATTGCATCCTTATTCTATACAAACCCTAGGTATCCTGATTGTCTCGTCCACCCCCGCGCGAGTGTGATTCGACTCAGGTGCATCCCACTCTTTTGTTTCCAACACTTTTACGAGTAGGATGACCACCCAACCAAGGGACATTGGGCACGATTTAGTGGTTAATACACCAACCGATAGTGTTGTGAGCCTGAAGGAAGTTTACGACCCCTATTCGGTGGAAATTTGCGAGAAGAACTTAATCGCCTGACTGATCAAGTTTGACATGAAGGACTTTGATGTGATACTAGGCATGGATTGGCTATCCGCCTATGGGGCGAACATCATTTGTACAGAGAAGAAGATCACATTCAAGTTGGATGACGGGTCAGTTTTCACCTACAAGAGTGAACCAATGAAAAAGTCCAAAAGGATAACCCTATCCGCCCTTCAGGTGTGGAAGTTGTTGAATGAAGGATGTCAGGGATATTTGGCAACGGTGATGGATACCGAGGTAAGGATTAAGCCTTTGGAAGAACTTGACGTCGTTAGAGAATTTCCCGATGTCTTTTTAGAAGATCTGACCCAGCTACCGCCTGATCGTGAAACGGAGTTTGTAATCGATTTGATTCCTGGTACGGCACTGGTATCCAAGGCACCATACTGAATGTCACCTATAGAATTAAAGGAATTGTGGGTCCAATTACAAGATTTATTGAAGAAAGGACTCATTCGGCCTAGTGTGTCTCCTTAGGGAGCACCTGTGTTGTTCGTGAAGAAGAAGGATGGTAGCATACGAATGTGCATCAATTATCAGGAATTGAATAAACTTATGATCAAGAATCAATACCCATTGCCATGCATCGATGACCTGTTTGATCAATTATAAGGTGCAAGAGATTTCTCTAAGATTGATCTTAGGTCGGGGTACCACTAGTTGAAAATCAAGAGTAGCAACATTCACAAGACAGCATTTAGAACTCGATACGGACATTATGAATTCTGAGTACTGTCGTTTGAGTTAACCAAACTGCATTCATGGACATGATGAATAGGGTATTCCACGATGTGCTGGACAAGTTCATCATTGTATTCATCGACGACATCTTGGTTTATTCTAAAAGTGAAGAGGAGCATACTCAACACCTGAAGTTTGTATTGCAGCGATTGCGGGAACACTAGCTATTTGCCAAATTTAGCAAGTGCAAATTTTGGCTCCACTAGATTGGATTCTTGGGACATATCATCACCAAGGATGGCATCAAGGTAGACCCAGACAAGGTAAAGGCGGTTCTCAAGTGGGAGACTCCGAAGAATGCCACTGAGATCCGTAGCTTTTTGGGTTTAGCCGGATATTACCACAGATTTATCAAGAATTTCTCATGAATCATGGCACCTATGACAAAGCTAACAAAGAAGGGTGCAAAGTTTGAGTGGACCGACGCTTGCGAGAAAAGCTTCCAAGAGTTAAAGAATCAATTGGTGACGGAACCAGTGCTGACCATTCCAGATGGCACCAGTGGCATGGTGGTATATACCGACGCATCCCGAACAGGATTGGGCAGTGTGTTAATGCAAAAAGGTAAGGTGGTCGCCTATGCCTCAAGGTAGTTGAAGGAACACGACAAGAACTACCCCACTCATGACCTAGAGTTGGTTGCAGTGGTTTTCGCGTTAAAGATTTGGTGACATTATCTCTATGGTGAAAAAAGCGAGATCTCCAGTGACCATAAGAGTCTGAAGTATTTCTTCACCCAGAAGGAGTTAAACATGAGACAAAGACGGTGGTTACAATTGGTAAAGGATTACGACTGTGAGATTCAATACCACCCTGGCAAGGCCAACGTAGTGGCGGATGCATTAAGCAGGAAGTCCCAAACCGCATCCCTCGCTTCCTTGGTTGTTAGCTAACAGCTAATAGAAGAAGCTCGGAAGTTTGATCTAGAACTCACGATCGAGGGGTCGGCTATGTAACTAGCAGCTATGAACATACAACCGTCGATCCGGGAAGAGATAATTGAGAAATAGCCCAGAGACCCCGATCTAGCCAAGATAATCTGGGAAGTGAAGCATAGTGTTCACAGGGACCCAGACTTCTCATTGGCCCATGATGGGGCATTAAAGTTCAGAGACAGATTGTGCGTGCCTGGTGACTATAATGTGCAGGACCAAATTCTTAGAAAAGCACATAATTCACCCTACTCAATCCACCCTTGGAGCACAAAAATGTACAAGGATTTGAAGAAGTACTATTGGTGGATTGGAATGAAGCAGACCATAGCACTATACGTGTCTGAATGCCTCACCTATCAGCAAATAAAGGCGGAAAGACACAGACCGTATGGGTTATTGCAGCCACTCCCTATTCCCGAGTGGAAATGGGAAAGAATTACCATGGATTTCATAACCAATCTACCCAACACCAAGAAAGGGATGAATGCAATCTGGGTAATTGTCGACGGGCTGACAAAAGTGGCTCACTTTATCCCCATCTAGATAAACTACTTGATGGAAAAGCTCACCCAATTATACATTGAAAATGTAATCTACCTGCATGGGGTGCCCGTCAGCATCATGTCCAACAGGGACCCCCGATTCACCTCAAGGTTCTGGAAGAGTCTGCAACATGCACTGGGATCCTAGCTAAATTTCAACACAGCTTTCCATCCTCAGATGGACGGACAGTCTAAAAGAACTATTCAGACTCTGGAGGACATGCTCAGAGCCTGTATATTAGAATTGAAAGACAGTTGGGATGCCCACATACCCTTAGTGGAATTTGCCTATAACAACAGTTACCACTCCACCACTGGCATAGAACCGTATGAAGCTTTATGTGGTCAGAAGTGCCACACACCATTGTATTGGGATGAAGTCGAAGAGCGGAAGTATCTTGGGCCTGAAATGATAAAAGCAATCTGTGAGAAAGTGGATGTGATCAGAGAAAAGATTAAAGCGGCCCAATCCATATAGAAAAGTTATGCTGACAATCTGAGGAAGAATATTGAATTTGGAGTCGGGAGAAGGTATTTCTTCGAGTTTCTCCAACGAAGGGGTTGCTACGCTTCAATGAAAAGGGCAAACTGAGCCCAAGATATATTGGTCCATTTGAAGTCCTCAACAGAGTAGGACCCGTAGCATATCGACTGGCACTACCGCCGTCCTTGCAGGGTGTCCATGATGTTTTTCATGTGTCGATGTTAAGGAAGTACATCAACAACCCGGCACATGTGCTCTCAGCTGAACTCGAAAAACTGGATGCGGATATGACTTACGAGGAGCAGCCAACGGAGATATTAGACAGAAAGGAGCATAATCTCCATAATCGCACGGTCGCATTCATCAAGGTTCGGTGGGGAAACTGTCCCAAGGAGGAAGCATCATGGGAACGCGAAGAGAAAATGCGAGAAAAGTACCCTCAACTCTTCGAACTATGAGGGAAGCCAATTTTGAGGATGAAATTTTTGTAAGGTGGGGAGAAATATCAAACCTGCCCCTGACTGACTGGGATTTTGGATGAAGGATAGGAACCTGTGACCAGTCACCTAAACACCCTGTGGAGCATCACTCCAGTGGTTCAATTCAGTGGAGAACCCCTGAGGATGCCATCCTATATGCCTGTTAGAAGATGGGTTACAGACCCATACAACAGCACTACTTACAGCCTGATATACAGCTCCCACTCTAGGTACTCTCTCTCCTACCCAAATATATGGGGCCCACACTTATTCAGATGTGTGTCAGACCTTGAAAGAGGTGTTGGTGCAATGCCCAAGCCATAGGCCAAGCATCTATGCAAGCCCAAGGCCAAAATAGCAAAGCTTTATTCTCTGGGCGATGCACTGGGCGATTGGCCCAAAGGCCCAAAGAATCGCCCATAGTGGCTGAAACTGCTTAATTGGACTCCAGACACCAAGGGACCATCCATACTGACCATGAACACCCTCTAGGGGTAGATGGAAAATTTTAGGAACCATTACCCACCCCTGGAACCATGTGGACCCCACCAGTTCAGCCAAAATGGCCCAGAATGCACCTAAAAATGCATTCTTGGGAATGGGACCATCCTAACAATATAAATAGGAGGGGACCAGCTCCTATATTTTGTTCCCTGCTGCGGTAGCTGAAATAGAGAGAGAGAAAGAGAAGGAGAAGGAAAGGGAAGAGAGAAGAAGGAAGGTGTGATCTGGGTTATCTCTAGCACTGAACCAACCTGCATACAAGCTCCAGGTAATGAATTCAGTCTCTGAATACTGCTGATTACCATGTCTGACCACTATTCTCTGGTCTGTTTGGTGTGTCTCTAACCTGTAATGCTTAGAACACCATGGGAGTGCCTAGGAAAGCTTGGGATCTTGCATGCATGATCATTGCATTCAAGATCTGATCATTTAATAGCATATTGTGTTGCTGTTTCTGCAACTGAGACTGAAGTCAGTCGCTGTGCTAAGCTGCACTGCAAAGTTACACCCTATATATGTAGTCTGGGCATGGATCTCTGCATGCAATGAGATCCTTGTGTACCTTAGCATAGGATCAGTGTTATATCATGTAAATACATGTGAAACAAGCCCTGCATGTAGCCAAAGCTGGATCCATGTGCCAGAGCTCAGCCTGGACAACCTTTCCCTGTGCTGTCAGAGCTCCCCTAGTTTCCAAATGGGAAAAGCAAATTCAAAACCAATTGGACCAATGAATTGTACCTCAATTATGGTCCATGAACATCCCAATTGCCTCCCTGCTCAAAATCATGGTAGCCCCTGCTGCAAAATCTAAGAAAATGAGCTCAAACCCATGTTAAACTAGCTCTGGGCGATGCATTAGGCGATTACCCAAACGCCTAGTGAAACGCCCATAGATGGCATTTGGGCTCAGATTGACTTCTGCCATTTTGGACCCACACCAATGGACCTAGGGAAGTGTGATGGGGTGGTAAATGACCAAAATACCCCTCTCCACTTGTCCTTGTTGTCATCCATACCCCGGATGCTCAAGTGGGCCTCACAGGGCCAAGTAACCATGCCAAGGATTGGTTTCAGCTGGGCTGTTGGCCTTGGCATTGGTTTGAGTGGTTGTTTGGGCTATGCATAGGCAGGCTATGCAATAGAAATACCAAGTCAGGTGAATCTCACATCTCTGGATGATGCACCGGGAGATAGACCCAAAAGCCCAATGCAAGACCTAGAGAATTCAAAGTAACACCTGTTTAAATACAAAGTCAGTGTAGTTATGCCTGGACCAACTCTAGGGCATTAATGTAATTTTAAACATTATTTGACACACTTTATGATCCAATAAATTAGGTTTTGATCCCATGCTCGAGGTGCACAGTCAGATACCAACCGGGACCGAGCTGACAGCTGAACCAGTAGGACTAGAACAAGGTGAGTGAAATTACATCGTGTGTATAAATGCAACATGGCTAACAAGTCAAGGAAATTACAATGATACTACTTACTCTATTTAGTTATTTCAAATACTGTATATTCTGTTAAGTAAGGAATGCTTGACTAGTGAATACTGTGAATGAACAATGAATGCTTGTATGTGAATTGCTAGACTAGATGTTGTAGTCGGCTTGGAAATGAGGCCTATGGTAGCCCGTAGAATGGGATGCGGTTGACACCACCCGACTTATACTATACCATACAGATGCATTGGGCTAGATTATCATCACCTATGCTACGTACCCTTGCCAACAGGGGTTAAGGTGTTGGATGCCTGTGAGAGTGACCATATGAAAGAGAAAAAAAAAATGAAAAGAAAAAAATTAAAAGAGAAAAGAAATGGAAATGTTATGCACCGAAAAGGTGGTTATAGGGCTATAAGCCAGAGAAAGAAATATGATATGTGAAAAGAGGATGGATGCCTCATAGTTTAATCCCAGAGGGCAGGTCGGGCTGACCTTGGTGATTGATGCGGGAGCTAATCGGTCCTCTCCGATAACTTAATGGATGTATCGCGGGAAGGGGCTAAAAGCCCGCACCAGAGATACATGTATTGGGGATTGTAGTAGCACTTACCCGACTTAGTTGTGATGTTAGGTGGCTAATAAATAAAAAGAACTTCACATCATGTAGGACTCATGTGGTTGTGATTGCATGTGCATTCATGATGATATTTCATTCACGGGCTCGGTGGAGCTCAAACTCTGTTGTATGTGTTTTTGTTAGATGATCATGCAAGTGGATGTCATTATGGCGAGGAGGCTTATCTCCCGGAGATAGGCTTTGGTTATTATGATGATATTGGTATGGACCCGGATGGAGGTCAGACCATTGGTGCGAGTATTTTCAGTAGTAGCTGAGGAAGACCCGTGAGGGGGTGCAGCTGACTCTATTTTGACTGTGGGACTCTTTTTGTTTTTACTGGAGTTCCCTCTTTTGTACAGCTTTGTTTTGGGGCTCAGGTTGCCTTGCCCTGTTTATCTTCTTTTGTACGGCTGGGTCAAATAGAGTTGGGACTGCTGATGTTCAGAGAGAGAGAGAGAGAGAGAGAGAACTAAAACAATGTAAGTTGTATATATATGTTTTCCTTTGTTTTCTTTTTAAGTTTAATGTAAATATAGCTTTCCGTAGCACTCTATGTTTTACATCTTGTATTATTATGGATGTGTGTGTCTATGAATGGACTAACAGCTTCTAGATCCTTGGGGTTTAGTGGATTGCTACAGTGCAATTCGGGTCACCTACCTAATCCTCCCAGGGGTGGTTTGGGGTGTGACAAATACCCTACACTTTGAAGTAATAAAAAATTCCGCACTGAGGAGGGAATTGAAATATACTGATCAAAGGGATTTTAAATTTTTTTTAAGTACAGTATCTACTGAGAGAGCCGATTTTGTTAGTCATCCTGTTTACACGAGTTTTGGTTAGGTGCTGAGGCTGAACCATGACACACTTGCAAGATCTATAGTTGAATACCAAGAAAAAATAATAATAAAATAAATATTTGCTCTTTGATCCAGTCTTGGTTTGTAGCCTATTTGGTTTGAGTAAGTAAGCCTTAGGGGTGTTTTACACCTAATTCCTTAAAGTCGTCTAGTTTGAGAGTAATTAGACTAAAGCTCATTACAAGAGCAACCTAGAAAGCTTAAGAAGTTAAGACATTACACGGATTGGAGTAGTATGTGCTGGAAAAAAAATTTTGAACTCATATTGCATCAATTTCTAAAGCCACAAAGTGGCAATCAAAAGATATATGTACTGAGAATCTACTCCAAAACTGCTTAGTAACTTGGATGTCTGGTGCAAGCCCTGCATGTCATTCAAGCCAAACGTAGTAGAGGAACATTTGAGTTCAATACTTGGAAATATATGGCAAAGTGAAATCAAAGTGAAATTGAGATTGTGCAAATGCTTAAAGGTTCTACCAAAATTCCGAGCCGAAGTCTTTTGTAGCCTAGAAGACCTACTAGATCTAATCTCAAGGGAAAATAATGTGACCAATCTAAATCCTGAAGTTTCCCTAATTTAGATGTGTGACAATTCTCCAACTCAGATTGAGATAATAAAGTTCAAGTGTGGGGGAATATCTAGAAAATCTCAAAGTAAATTATTTTTATCTTGGAACGGCTGCATTCTCTACCTTGGCCATTGTATGGATTTACAAATTGAATTTTGTGTGTATATTCACTGCAAACATTCATGAGACACAACTCATCCACTAGGGGTAACCTAGGGGTTTAAAGGCTTGTTGCACGTGCTAAGTGCAATCGTGATTCATACGAGAGTGAGTTAGGGGATTTTTGTTTTTTTTACTCGAGGACAAACAAAGTCTATGTATGGGGGAATCTGATGAGCACATTTATGTGTGAATCTTAGGTACATAAAGTATGCATTTTCATACTTGGAACAGTGCTACTCGGGTGTTTTGTCTTTGTTTTCAGGTTGTAGGTCAATTCAAGTGGAAGAGAAGGAAATTCTAGAAAAAAAGCTACTTTTGGAGCTAAAGTATGAAGAAAGTCAAAAGTCAAACTTATGGTCAAAAGTCAAAGATTGGTCAAAGATTCCATCCACATAAGCAAGAGACATCAACTTCGAAATCAAGAGTTCAAGTTTCTAGTTTTATGCACTTGTGCGAGCCGAGCCCCTGAGAAAGTGAGATAAGGGCATAATGGTAATTTTGATAATTTTGGAAATCTCTGGAACATATCGAATATGGGGTTCGTTGTATTCATAGAATTATTTGATGCACTTTTTGTTCTTGGGTCGAATTGTTTCGCAGTCAGGATGGAGAGATATAGCCAAAGAGAGGATTTTGACTAAGTTGAAATTTAGATGGACTTTTGGATTTAAATAAATCCAAAATTAAAATTTGACCCCAAATCACTCACGGTTCCCATATCCCACAATTTTCTCTCTTTCCTATAATCCCTCTCTCATCCCAACTCTCTTAATCCCCATTATCTCTCTCCTATCCCTCCTCTAATCCCACCAAAGCTTCTCTCTCCCATGTCACCAATCCCTCGTCTTTTTCCAACTCTCCATTAAATATCCGATCTCTCCTCCACGGTTGAGCTCTCTCTGGTAGATTCTAATTTTTTAGTTTTTTTTTTTATTCTCAAGTTCTCGTTCTCTTCCATACCCGATTGTTTTCTTCTTCTTTTTTTTTCTTTATTTTCAGTTTAAATATCTTATGTAATTAGGTTATCATATATAATTTTAATTTTTAGAATCATTGTTAGGATAATTTTTATTTTCCCATCGCTTCGATCATATGTGTAATTTTCATTATACACTTTGATAATTTCTTCTTCAATATTGGATGCGGCTTCAAGTGATGGGATTCAAGTGACGGAATCATCTTCATTGGAGTTATTTGAATGAGCTAAGTTCTTCTTCTTATAAATTTTAGTTTTAGTAATTTCTATGTCTTTCTCTCCATCAATCCTTCCTTCCCTCTTCCTTGCTTTCATGGCTAGTTAAACCTCTCCTCTTGGGAGTGGGTGAAAACATGAGAGAAGGAATAATTGATGGCTAGCATTGTTTATGTGATTATTGGACATGATCAATATTAGACTTAAAATGGATGACCGCCCACAGCTTGTATGTCATTCCAAGGGGAATTATATACATGTTTGTTAGCCATATCCATTGTGACACCATTATGTTCATGTATTTTTTTTTTTTTTTGTTTACATTGTATGTTGTATGAGCACTATTTTCATAGGATACGTTAGCCGTATATGAGCCATGCCGCATATCTTATAGACCTAGGCTATATGCATGCTTTGCCCTAATATGCTAGTCATTGATCTGCCCTAATTCTCATGGTGGAACCCATTCCCAAGTGACTTTCTTACTTTTAATTCATCCATTCCCTTAGCGGTTGCCCTAGTTTCTATTTTTAATTTGTTATCTTTGGTAATTTAGTTGCTTCTATATTTGTTAGTTTTCATAATTGGTAGTTTCCATGTTGGACAAATGTGTGTCCATCGAACCCGGTTCAGTCCGGTTCAACCCGGTTCACCTTTGTATTGAACTTTTATACATTTTAGTTTAATATTATCACATGTGATATAAACTTTTTGAGCATTATGTGTCTGTAAGTTTTACTTAAAATGGTAGTCATGACTAGGGTTTGGGCTGGGCACCCTTATCATATGGTCCTCGCATTGGGTCTGCCTAGACATGTGATGTCAGGATACGAATGCAAGTACTCACATGTTTGATGTGTGTATTGGCAAAGAATCTACTTTGTCGACTCCCTTATGTATTACTGCCAGATGTAGGAAGGGATAGACATGTGTCACCGACACCCTTTGCCTGAGAGAACCCTGTCGCTGTAAAGTGTGATCGCATTCTTTGGTTTATTAATGGCTGAGACTCAAGTGAGTCAAAACCGGTGTTCTAGGAATGCGTGAATACTTTGTGAGTGAAGGAGTTATCCAACATGATCACCACTGCCCTATTAGGGGAACCCCACAATTGAGACTATCTGTGTATGGTTGGACTAGAATCTGGATCCAATGTCGTTTTGGAAATGGTTTTGCAAAAATCTATTTTACATAAAATGATAGATTATATATATTTATTTAAACAAAGTGTTTTATTGAGTTTTGCGGGACCCGATCAGATGCACAGACGCTCTTATATGGACATGTACTATGGATTGGGGTCTGACAGTACATGTGTACATGCCCTAAATTCCATAATGATGGTGTTGATTAGTGGTGGGATTGTATATGATAACAAATTATCATATAGGGAGTTATTTGGAATTTGCTATTTTAATTGGTTATTTATTTAATTAATGGATATGGTGTTAATTATAATTATCCATAAATATTAAATAAAGCAATTAATTAATACTTTCCCTATTAGATTATGCTTCTTCACCTTTTTGAAGCACTTTGAGTTTAAACAGAACTGCCAAACAAAGAGAGAGAGAGTCTGACTCTCACTAGGGCTTTACTAAATCCATCTAGGATTTAATTAAACCCTATTACTATTAATAGGGGACCAAAACACGTAAGGGAACCAGCTCTCCACGTTTTCGGCTTCCCCTCTTGGAGTGTTTTGGTCTCTCTCTCCCTCTTGTGATCTCTCTCCTTCTTCTTCTAGTTTTTCTCATCTGTGTTTGAGAGTTAGGGTTTGAGAAACCCTAACTCTGTGCTGAAGAATTTGAGAACATATAGGATTGGCTTGAAGAATCTTGGTAGCCCCATTGGAGGTTCATATCTATTTGCTTGGAGCGCTCACTGGAGGAAGAACCATTGTCTATTGGAGGAGCAACACTTGAGGCTCACCAGGTTAGCAATTCTTGATTGATTCTTTCAGTTATTAATTATTAATATTTATGGGATGCGAAAGAAACTCGAATCAATTTATTTCTGCTGCACATTCAAGTATGGGATGGATCCCTCTTGCCATATGATGGATTAGATATGATTTTCTTCATCCCATTTGTGTTTCATAATTGCATGGGACACATGAGGGAAGGAGAAACCCTAACAGGGATGCATCAGGGTTTCCATGGGAGACTATGGGAAACCCTAAAATTAAAATGGAGCACCCATGGGACACCATGGGCTAACCCAGGGCATGCAAAACCCTAATTGCTTTGTTATTGGTATCCCTAGGGAAGCATGACTTGATCCCATGGACCGTAGTTTGACCTACAGTGTGGTATCAAAGCCACCTTTTTCACCCATGAATATTGAATAATTAATGATTAATATGATTATCATGAGTGGGATGCAAGTTTGCACATGGGTGGTTAAATTATGATTGTTGTAACAACCTTCCCATGTGCGCATGGGTAGTTACAAAGTTGTTAGTGTAACAACTTGCCCATGTGATGATGGATTTGGTTTTAATTGTTTTATGCCAATTATTGAAACATGTATCTAACTAGGGTATGATAAATAATTTTTTTTTTTTAAATTTTTAATCATGGTTATATGTGGGGAGAGCGCGTATGCTGCCAAGCCTCTGTGCACGCCCTCCCCCTTTCCCTGCCCTTGTGCGCATCCCCCCTTGCGGGCTGCGGCCTGCAAGCTGCTGTCCGTGGTCTGTGGCCTGCAGCCTTCGGCTGCTGTCCATGGGCCTTGGGCCTATGGGCTGCGCTGGGAGTGTTTGCGGCCTGCTCTAGTGGGCTGCATGCACTCCCCTTGATTCTCCTCCAGTTTTTAATAAAAAAATAAAAAAGGGTATTTTTTCAAAATAGAATTTTAAATATTTGTTTTGTTTTTGGAGGATGTTGATGGGTGAAGGGATCCCTCTCTCCACCCACTTGCAATTAAAATGTGATTTTAATTTATGGGCTTGGATACATGTTAGTTTTGTTAACAGGTTCAATGATTAAAGAAATCCATGTTACTTTGGTTTACTTGCTTTAATAATGCTTATGCATGAAATTATGTTATGATGTGATTATGGGAATGGCATTCTAATAAAATGGGTGGATTGTTATGTATGTGATACATGGGGTTATGGGTGGATGTGACGCTTCTCTTTCTTTCTCTCTCTCCCCTATCTTTTTTATAAACAAATGTACTCCACCCCATGGGCAGCCCAAATAGTGGGTTGGTTTCTTCATGCGGGGTTTCTTTATTATGGAAAAGAAAATGTATAGAATTTTTTCTAAGTTTCTATTGTAATTTTAGAGGAGCTAGGACTCACAGGGCATGCTAATGATGATCCACATGTGGCGCTCAAAGCTTATGGAGATGCAAATCAACTACTTTGAAGACGTGATCGGGCGGAAGAGATGATCGAGGCGTGGCATCCATGGCATGTTTGATGCACCCAAGTTATTAGTTTTATTTTTATTGGGAGGGTTCTTTAATTGCTTCTAATAAAAATGCCGCCATCCCATAATCACTTTTAATTAATGTTGATTAATTATGTTGTTTAAATCTATCCATGATATGTGAGAGTTGATTAATCCCTCTTTGATCATAATACATGTATGATATGGACTAGTCTTAATCGGTAGACATGTCCATGGCCTCCTATTGAAGATAAATGTAGAAAGTGTGTGACATGACCTCGCTTAAGCCAACAAGACATTTTCAGGACCTCTGTCACACATTTATCTATATTTACCTCTATCTAGATACGTTAGGGTATGAATAGTGAGAGGGCACTGCGACAGTGGGCCATCTTTTATGATTCCATGATTCTAACTAATGCAATAGGTAAGTACATTACTTGAGTGTATGTCAGCTGACAGGATCTGGATATGACACCCAGGTGGCCAAAAATATTGGAAGCCCATGAGGCGAACAGCTTAGTCCACACTACCGCGGTATGTATAATGACTCCCGACAGGGTAAGTTATGCATACAAGGGTTGTAGGTATCCAATTCATCTTTTGGGTCATGAGGGAGACCCAAATCATGAAAGACCATTGATGTGTGTGTGCTCAATTTATTAATTTCAATGGTTGTTGATAAGCATGTATTTTTTTACTTGTACATGTGTAGATTACTTTACAATGACTGCCGTCAATTCCAACTTGTTAACACTCATTAGCGAATACAAGCTTAATGGTACGAACTATGTCGATTGGTACCGGAGCATTAAGTTGCTCCTGACTGCTGAAGGACTGTACACAGTTCTAGGTGAACAAGTTCCTCCTCAACTTGACCTAAATGATTTTAAGGCAAATAAAGAGATGCAGGATTTCCTCATGAGGGATTCCAAGGCATCACTTTATATCCTAAGATCGTTGGAAAAATCAGTTCTGGACTCGATTAAGGACATATGCACTGCTGGGGGTAAGATGGATAAGCTTGCTGAATTGCTCAACAGGCAGTTGACACATGCCCATTCTAATGTGGTGAGTCAAATCCACAACACCAAGATGTCCCAAGAGACTCCAGTGATGGATCGTGTAATGAAGATGATCAATCTGTTTGAAAAAATTATAATCCATAGGGACTAATTTCAGCCTGCAATACAAGACCGATGTGATCTTAGCATCACTCGCTCCTGCCTATACACCCTTTAAGATGTCTTACAAGATGTCTGATAAGGAGATGGAGCTCACCGAGCTTACTAACGCATTGGTGGAGGCGGAGGCTTCCTTGAAAAGGGATAAGGTTGAGGTCAATGCAACTGATGTGAAGCCTTCTTCAAATGGGAAGAAGAAGAAAAAGGGAAGTAAGGGTAAGACCTTGAAAACCAAGGGTGAGAAGTTTGGCAATAATGGCAAAGGCAAGTGCTTTTATTGCAAGAAGGAGGGTCACTGGAAAAGGAACTGTCTTACCTAGCGACTTTGAAAGATAAGAAACCGGATGAAATAGAGGCTGCTAAAGAAGGTACATGTGATGTTCACATTCTTTATGAGTCTAATTTGTCTTTTGAACCGACCAATTCTTGATTGGTGGATAGTGGTTCCACTATTCACATTTGCAATGATTTGCAGGGGTTCAAGGAGTCAAGGAACCTGGAAAGAAATGAGGTGCATCTTCGGATGGGCACTGAAGCTAAGACCATGGCAATGGTTGTGGAGACTTTTATTTTAAATTTTAATTCTGCTTGTTTAGTTTTAAAGGATTGCTATTATGTATCCTCTTTTAAGAGGAAGATTATTTTGGTTTCAAAACTTGTTTTGGACGGGTATAGTTTTTCCTTGAGTACTAAATTGATTATTCATTTTAATAATTCCTTTATGGTATCCAGATATATGCAAAGTGGTTTGTACTTTCTAGATTGCCCTATTAGAACGAATGTTGTTTCAAATGTTGATTTGAAACGAAAAGCAGCTCTAATGGACTCAACATACCTGTGGCATCTAAGATTAGGTCACATTAATTTGGACCGAATTAGTAGATTGGCGAGGGATGTGCTCTTAGAGAGTCTGAGGGTAGAACCATTCCCCACCTGTGAGTCATGCCTTCAGGGTAAAATGACCAAGAAACCCTTTAGCAATAAAGGTACTAGAGCCACAGATCTGTTAGAGTTGATACACACTGACGTGTGTGGACCCATAAACATACAAGCAAGGTATGGGTATGAGTACTTTATCACATTCATCGATGATTACTCAAGATATGGTTACATATACTTGATGCGTAGAAAATCGAAAGCCTTTGATAAATTCAAAGAATTCCAAGCCGAGGTCGAAAGACAGCTCGATAAATGCGTCAAGTCTTTACGATCAGATTGTGGGGGGGAGTATCTATCGGATGAATTTAAAGAATACCTCATATCACAAGGGATAGTTAGTCAACTAACTAATCCAAACACACCACAACAAAATGGTGTATCCAAATGACGCAATTGGACCCTAGTAGGTATGGTCCGGACGATGCTCACTTACAGTGAGCTGCCTCTCTCTTTCTTGGGGTACGCTTTAGAGATGACAATTTATATCTTGAATAGGGTTTCATCCAAGTCTGTAGCCAAGACACCCTTTGAGTTGTGGAAAGGGCACAAGCCTAGTCTTCAACATCTTAGGGTATGGGGTTGCATAGCACATGTACGAAAGCAACAGACAGACAAGTTGGAATCTAGGACTTCAAGATGCTATTTCTTGAGCTACCCCAAAGGTACGATAGGCTATTATTTCTATGACCCGGTTGACCAAAAGGTCATTGTAAGTAAACACGTCATATTTTTGGAGGAAGAAATGATGACCCAGAGGTCTGAACCAGTAGTCATTAAAGAGCTATCAGATAACTCAGAAATGTCACTTCTAGAAGTGAGACCAATTGACATACCTGTTGAAATACCAACACCTGAAGAACCTCGACGCAGTGGGAGGACTATTAGACTACCCACCAGGCTTACTCTTCTAATCGAAGAGGAAACAGTGGAAAAGTTCCACATGGTATCAGTCGAATCGGATGATGATCCGATGACATACTCTAAGGCTCTTAAGAATGTTGATGCCACTAGGTGGCTGGAGGCAATACGCTCTGAAATCGATTCGATGTATTCCAACAAGGTCTGGACTCTAGTCGATCCACCACTTGGCGTTAAGCCGATTGGATGCAAATGGATCTTCAAGAGGAAGAAGGGCGCAGAAGGAAAGGTCAAAAGATTCAAAGCGAGACTGGTGGCAAAGGGCTATACCCAGAAAGAGGGTATAGACTATGAGGAAACCTTTTCACCAGTGGCGATGATGAAATCCATTAGGATTTTATTGGCTATCGCTGCACACTTTGATTATGAGATCTGGCAGATGGATGTGCAGACTACATTTCTGAATGGGTTCCTACAAGAGGAAATCTACATGGAACAGTCAGAAGAAAGAAAGGTGTGCAAATGGCAGAGGTCCATTTATGGGCTGAAGCAGGCTTCCAGGAGCTGGAACATCAGGTTTGATCAATCAATCAAATCATTTGGTTTTGATCAAAACATGGATGAACCATGCGTTTACAAGAAGATCAGTGGGAGCGTAGTATGTTTTCTTATTTTATACACAGATGACATATTGTGGATTGGTAACGATGTAGGATTTCTTTCATATGTAAAACAGTGGTTATCCACAACATATTTTATGAAAGACCTTGGTGAAGCTAGCTATATCCTTGGGATCAAACTTGTGAGAGATCGCCAGAAAAGGATGCCAGGCTTGTCACAGGCTACCTATATAGACAAAGTCTTGGCCAGATTTAGCATGGAGAACTCCAAGAGGGGAAGTGTTCCTTTCCAACATGGAGTCAGTCTTTCCAGATCTCAATGTCCTCAATCTCAGACGGACATTGAAGAGAAGAAGAGTATTCCCTATGCTTCAGTAGTAGGGAGTCTTATGTATGCTATGTTGTGTACGAGGCCGGACATTTGCTATGCAGTAGGCATGGTAAGTCGTTATCAATCTAACCCTGGACACGAGCATTGGAGTGCTGTCAAGAATATCCTTAAGTACATGAGAAGGACTAAGGAATATTTCTTGGTTTTTGGATCTGATCAGTTGTCAGTATTGGGATACATAGATTTGAATTTCCAAACTGACAAGGATGATAGAAAATTCACGTCCGGGATGGTATATCTAATGGGTGGAGGTGTCATTGTATGGCGGAGTGCGAAATAGAAGTCTACAGCCGATTCCGCTATCGAAGCAGAATACCTTGCAGCTTGCGATGCAGCAAAAGAAGGTATTTGGCCGAAGAAATTCCTATCAGATTTGGAGGTTGTCCCTGACCTTGTCAAGGGCCCTATTCCCCTGTTATGTGACAACTAAGGGGTCATTGCACAAGCTAAGGAGCCTAGGGCTCATCAGAGGAACAAGCACATGCAGCGGAAGTATCACCTCATCAGATAGATTATCTAACAGGGCGACGTGAGTATCTCCAAAGTGGACACAACTGAAAATGTGTCTGATGCCATGACAAAGGGTTTGTCTCCAGGAGTATTTGAGAAACACATGGAGGGCATGGGTTTAAAATGTATGGGGAATGGGTTTTGATGTACAAGTGGGAGATTGTTGGACAAGTGTGTGTCCATAAAACCCGGTTCGGTCTGGTTCAACCCGGTTCACCTTTGTATTGAACTTTTATACATTTTAGTTTAACATTATCACATGCGATATAAACTTTTTGAGCATTATGTGTCCGTAAGTTTTACTTAAAATGGTAGTCACAACTAGGGTTTGGGCTAGGCACCCCTATCATATGGTTGTCACATTGGGTATGCCTAGACATGTGATGTCAGGGTACAAATGCGAGTACTCAGATGTTTGATGTGTGTATTGGCGAAGAATCTACTTTGTCGATTCCCTCATGTATTATTGCTAGATGTAGGAAGGGATAGACATGTATCACCGACACCCTTTGCTTGAGGGAACCTTGTCGCTGCAAAGTGTGATCACATTCTTTGGTTCATCAATGACTGAGACTCAAGCGAGTCAAAGCCGATGTTCTGAGAATGCGTGAACATTTTGTGAGTGAAGGAGTTATCCAACATGGTCACCACTGCCCGATTAGGGGAACACCAAGATTGAGACTGTCTATATATGGTCGGATCAGAATCTGGATCCAGTGCTGTTTTGGAAATGGTTTTGCAAAAATCTATTTTACATAAAATGATAGATTATATATATTTATTTTAACAAAGTGTTTTATCCAATTTTGCAGGACCCGATCAGATGCACAGACGCTCTTATATGGACATGTACTATGGATTGGGGTTTGGCAGTACATGTGTACATGCCCTAAATTCCATAATGATGGTGTTGATTAGTGGTGGGATTGTATATGATAACAAATTATCATATAGGGAGTTATTTGGAATTTGTTATTTTAATTGGTTATTTATTTAATTAATGGATATGGTGTTAATTATAATTATCCATAAATATTAAATAAAGCAACTAATTAATACTTTCCCTATTAGATTATGCTTCTTCACCTTTTTGAAGCACTTTGAGTTTAAACAGAACTGCCAAACAAAGAGAGAGAGAGTCTGACTCTCACTAGGGCTTTACTAAATCCATCTAGGATTTAATTAAACCCTATTACTATTAATAGGGGACCAAAACACAGAAGGGGAACCAGCTCTCCACGTTTTCTGGCTTCCCCCTCTTGGAGTGTTTTGGTCTCTCTCTCCCTCTTGTGATCTCTCTCCTTCTTCTTCTAGTTTTTCTCATCTGTGTTTGAGAGTTAGGGTTTGAGAAACCCTAACTCTGTGCTGAAGAATTTGAGAACATATAGGATTGGCTTGAAGAATCTTGGTAGCCCCATTGGAGGTTCATATCTATTTGCTTGGAGCGCTCACTGGAGGAAGAACCATTATCTATTGAAGGAGCAACACTTGAGGCTCACCAGGTTAGCAATTCTTGATTGATTCCTTCAGTTACTAATTATTAATATTTATGGGATGCGAAAGAAACTCGAATCAATTTATTTCTGCTGCACATTCAAGTATGGGATGGATCCCTCTTGCCATATGATGGATTAGATATGATTTTCTTCATCCCATTTGTGTTTCATAATTGCATGGGATACATGAAGGAAGGAGAAACCCTAACAGGGATGCACCAGGGTTCCCTTGGGAGGCCATGGGAAACCCTAAAATTGAAATGAGGCACCCATGGGACACCATAGGCTAACCCAGGGTGTGCAAAACCCTAATTGCTTTGTTATTGGTTTCCCTAAGGAAGCATGACTTGATCCCATGGACCGTAGTTTGACCTACATTCCATATATTGGTTGTTTCCATATTTGGTAAGTTGTACACCTCATCTTAATTAAAAGTGAAAATTTATTCAAGGTTGACCTCCTCGTGTTCGACCCATAGCTACGATTGACCCGTACGCTTGTGGTGTTATTTTAAACTCAAACAGCCAGTCTGTAGTGGCAGTCCGATAAACACAGTCGGTCGATACAGATTTTAAAATAATAATCATGCTTGAGTACTTGGCGAAGATCTTACCTATGGTTCGACATTTGAATTAGGCTCGATTTAGAGGCGGGTTTCACAATGCTCTTTTAAATGGAAATGTTAACGTGTAACAGAAACTAATGGGAAAACTTATCACCTCAAATAAATGGCTAGGAGTGGGGTAGTACAGGAGAGATGGGGGTGGGGGCGATACAAGGGAGTGATGAGTTGAGGAGGGGAGTAAAAATAGTAGAAGTTGGGGTGGAGTACATGACTCCCAGAATCAATCAAACAGAGAGGAGTGGTGAGGATACCCACTATGTGTGTGTGTGTCTTTTCTCTTCTCCATCAATACCTCAATCACCTCATGATGATGACCGAGAACAGTTTTCTGTTCTCATCTTTGCTCTTTAATTTCGCCATTTTATTTGGTTTAGCCTGATTTTCTGTTTCGTCTAATTTCTTGGTCCAATTCAATTGAGCTACTTAAGAACATAAAGGGGCGGAGCTGCGGAGGAGGCTGTCTCTTTTAAATGGAAATGTTAACGTGTAACAGAAACTAATGGGAAAACTTATCACCTCAAATAAATGGCTAGGAGTGGGGTAGTATAGGAGAGATGGGGGTGGGGGCGATACAAGGGAGTGATGAGTTGAGGAGGGGAGTAAAAATAGTAGAAGTTGGGGTGGAGTACATGACTCCCAGAATCAATCAAACAGAGAGGAGTGGTGAGGATACCCACTATGTGTGTGTGTGTCTTTTCTCTTCTCCATCAATACCTCAATCACCTCATGATGATGACCGAGAACAGTTTTCTGTTCTCATCTTTGCTCTTTAACTTCGCCATTTTATTTGGTTTAGCCTGATTTTCTGTTTCGTCTAATTTCTTGGTCCAATTCAATTGAGCTCCTTAAGAACATAAAGGGGCGGAGCTGCGGAGGAGGCTGTGTGGCTAGATGGAGTTGAGGTAGGGGGTTTGGGGTCACGGCAAGGCTGAGATCGCAGGAGCAAGCAAGGGTGGGGGTGGGATGATGGGGAAACAAGAGGTGGGAGTTTGGGGAGCGAACGCAAGGAGGGGGTAGACAGGGAGGGTGGGGCATGGGGTTGGGTTGGGTTGCAGCAAGGGTTAAGGGCGGGTGGGAGATTAGGTTGTTGTAGGGGTGGGGGTGGGGGTGGTGGGGTTGGAGTAGGGGTGTCAATACCCAACCCGAACTGATAAAACCGGCCCGGACCACACCAGACCGCTCTCTTATTGGTTCGGGTTTGGCTTGTGGATCCAGAGAGCAGTCGGTTTCGGTTTGGTTCGGGCTAGCCTGACGGTGCACCGGTGACCCGAACTGTTAGACCCAAACCCAAACCGAACCGACCCAACCCGACAAAATGCTGAGATCAAATAAATTATATGGATTTATGTACCTATCTATATCAGTTTTAAAAGCGTTTAGACCTGTTGAGATCAAATAAATTTTATGGATGTTCTCTCATCCTATATGCGATCATGGTTTAATGCCAGGAAACTTGCTTCTGTAATAATTACTATAGAGCATCCATTGCACTAGTTTCCTATATTCGTTTATGGTTTAATATTGAACCAACCCCTGTAAGAACTTGTATTTAAATTCATTTACTAGTTAGATATGAATTGGGAATCTCTATACCTAGTTGTTGCATTTGGAATATAATAATACTAACCGGACCTTACTAGTTAATTAGTTATATAAAACTAGTACCGAACCGAATCTAAACCGATATCAACCCGTTATCATAAATCGAAACCGACACGAAACAAAATCACACCGAAATCGAAACCGAAACCGTACCGAAACCGAACATTTCTTAATGGTTCGGTTTCGATTTCTATAAAAGTCACACCGAAACCAAACTGAACTGACCCATTGACACCCCTAGGTTGGAGGAAGAAGAAGAAGAAGACTACGAAAAATAAAGAGGGAGATGAGGGATGGTTTGTAGCACTATGGTCCCGCTAGGTTTTTATATTAAAATGTAAAAAAATATTTATAAAGGTACAATAGCAAGTAGAAATGGATTATAGATATCCCAAACACAATATGTGAAACATTGGATATCTAATCTATAATTTGGCAAAACGTTAGGTAACCTAGGTGTCATTTACCCAAAAAAAAAAAAAAAACACAAAATACAATAAAGCTAAACATGAAATAAGTAAGCAGATTGATAACGATACTAACCGTGACGGAGGTAGTTTCTCTCGTCTTCCCCGATCCCTAACTTCATGTTAATGAAATTGTCTCACAGGAGCCATTACAGCTCTCTTCTTCCTCGCAAATTCAAACAGTGCATACTAGGCTTATCACCAGAGTCCAAAATCCTTGGCCTTTGCAAGTCGGGCGCCCTTTTAGGAGCTCTACATCTTCTTAATTCCACAGGTTCCAGCGAAATCTCTAGAAAACCTATCGTCTACGCTTCTCTGTTACAGGCTTGCACTACAACCCTCTCATTCATCCACGGGCTCCAAATCCATTCCCACATAATCAAGTCTGGCCTTGAGTGTGACCGTTTTGTAGGAAACAGTTTACTCTCATTGTACTTCAAACTCGGTCGTGATTTTTCAGAGACCCGAAAAGTGTTTGATAATTTGTTTGTTAAAGATGTAATATCGTGGTCTTCTATTATTTCAGGGTACATTCGTATTGGAAAACCCTTGGAATCGCTTGAAATGTTTTTGAAAATGTCTGAACTCGGAATCGAACCCAATGGGTTCACCCTTTCAGCTGCAATTAAGGCATGTTCAGAGCTCGCTGCTCTGAAGCTTGGTAGTTGCTTTCACGGAATGGTTCTAGGACGTGGATTTGGTTCGAATTGTGTCATAGCCAGCTCTCTTATAGATATGTATGGGAGAAATTTTACTTTAGAAGATGCACTCCTTGTGTTTGATGAGATACCGCAACCGGATGCTATTTGTTGGACTTCAGTTATTTCGGCATGCACGCGGAATAATTGCTTTGAGGAAGCTCTAGGTTTCTTTTACTTAATGCAGAGGAAGTATGGATTGTTTTCTGATGGATTTACATTTGGGACTGTTCTAACAGCATGTGCGAATCTGGGATGGATGAAACAAGGTAAAGAGGTTCATGCTAAGGTACATACAGCTGGGATTTGTGGCAATGTGGTTGTTGAAAGCAGCCTTGTAGATATGTATGGGAAATGTGGTTTGCTACAGGAATCTCGTCGGGTTTTTGATCGGATGGCTACAAAGAATTCAGTAACTTGGTGTGCAATGCTTGGCAGTTACTGTCAAAATGGTGACTTCAAATCTGTTATTGAGCTTTTCAGGATGATGGAGAAGCAGGATGACCTCTACAGTTTTGGGACTGTTCTTCGTGCTTGTGCAGGTATAACAGCTGTGAGACTTGGGAAAGAGGTACACTGCCAGTATCTGAGGAGAGGAAGTTGGAGAGATGTTGTTGTGGAATCAGCTTTAATTGATCTTTATGCGAAATGTGGCTGTATTAATTATGCACACACGATTTTTTTTCAAGTTCCAGTTAGAAATTTGGTAACTTGGAACTCAATGATATGTGGTTTTGCTCAAAATGGCAGAGGTGAGGAAGCTCTTAGGTTATTTGATGAGATGGTTAAGGAAGGTGTTAAACCTGATTATATTAGCCTTGTTGGGGTTCTTTTTGCATGTAGTCATACAGGTTTGGTTGATCAAGGGCGGAAATATTTTGCATCAATGCAAGAGGATTATGGGATTGAAGCTGGTGCGGAGCACTATAATTGCACAGTTGACCTTCTTGGCCGAGCTGGGCTACTGGAGGAAGCTGAGGATTTGATTAAAAAGGCAGTTTTTAAAGATGATTCGTTCCTTTGGTCAGCTCTTCTTGGCGCATGTACAGCTTATTCTAACCCTGTTGTAGCAGAGCGCATTGCAAAGAAAATGATGGAACTAGAACCAGACTACCACTTGAGCTATGTTCTTCTTGCTAATATTTATAGGACAGTTGGCCGGTGGGATGATGCTCTAAAGATTAGGAGGTTAATGAAAGATAGAGGAATAAAGAAAATGCCTGGTAAGAGCTGGATTGAAATCAAGGGAAATATGGGATATTCAGCTCCTGTAAGAAAGAGGAATTGTCAAGATATTGGAGGATTGAGTTTGCAGTTGTGAAGATTACATTGTGGATCATCTATAAGCCTGATTTTCCGCTTCCATATTGAAGAGTAAATTTTATCAAAATGTTGGTAGTGCACATTTGTTGTACTCTTTACCTTTTTGTCCAACAAAGATGGAGCCTAGCATCTGGAATTTCTGGATTTAGTGAAATATGGGAGATGCATGGTATGAGCACCGGGTTTGTCTGGTGAACGCTAAAGTTGCAGTTGGACTAAGCTGAGCTCAAGAAGATCTGTAATTCAATAAGTTGCATGTACCAGAGGTATCTCTTTCCAAAACATAAAAATGTCTGCAAGATTATTCAAATTTCTCAGATGCTCCTTAAATAATAACATGTAATACATAAACAGAAAGAGTTTAATGAAGCATCAAGAAGAAGGATATTTGGAGATGGTTTTGAGAAGCTGATCATGATATCACACTGTGAAACAAAAGTCAGGAATTGAAGGAAGAGTTTGGATGGGAAATGGAATTGCTTTTTTGCACTGCCAGATCTCAGCAAGTTATGTACCAAGTGGTGCTGCAAGTCAACTAATTTTAGATTCTTTGTTCTCATTTAAGAGGCATATGGGAGCTCAGTAGGCCATTGCAATACTAAGGACCTGAAATTGGAAGAATGGAAAAATTTGCCCGCTGACAGGATTCCAAATCTTAGAAGCTTGCATTTTCTAAGGTGTCGTTGTTAGAGAGGATATTTTGACTGGCTTTGATTGGATAATTTATTGCAGATATATCATATTCTAATAATCTCAGGATGCTATTGTTTTTGGTATAAAAGAAGTTTTATAAAAAGAACTAGAACTCACTACATATGTTAACAGTGTTCACAAGCAAAGAGGAAAAACATTCACAAGTAATTATACTAGTGTAAAGCAAATCACAGTGGCTTTAAGTTTAGTGCTGTAACCAGGTAAGTTGTTTCTTAACCGGATCAGCTACTCAAAGACACGGAGTTTTAAGAACTGGGGATGCTACTTAAAGATCTCAGTTCAAGTGAGGAAAAGTCAAAATCTAAAATGTTGTTCAACTCTACTAGGGCCTGGCTTCCAGCAAAATTCAATCATTTTTAAGGTAATCAGCTTAGTTAAATCTTGATTAAGTACTTGATTGAATCTTTCTTGTACTCTATAGTTGTTTGTATGAGTCAATTGTCCTGGTTTCAGGGAAAGAAAAGAATTCCCTTTATCTAAGTGATTATTCATCCAACAGAATTTATCCAAATTCTTAAGAGCATCCTTTTTTGTTTTATTTTTATGGAAATGAAATACTCGATAGCGGGGTGTAAATGTTGATGATGCAAACACATTATTGATTGTTAGGTGAGGAGAAAAGAATCTCAACCGTTCAATCTGTCCAACACTGCATCTCTCTCTCTCTCTCTCTACCACCATGCACCCCCTGCAACCCCACTGCCGCAGCATCTTTGCCTCTCTCTCCCGCTCAAAGTTGCAATCTAGTGCCCCTTATCTTACCCTCTCTGCATCCCCCCGCTCCCCATCTCTGTGTCTCCCGCCCACTCCCTTCTCCCTCTCTCTCCTTTGCATATCAAATCATTTCATGCATTGTAGATTATGGTCAAACAAACCAGAGAGGGGAGTTTTCCATAGAGTCAAGATTTCAATTTAAGCGTCACACTCCAGTCTCCTGCGTTTTCGTGGAAAGTGAAAGGGGGTAACCATAATACCTAGTGAATTTACTCCCCATAGTACCTCATTATGGACTTGAGAAGAAGGTAAAGTTCTGGAACTCTGTCCTTGTTTTTTCCTGCAGCCGCTTTGTAGCGACTATTTCGTTGGGCCTCCTGTCACACCCCAAACTACCCCCTGGGAGGATTAGGTAGGTGACCCAAATTGCACTGCAGCAATCCGCCAGACCCCAAGGATCTAGAAGTTGTTAGTCCATTCACAGACACACGCATCCACAATAATACAAGATGTAAAACACAGTGCTGCGAAAAGCTATATTTGCATTAAACTTGAACAGATAATAAAGAAGACAAATATGTACAAAAACATTGTTTTAAATCACTCTCTCTCACTCTCAGAACATTTGCAACCCCCAACTCTATCCGACACAGCTTACACAAAAGAATATAAATAGGGCAAGGCGACCCGAGCCCCAAAAACAAAGTTGTACAAAAGAGGGAAACTCCAACAAAAAAAACAAAAACAAAAAGGAGTTCTATAGTCAAGCAGAGTCAGCTGCACCCCTCACGGGTCTTCCTTAGCTATCACCGAAAATACTCGTACCAACATTATGACATCCGTCTGGGTCCATACCAATATCGTCATAACAACCATAGCCTGCCTCCGGGAGATAAGCCTCCCCGCCACAGTGACATCCACCTGCAGGATCATCTAACAAAAACATATATAACAGAGTGTGAGCTCCACCGAGCCCATGAATGAAATATCACCATGCATGCACATGCAAGCACAACCATATGAGTCCTACATGAGATGCAGTTCATTTTTTTTATCAGCCACCTAACATCACAACTAAGGCGGGTTAGTGCTACTACAATCCCCAATACATGTATCCCTGGTGCGGGCTTTTAACCCCTTCCCGCAATACACCCATTGAGTTGTCGGAAAGGACCGATCAGCTCCCGCATCAGTCACCAAGGTCAGCCCGACCAGCCCTCTGGGATTAACCTGTGAGGCATGCATTATCTTTTCACATATCATATTTCTTTTGTTGGCTAACAGTCCCATAACCACCTTTTCGGTGCATCACAATTCCATTTCTTTTCTTTTTCTTTTTCTTTTTCCCTTTCATATGGTTGCTCTCACAGACATCCAACACCTTAACCCCTGTTGGCAAGGGTGCGTAGCACAGGTGATGACACTCTAGCCCAATGCATCTACATGGCATAGTATGAGTCGGGTGGTGTCAACCACATCCCATTCTACGGGCTACCACAAGCCTCATTTCCAAGCCAGCTACGGCATCTAGTCTAGCAATTCACATACAACATTGATTGTCCATTCACAGTATTCACCAGTCAAACATTCCTTACTTAACAGAATTCACAGTAATTGAAATAAGTAAACAGTGTAATAGTATTATTATAACTTGTTTTGACTTATTAGCCATGTTGCATTTACACACACGGTGTAATTTCACGCACCTTGTTCTGACCGTCGATTAGTGTAGTTTATACACGGACATGAAATCTTCTCCCCTGTGGGTACTTTGGAAAAAGTAAAGTCTAGGAAGTCATTTACACCAGCTTCATATAGATCGCCTGCACGGAATATACGATCTCGTGACCTATGAATCCAACTCCTATCCATTTGGTTGTAGCCTAACCACCTCACAATACCTATTAAAAGAGAATAGTATCATACTGAAGTCCAATGTAAGGTAAGTATCTCGATACTGAACAATCACCTTCTTTATAGACATAAAAATTTAGAACTCCTACTTTAATAGGACAGTGACTAAAAATTTAGAACTCCTACTTTAATAGGACAGTGACTATTGGTCTTGTTAGACTTCTAAAAATACACCAAATAATCATAGTTGAAATAAAAGTATAAACTCAGTAGGTTGTTTTTGCAACAGAACAAATTAACCTGAAATAATTAGAAACTGATTCCAATAGCTATCACAAACCAAAACAACACCATCAAACTTGGTTTGAGCCATGTTGGGAGGAAAGATTAAAAAAAAAAAAAAGGAAGACTAGGGTAATGGAAATATCCAATCTTGAAAGCAAGTGTGTAATTAATAGTAATTTTGGACATTCTTTAATCTACTAAAGAAGTGATCTAGAAACACAACCATTATAAAGAAAAATAATCATAATAAAAAAGAGGACAATGATGACAGTCTAAGAAGTTCTCTTTGAGATGTATCATCCTAGGGTGCCATCAAACATGACCTGTGAAGCTAGCATTGCATGATAGTAAAAAAGCTTAAAAGCAGAGCAAGAGAGAGAAGTAAAAAGAAAGAATAGCTTAGCTAGCCTGGTTGGTATCAAAATAGGATTTCAAGAAAGTGTTTTCTATCATTGAACATCTCTCTCTCTCTCTCTCTCTCTCTCTAGATTGCCATGGGAGAATACTCTAAGTTGGATTGTGGGACAACTTTTGTTGGTCTAAATTGAGGTTTAAAAATCTCTCTCTATCTCTATCCTAGATGCTATAGGAGAATACAAGAGGTTAATCTGAACTATATAGGGCAAACCTTAAACTTATAGTAGGAATAGAATGGAATATTTCCACTCTAAAGTCTTTGACCCCATCGGTGATTTATGTCCCAGCTCCCAAACCCACCCCCTATTCACTCACCTTTACTTCCTAACCACAAGCACCTATAATGCAGATCTCTTTTCTATAAACCATCTGGTCAGGATGCAATATTGCAATTGAATTCTAGTTAATTAGAGCAATCAAGTCCATAGTGTTTAAGCTTGATGTTGTCACTGTTAGGTCTTTGATTCACGACCTATCTCTCCTAATGTCGTGACCCCATTCCCCCATTGTTCCCCTTTGTTATTCCCTGTTTTAATGCCTAATTTGGATTTGTCTTCTTTTTCTCCAACCCCCACCCCTCATTGTTGCTGCTCTCTTGTTCTTTTAATTTTCTGCTTTACAGTGAAGGTAATGGACAGAACTACAACTTAATGGAAGCTGTTCACTAACTGCAGCCCCTAAAATCTGAGTGGTTTTTATTTCTACTACCCTATTCTTTAATTCCCTTTCACCTATTTTATGCTATAGTTTTTCTGTGTTGGCAGTGTTGCTGTCTTGACATGAATTTTGGCTGAAATTCTTGCTATGCTTAATTAGTCTTACAATTTTTAGGATTCTTGAAAGTTCATGCATGCTAGTATTTGACTTAGTGTACACTCTCCCCCATAATACAGACCCTAACCTACCTCGCTAGTATTTGGGGTCAATATCAATTTCTCTATGGAAAAATGAATATAAAACAATCAACCCACAATTGCTGTGGTAACATACTTATAGTGGGAATTGCACCAAATAAAAATTTTCAAAGAAAAGTGACAAAATGAGAATGAATTTGCAAACCCCAAATAAAACGCCACATATAAGAGAAATCCAAACTCAAAGAACCAGAAATGTGATTAATAAACACTTTGACACCCACTTTAGTAGAAAATTTTTCTGATCTAGTAAGAGGCCAAACCTAATCATCTAAAATATAATAAGCTCTTAAAAGAATGAGTAATATAGCCTTAGATACATAAGATTAAAAAATAGAAGAAATTTAAACATTCCAACATCCATCTACAATTAAATCGCTAACCTTAGAATATAAAGGGTATGGATGAATAAAAGCAGGAACCATAATATTGTTCAGAGATGGTATCCAATGATCCTCCCATATTGAAATATCCCTTCCTACCCTCAACTCGAAAACTTTTGCGATACTGTTCGTCTGTTCTATATTGGAGATCCTTTTTTCCTAAGAGTTGCCTCATGAAATAAAGACTGATTGTGGAAGTATCTAGCTTTTCAAATAGATGTACATAAAATAGAAGGGTTTTTTTAGAAGGCGATATGGCAAATTAAGGAGAAGAGGATAGTTATGTATAGAAAACATAAAAAATCCTAAATCTCCTTGGAATTTTGGCTTACACATGGCAAACCAAGAGATAAGATACCATTTGTTTTGTGGGGGGGGGGGGGGGATGAAATAAGAGACCATAGTCACAACATTTTTTGAAAAGCAGAATTGATAGAATCAAGGATCCTACACATTGAGGTAACAAAAAGCAAGATATCAAATAGGTTGGACACTAGTTTAACACATTTAATTAACATACCTCTAGCTGATTGTCTTACTCTATTAACAATCTGCTCCTAGTTTGCCTGATTTCTCACCTCTATAGCATCCAATTGAACATTGTTTAGTTGAATACATGCAACCTATGAATTCTATTGTTCATTGCTCACTGTTATTGTTGTCCCGCTAATGTACGTGCATCATGTATGCTGCTGCCCCCCCCCCCCGCCCTAACTAGACAGTCCTTAAGAGTGATTGGTGCCTACCTTAGGTTAGCATGTTATCCTTGTAGGAAATTTTAGGATCCATCAGGTACACTGGGTTTGGATTTTCAGGCTTGAAAGCCATGAAATAACGCAATAATATATTGTTTATTGAAGAAGCCTAAGACTGTGTTACCATCACTATATCCGATTGATTCCTCTCCATTGGTTTGCAGATCTCCTCCCGTCTCATTTCTACATGGAGTTTATTTAAAAAAAGTATCTTAACAGGAATTATACCTTGCATATATAAATTTAAGGAATGACATCCTATATCAGCAGTAGACAATGGAGAATAAATGCATATAGAATAGAGAGAGAGAGAGAGAGAGAGAGAGAGAATACATATCAAATCTTTCCGCCCACCATAATCTACGACTAATAACGCCTAAACAAGATTGCAAATGACGATATTTTTACCATGGATTCCTACATTAGAGGGAAGAGCATTTACTTGAAAGGGAAGGCCTAGAGCTGCTAGGGATATAAGTAGCAAAACTAGAAGTAAAGGAATTGAATAGAGTTCTTCAGAAATATTAACAGAATTTCATAGAGGAAGATAAGTGGAACTTGTGTCTCAATTTATAGCTAAAAAGAGTGCAGTAACTAGAGAGATATAGAGATAGAAAGCAAGCCGTAAATTGATCTAGAACAGGAGTATGCAGATTAGAAAAAGTAACAATAAAAATTAGGAGAAGAAGAATTGAAGAGAGAACACCTGATTTGCAGTAGAACTCAGATAGGAGAAGAAAAGCAATTGGACTTCTGGAGTACCAGTCCCGTATCAAAAAATCTAGAAAAAAACTTCAAATTCTATGATCAAATCATGTTGAACTGATGGTGGATCCGTGGATATACATTTATATAACCTTTTGAAACTCGTAATTAGACTCATTAAATGACTCCTTATCACTTCCACAAACAGACATGACTTATAGACTCAAAACGGAATACTATCTAAGCTAAAGTATCCTCATCTAACTCAAGTACTTAAGACACTAATCTCATGTACTACTTCAGCCCACTTTATATGCTTCTAGGTAAGGCCTAATGCAACAAATAACAAATAAACATCCATCCCAAGGCCCATAGAACCCATCCATGCCCCAAAATAATGTCCTCCTAATTCCTAAACTGTATTCCTTTAATTTTCTGTTGACCTTGATCTGTTCCTCTTTCCTCTTGTGAGATTTATGAAAAGGACACCATAGTGTTTCTCTCATGATCTTTATCTCTATTGTCCTCCTCCTCCACACGTGTATGCAACACAAAATAATAAAATGAATTTAAAGCAGAGTAGAAGAGAGGCAGGTGTGTAGTCAAACCTGAAATCCCTTCATTCAAAAAGCTAAATCCCGTAAGAAGGCAACCTTTTTCTCCTTTGCTACTCAATAAAAGACAAGTTAAGCACTTGAAGCCAAAACAGTCAGTTTGACAATATTCCATGGAGCCTTAGATTAATTATTACATCAACTAAAGAAGAAGAAATCTCCCAACTGGTCTAGTACCAAAGAAATCTCAATTCGACAGAAGGGAAATCTTCTACACCAATGCCGTCTAATTCTAGTGCTTAGCCTACATAACGCATGCTATCATTTAAATAAGAGAAACACTGAGGGGTCTTCCAAGTTTGAAATCTTATTATAAGTGGTTATAGTAATCCATAATAATTAAAAAAAGAAAAAAAAACAAAATTCAAACAGAAGTTGCAGAGTACTGATCAACATTAATTCTTTCACGCCCAAATCCAAGTTAGATTTGGTCTTTCTCAGAGGTTCCAATGGGCGAGGGTTGGTCATGTATCCGAAGAGAGAGAGACAGAGACTCAAACATACCTTTTGAAGCCCCAAATCCTCCACAGATGTTGCAGCGGGAGAGTGCCAAGCTTCTTCTGAAGCCCTAAATCCTCCGCAGAGGTTGCAGCGGGAGAAAGATTGAAAGAAATTTGAGAGAGGGTGGGAGATTTGAGAGTTGATAATAAAGGGACGGTTAGCGGGAGTGAGAATGAGAGAGATTTGAGAGAGGATCGACCGTGAGCGCGGAGGAAAGAGCGGGAAGAGTTTGGGTTTTGGTGGGAAAGGAAATATTATGCGGCGTTTCACAATAAATGTCGTTATATTGCACTCATACTTAACCACCATGGTAAACGCCGTGGTAGCTGCTTATAAAAATGGATAAATTCCGACGTTTTCTAGCAAATGCCATTGTAGATAAACCTATCACGGCATTTTATTAAAAGTGCCATTGAATATGCACACCAACAGCAGTGTTGTTATGCTCTAAACGTCATTGTAGCGTGAGATAAAAAGGCATTTATTTGTAACGCCGTCTATTGTCCTATTTATGATGACTTTTCAAAATAAACGCCGTAGAATATGCCTCTATGATGACATTTCTAAACAACGCCGCCATATCTCTCGTGCTAAATGCCGTCATTGATGCTTTTTCTTGTAGTGGATCCACCAGAGGTCGGTTCTTCAGAAGCAGTTTTGAGTTAAGAAATGATCAACAAGAGAAAAGAGATGATTGAGATGAGGTAGCTAGTTACACAAATGGTTCAAGAAATGCAAAGTCTATCTCAAGGAGACAGTGCACAAATCCTCGGAGAACCTAGGGCGATGCCAATACCCAGGGTACAACCCAAAGTTGTGATAGAGGAGGAAGAAGTTGTGGTTATCAACACCCCAATCCCCCTAAAATTGAAAGAGAGAAATAGATGAGGGGGGAAATTGAAAAACTGGAGATTGTTGTGCAAGGGAGAGCAGTAGCAAAGCCAGAAGATGATTTGGTCTCCTGATGGGGAGAATACCTAAAGACTTCAAATGGAAGCTTGACAAATTCGACGGGATAGGGATCCCAAAGCCCACCTGAAGATCTTCATTACTGTGGCTAAGTCATGGGAGCTTACAGAGAATCAAATGGGTCAAGCCTTCCTTTATTCATTGGCTGGATAAACTCTGAGATGGCTCACTCAATTGGATCATACTCAAACCCAAATCTGGTCGGCGGTGGTGACGGAGTTCACCAAGCAGTATTCTTACAACACTGAGGTAGATATTACTCGGCGTGAGTTGGAAACCTTGAGCCAAGGAGCCAAGGATTTTCTAATTTCATTATGAGGTTCTGCAAGAAGGCATCTAGAATGTAGAAACGTCCAAATGAAGCAGAACAAGTGGAAATGATACTAGGGAACTTACATGGGGAGTACTATGACCGCCTCTACTGTTAGAACATCAAAACCTTTGAAGCACTCATAACTATAGGAAAGTGAATTGAAGACAAGCTCTTTAAGGGAAAGCAAGCCCAGGCTTCAACTAAGGAAGCCTCTGGATCTTACCTAATAAGAATAACAAAGTAGGAAGAGGGAAGGGTCCCGAAGTGAACGTGGTCACCAGCGGCCAATACTAAGAAGAAGATTTCACCGACAGCTACTGCACTGTTGCTTATCCGAGGAGAACAGTTAGCTTCTCCTAGACAATTTACTTTTGTCAACATGACTCCTACTCGCCTCTTCTTCAAGCTCAAGAGGGAAGGGATGTTGGATGTCGTACCGCCATGACATGTAGATTTGGCCAATCCGCCTCCAGGATACAAGCCAGAACTGCATTGCTACTATCACAATTAGAAAGGTCACCAGACCGACAAATGTATATACCTCAAACATGCCATACAAGACCTGATCGACGCAGGGAAGATAATGTTGAAAGTGGAACAGCAACCCAATGTAACTACTAACCCTTTGCCAAACCATGGGGTGAATATGTTGCAAGAGGATGTCACTTGTGAGGACCTAGCATTCATGATCCAACCTATAAGATAAGGGGGGAAGTTGATGGATTCTCGAATTTATAGGGCTATCCTAGCAGCCCAAACCAAAGAAAATGAGATGAAAAGAAAAGAGTTAGAGGCTCTAAGGCAAAGGCTAGATGAAGGATTCTCCGACTTCGTCAAAAGATTCTGTGAAGAAGCAGAACAGATGCAACCTCGCCTAACGGAGAAAGAGAAAGTAGGGATAATCTTGGAAAATCTGCATGGGGTGTACCATGAATATCTTTACCCTCAGCGGCGTGAGATACTGGAATCATTCGCCACCCTGAATGGGTCGCTTGATGAAAATGAACTTGACTCTCCGAGATCATCCATGAAACTGTGAATGCCTTGGAAGAAGGGACAACGGGTTTGGACCCAACCACTCTGATTCGGCCCGTAGGGAGTCCCTTGAAGGAGTTAAAGAGAATTTGGAGGGATAAGGTGCATCTCATGTGGTAGATGTGTTACACCCGTGCCCAAAATACACCCTAATTTTTTGAGCTAAATTAAATTTTCATTGGTTGGTGTTGTGATGCCGCTAATAGTTAAACACCTGTGACCTTGGGCCGTAATAGTCAAAGGGAAAGCTCGAACACAAGGATGAGATTCACACTTTGATGGGCGATTGCACCACTTAAAGGTAAGATTTTAACCCTAAAAGTTATGTATCCACACCCTCTTTGAAGACCTTAAAGTGCAGGCCAAGGCCCAGAGACTTTACTATTCTTGTTTAGCCTTTTCAGCAGGAACGGATTATCGAACGGACCCACTGCTGATGAGTCCGTTCGAAAGTCCATTCATGCTGTTGACCTCTTTTGTAAAGGAAACTCCTGTGGGACTCACATACCACGAGCTCCGAGCATCTTAGATGTGTCTCCGGACATGGTGGACCCCACCCTTAACCTTCCCTAACATTGTTGGACCTCATAGATGGGCCCAAGCCTTTTGATGTATTAAAAATGGATTTTTAGAACTAAGGACTTAAACCAAATAGACCTTAAGTGGTCACTTGTTATAAATAGGACCTTAGAGCCATTTGTTAGCCATTCAATACCTCATAACCAAACCGTGGAAGCAAGGAGGAGAAGAAAAGAAAGGAAAGAGAAGAAGAGAAGGAGAGAAAGAAGGTTGGCTTTGTGGCTTGCTGATTTGGGAAATCACTATAGGACATTCCATCCATTCTAGGTAAGCCTATACCTTCTCTCTCTTTTCCGTACCCTTGGTTCTTAAGAACCCTTTCTTGGATCGGTTCTTCTTGAACCCAAGGTGCTACCTTTGGAGTATATGAGTTCAATAATAGACTCTACCATCCCTTGCATGCACCTAATAATGTACTTATAACAGCCCACATTGCTGTATTTTTTGGACTCTTGACCTAAACCCTATCTGATGAACCATAGAAGGATCCAAATCCTTAAATCCCTAAGACCATGCTTAGGCTAGGTCATGACAACCCTAATGGACTGTGGAATGACCCTCTCTAAGCCCTAAGACCATCAAACATCTAGGGGTTAAGGTTGGAAATCAGAACAACTAAGAAATTTGTATACTGATTTGAATGGATTAACGAACAGACCCAGGCATCGGGCCTCTGTTCGAAAATTTGTTCAACCTTTAATGTTTAAAACTTGAGCTTTGGCTTGAACGGATTCACCAATAGACCCACTGGGTGTGCCTCTGTTAAAAAATCTGTTCAGCCCATTCACCCCATTTCCTCTCAGTTTTTCATTTACTGAGAACGGATTCACGAACGGACTCAGCATCTGTCTCCGTTCAAAAATCCTTTCGTTACAGACTGCTTAACTCCTGCTCAGTATTTTGACCATAACTTGGTCAATACACATCGTATCGATGCGATACAAGTTGCGTTATAAACCAAACTTCTAGGGGTACATTTCATATGAAGAAACCCCTGACCAAATTAGAGTGGAAGGTTCTCCAAGGTGGGCCCAAACCTGGCTGATGTGTTTTGACAGCAAGGGTTAGAATTAAATATATTTACCCCGATGACTTCAAACCGAGGGTTCCACTTGGAACCCAAGGTGTGGCTTGGGAGGATTATGAGTTTCACTAATGTACTCTACCCTCTCACTTTATGACCTAAAGATCTCCTTTGAGCAACCCTAGTTGCTGACCTAAGGCTCCATGATCTTAACCCTATACTATGGATTCAAGAGGGATCTAATCCTCGAACCCTAACACCAATGCTTAGGTTAGGTCATTGTGACCTTTATGAACTCTATGAAGACCTCCCCAAACCCGAAAACAATAATATACATGAAGGTTAAGGTTGGAAAATGATGACTTGAAGAATCTCTATTTTGCCTTGAACAGATTTACGAACGAACCCATAGGACTGGGTTATGTTCGAAAATCCTTTCATACTCCTTTGCTATTTTACGAATCTAAAACTTTGGAGACCCTTCCTAGACCCTTCCTACACTTCCTAACACTATTGTTCATGTACTTTTAGGCTACCAATCTACTATGGAGAAACATGTATCATGTTGATCGATAACGAATACTACGATCGATACACGAACTATGTGAGTGGATTTTGGGTGATTGTTTGGGTTTGCTTATTATTAAATATTCATTTACCATACTACTTATATGATTAATAAGCGTATTGCATATTTGCATTATTTATCTTGATTGTGAACTAATTTGGATGTGGATATGTCAATTGCCTCATTATTGTATCAAGTTGTTGTGTCGGGTGTACCAGTACCGGAACCCCAAAAATGTTTATGAACTCTTATTATTTATCATATTAGCCTGTATGCGCTATGTCGTGCTGGTACCCGGGTGCTAGATGGAATGGGACGTTGATGCACTTGAAATACCTCTCGAGATAATAGGATTTGCATGTAGCATAACTGTGGTTAGGATCTTATTTCCCTATGCTATGCCCCTTACCAAATGGGGTTTAGGTGTTGGGTGGTCAAGGCTCCTTGCCTGTGGGGGAGAGAGGCCAGCTCAAGGATGACTCCTGATCATCGGGGTCTACCACTAGGTGGTTTTGGTGGCTTCGACCGGCATAGGCTCCCTGGTAATAACAGAGGTTTCACTATGGCGATAATATAAGTGACCTATGGTGTCTCTTGAGTTGTTACAGTAGCATATACTTGGACTTAGATTCTTTTCTTGGTGGAAAATCTACTAACATTTACATACATAATGGACTATGTGTGAATTGTATGTTTGTGCATTTCCCATCCCCTCACTGGGCTCAGTGGAGCTTACCCCTATTGTGCAACCCTTTTTAGTTGCATGCAGGTAGTGTCTGATGGTGCTTCCTTCATTTTGATGTGAATCAATTAGAGCTGGTGACATAGGACTTTGATTGCTGACATATACTCGGGGACAGTATCGTTGGAGCACAACTTTATCTTTTCTTATTTCGTTTATCATTTGCATTGTGTAAACTTGACAATACTATTGCTGTTTGAGTTTCAGTTAATATTTTGTGTTAAAAATGTTATATATTTAATTATCTATCACTTAGACTCAAACGTTTATGTTATTGTAAATGCTTTCACACTCTTGTATCTACATTTGCTTTTATTGTAAATGTATTTCTTCTGCATTCTAATATTACTATGATTTAATATTGGTTTATGACTGTGAGTTGGCCACTGCATCGAGATCCTGACGGTTATGTGGGATGACGCTTGTCAACCCAGTCTTCCTTTTATTGTACTTTTTATCCCTTATCGGAATGGGGGTGTGATAACACGGTATCTGAGCGTGATGCTCTGCACCGATCATAGTCTGGCAGAGACTCCTGATTTATTCTCCACAATTGAATCTTAATCTAAAACATGCAAGACAATAAGCTATATGGTTGTGAACTTAGGAAGAGGACTGATTAGTGTGAAAATCGACAACAATAGCACATAATAGGGATAACGGTATACATTAGTACAAGTTAAGTCAAAAATAGAATTCCATTGTTTGTTACCTGGCCTCCTACTGAGGTGGATACGAAACTTGAGTAACAAGAAAAAATCTACTAATACTGCTGAAATATAAGAGTTTCTACTTAAGAAAAGTTAAAACAATATTAAAACAGTAAAATTGTTCCATGACAAAAGTTTGCTAGTATAAAAAGAGAATCTTCTGGTGTGACATGAGGCCAAATCGTTAAGGTCGCTGCCTTCCTCTTCGGAGTAGTATTACTCCCCATCTTCTTTATTTTCAGCACCGATAGGATTATCATGGTACAAATATGTGTTGATGTCATGGATGTCCTTGGTCATCCATTCCATGTGCTTGTGGGTGGTAGCTACTGGCCTCGAACCATTGTTAATGTTAACTACACAAAAATAAGATAAAGAAAATTTCCATTAGTGATGAAGATAAGCCATCTAAACATAAATAGAGGAATTAGCACCTATAAACTAATGAAGTGTAACATACGAGGCCACATGTGGCTATTTCCCTTCAAATATATATATATATATATATAAATAGCAAGTCTGAGAAGAGTTTAAGCCTTAATGACTAAATTAATCAAGCCTAGCTGTAATGGGTGAGCTAACAACAAAGTATATGATCACATTCAGTGGCTATTGCCCCTTTAAAAAAAATATATAAATAAATACAGCAAGAGTTAGGGATTCCTATTCCAATGTTTAATACACTGTGAATCTAAGAGATCAAGGGATGAGAAGTGTATACCCTATAAATTGTAAAGAACAAACATAACTAAGTATTCTCTAAGCTTAGATATATGCTCAATACCCCAAGTTATAATATGCAAAAAAAAAAAAAAAAAAATCATTGAAACTCTTTAGGAAAAATGGGATAAAAAAAGGCTTATGCTAACAAACACCTCCATCATAAAGAAAAAAAAACCCAAGGCAGTAAAAGAAAATCAAAACCTAGATACTATGGAAGGGAAATACTTGAAGTATTGAGATGTTGAATTTTTATGTGAACCTAAGATTATGTGTGAACCTAAGACAAACCTTTAGGTGATGAATGCTCACCCTACAGTGCTCTTAATCACCTTTCCAAAGACCTCTCATGGATCTTAATGCTAGATTCCTAAGAACCCTAGAAATGGAAACATTTAGAGATCCAACCTTTGAACTATTGCATGGTGACCTAAAGGAACTTTAGACACCCTTCCTAACCTCTAAGACTTTGGTGTTGACGAAGAGTGAGGTTGGGAAGGTAAAGACTCAATGAATCCCTATGTAGACTCGAACGGATTCATGATCGGACCCAAGTAATGGGAGTCTGTTCGAGAATCCATTCAGTGTAAATGAATGATTTCAAGAAGTTTGGTCTAAACAGAATTACCAACGGATCCACATGAGTGAGTACTGTTTGAGGATCCATTCGCATTGTTTGAGGTCTTTTGGACTATTTTTTTCCTTGACCAGTCTTTCTCCAACACTTGTTACCTCCTTTCCCTTAATGTTTCCTTATGTTTTATGATTTGTTGTACCTATGCATTGTGTGAGAACCCTTTTCAATTCGGCCTTCCAATTATGTTTTCAAAATTCTTTCATGCTTGACAGCTATTAATTGCGAGCTGACGCCAATCAAGGTTCGTACCCATTCTGGCAATAACACATCTCCTTCCCATGATGAGGCTGCTGACACCTCAGATGTGGCTCTCCTAGAAGCCCCTGCAGTCCAAAACTATGTAGATGTAGTTGTGATATTAGGAGCATGTTGCAGGCCATGCAACAAGAACAAGGGGCCTTCATGCAAACCATAAATGCTCAATTCCAAGCTGTAATGCGAGAAAGAGAATGGCTGCCAGTGCCTCCTGCACCTATTGCTCAACCTCCCCTCATTGCTCATGATATCACCGCTATGGTGAAGGATATGATGAGAAATTTTTTGCAATGCCAAGATGAATTTCTGAAAGATACATTCTTGGACATGCTAAAGGACCTTAAGCAACGTCAGCAACTATTCATGAATGTGTAATTACCAAAGTGCAACATCAGCAACAACAGTTCATGACTAGTATGAAGACACAGTTCCATGCTACGCACTGAGCACATGCTATACCAGGGACTCCCCCAGTGTTCGACGCCACCTATACCTGATGAGTCTGGGAAGGACGAACAAGAAGAGGAATGCGTGACATGGTCTGAGTCTAGAAAGAGACCTACGAGCCCATAGGAACCCGTGGGACCAAACACGAATTATAAAGGGACCTATCCTGATTCTCCTCCAATGAAATCGAGGATACGAAATACAACTCCACGTAATCGGCCATCATGATCCAAAGATACCCCTTAGGCTTGCAATCCGAATATTATTTGCTATGGCTGCAGCGAGTAGGGGCACATGATTAGGACTTGTCCATATCGTAAGGCCAAGTTTATGCCGTACCTAAATGTCTTGCATTCTGAGGAGCCATGGCAGGATAGTGGATCCCAAAGCAGCACCTCACCATGATTCTTGGGTGGATAGAGTCATCAACGGGCGCAATGACAGGTACCTTTTATAACTCATTGATGCCTAGCGTGTAATGTTTCTTATGCTGCTATCGTGGCATTAGTGTAAAATCTTACAGAGTTAGGTATCTTAACACTGACCTTTGACCTATGTTTGTTTTGTCAACTCTTGGGGTGTAGCACCCAATTTAGTTGTTCACTGTCGTTGGTAGTAATCTCTGTGTACTTAGTCTCACTGTCTATGAGAGATTCACCAAAGTACTTTCTTGTAGCCTGGCATGGGAGTAACTACATCTTCCCTATTTCTTTTGGTCTTTATGTGTACAATCTTAGGATTCCTTGGGAACCTCCTGGAGATCTTGCATTTTGGTCTCGAGTACTTTTAGGTAGGTCTATGGTCCCACACATCTTTGGGAAGTGATTACTATTTTTGGGAGGTCTAGTGTTTGAGAAGCGTTGTATCGAGTGTTAGTGTAACCTGGTGTAGCCAATAGGATGTGAGACTTAAACTGAAGGATTTAACAAAACTTTACTCAACAATAGATATGAGTGGAGTAATGGGTCACTGAAGCATTCCCTTTGTATTGGGAGTGAACAATAGGAGATTCTATCAATATTTCAATTCATTCTAAAGTTGAGTAAGGTATTGAAGAATCAAAAGTGAAAGTCTTCAAAGCAAGAGGTATACGCTGATCTTTAACCAATTTGAGCCCGGGATCATCTTAAACTACACCGTTAGAGGTGAATGTTGCTAGAAAATTGAGTCCAACCAGTTCAAATCAGACAAAAGAGTTATATTACTACAGAAAAGGGAGGACCTAGAGTTCGTCGTAGGAGACGATGTAGTATTTCGGGTATTACCAACCAAAGGGGTGATGCGGTTTATTAAGATTGGGAGTTTAGTCTGAGAATCACTGATCACTGGTGTACAGAGTTGGCACTGCCCACCTTTTGGTAGAAGTCCCAGATGTAGTTTAGGTGTTGATGTTGAGAAGAACATCCTGGGCTCAGCTCTTGTTTCGACCTAGGAAACAGCTGAACTTGTTGCCGCCTGAAGAGAGCCTGGGGTGCAACGAGTATAATCTCCACAGCCATACTACTTCATTGTAAAGGTACCATGGAGGAAGCACTCCGATTAAGGAGCGTCGGGGTTAAGCCTTGACAAGGAGATGTCAGGCGTTCGAAGTATCCTCACCTATTTAGGTCCCCAAGGCACATCAAATTTTAAGGATGAAATTTCTTATAAGGTTGGGGGAATGTTGCACCCGCGCCCAAAATACACCCAAATTTTTTGGGCTAAATTGAATTTTCATTTGTTGGTGTTGCGATGTTGCCAACTGTTAAACACCTATGACCTTGGGCCGTAACAGTCAAAGGGAAAGCTCGAACACAAGGATGAGGTTTACACCTTGATGGGCGATTGCACCACTCAAAGGTAAGCTTTTAACCCTAAAAGTTATGTATCCATACCCTCTTTGATGACCTTAAAGTGCGGGCCAAGGCCCAGAGATTTTACTGTTCTTGTTTAGCCTTTTTAGTAGGAACGGATTATCGAACGGACCCACTGCTTATGAGTCCGTTTGAAAGTCCATTCGTGCTGTTGACCTCTTTTGTAAAGGAAACTCCTGTGGGACCCATATACCCCAAGCCCCGAGCATTTTAGATGTCTCTCTGGACAGACCCCACCCTTATATTAAAAATGGATTTTTGGAACTAAGGACCTAGACCAAACAAACCTTAAGTGGCCACTTGTTATAAATAGGACCTTAGGGCCATTTGTTAGCCATTCAATACCTCACAACAAAACCGTGGAAGCAAGGAGGAGAAGAAAAGAAAGGAAAGAGAAGAAGAGAAGGAGAGCAAGAAGGTTGGCTTTGTGGCTTGCTGATTTGGGGAATCACTATAGGACATTCCATCCATTCTAGGTAGGCCTATACCTTCTCTCTCTTTTTCCTACCCTTGGTTCTTAAGAACCTTTTCTTGGATCAGTTCTAGCCTAGGGTTCTTCTTGAACCAGTAAACAAATTGACTGTGGAACAGCCCACATTGCTTAGGCTAGGTCATTCCACATTCCTTAAAACAGACCCCACCCTCTACCATCCCTTGCATGCACCTAATAAACCTACTTAGAACAGCCCATATTGCTGTATTTTTTGGACTCTTGACTTAAACCCTATTTGATGAACCATAGAAGGATCCCAATCCTTAAATCCCTATGACCATACTTAGGCTAGGTCATGACAACCCTAATGGACTATGGAATGACCCTCTCTAAGCCCTAAGACCATCAAACACCTAGGGGTTAAGGTTGGAAATCAAAACAACTAAGAAATTTGTATACTGGTTTGAATGGATTTACGAATGGACCCAGGCATCGGGCCTTCGTTAGAAAATCCGTTCAGCCTTTAATGTTTAAAACTTGAGCTTTGGCCTAAACGGATTCACCAATGGACCCATTGGGTGTGCCTCCGTTCGAAAATCTGTTCAGCCCATGTACCCCCTTTCCTCTCAGTTTTTCATTTACTGAGAACGGATTCACAAAATGACTTGTAGCATCTGCCTCCATTCAAAAATCCTTTCGTTACAGACTGCTTAACTGTTGCTCACTATTTTGACTATAACTTGGTATATACACATTGTATCCATGCGATTCAAGTTGCGTTGTAAACTAGACTTCTATGGCTAAATTTTATATGAAGAAACCCCTGACCAAATTGGAGAGAAAGGTCCTCCAAAGTGGGCCCAAATCTGGCTGATGTGTTTTGACGGTAAGGGTTAGAATTAAATCTATTTACCCCGATGACTTCAAAGCGAGGGTTCCACTTGGAACCCAAGGTGTGGCTTGGGAGGATTATGAGTTTCACAAATGTACTCTACCCTCTCACTTTATAGACCTAAAGACCTCCTTTGAGCAACCCTAGTTTCTAACCTAAGGCCCCATGATCTTAACCCTATACTATGGATTCAAGAGGGATCCAATCCTCAAACCCTAAGACCAATGCTTAGGTTAGGTCATTATGACCTTTATGAACTCTATGACGACCTACCAAAACCCTAAAACAATAATATACATAAGGGTTGAGGTTGGAAAATGATGACTTAAAGAACCTCTATTTTGCCCCAAGCGGATTTACGAACGGATCCATAGGACTGGGTTACGTTCGAAAATCCTTTCATACTCTTTTGCTGTTTTATGAATTTAAAACCTTGGGGACCCTTCTGAGACCCTTCCTACACTTCCTAACACTATTGTTCACACACTTTTAGGCTACCAATCTACTACAGGGAAACATGTATCACGTTGATCGATAACAAATACTACGATCGATACACGAACTACATGAGTGGGTTTTGGGTTTGCTTATTATTAAATATTCATTTACCATGCTACTTGTATGATTAATAAGCATATTGCATATTTGCATTATTTATCTTAATTGTGAACTGATTCGAATGTGGATATGTAAATTGCGTTATTATTATATCGGGTTACGGTGTCGGGTGTACCGGTACTGGAACCCCAGAAATGTTTATGAACTCTTATTGTTTATCATATTAGTCTGTATGTGCTGTGTCATGCTGGTACTTGGGTACTAGATGGAATGGGACGTTGATGCACCCGAAATACCTCTCGGGATGATAGGATTTGCATGTAGTATAACTGTGGTTAGGATCTTATTTCCCTATGCTACGACTCTTACCAACAGGGGTTTAGGTGTTGGGTGGTTAGGGCTTCTTGCCTATGGTGGAGAGAGGCCAGCTCAAGGATGACTCTTGATCTTCGGGGTCTGCCACTGGGTGGTTTTGGTGGCTTCGACCGGCGTAGGGTCCCTGGTAACAGCAGAGGTTTCACTGTGGCGATAATATAAGTGACCCATGATGTCTCCCGAGTTGTTACAGTACCATATACCTGGACTTAGATTGTTTGCTAGGTGGAAAATATACTAACATTTACATGCATCATGGACTATGTGTGAATTGTGTGTTTGTGCATTCCCCATCCCCTCACTAGGCTCAATGGAGCTTACCCCCATTGTGCAACCCTTTTTAGTTGTATGCAAGTGGTGTCTGATGGTGCTTCTTCATTTTGATGTGAACCATTCAGAGCCAGTGACAAGGATTTTGCTTACTGATGTATACTCGGGGACAGTGTCGTTGGAGCACAACTTTATCTTTTCCTATTTCATTTATCATTTACATTGTGTAAACTTTACAATACTATTGCTGTTTGAGTTTCAATTAATATTTTGGGTTAAAAATGTAATATATTTAATTATCTATCACTTAGACTCAAACCTTTATGTTATTGTAAACGCTTTCGCACTCTTTTATCTACATTTGGTTTTATTGTAAATGTATTTCTTCTGCACTTTGATATTACTATGATTTAATATTGGTTTATGATTGTGAGTTGGCCACTGCATCGAGATCCTGGCGGTGATGTGGGATGACACGTGTCATCCCAGTCATATCCTTTTATTGTATTTTATCCCTTGTCAGGATGGGGGTGTGATAAGATGGACCTCCCAACAGAAGCCAATACCAATATCAACAAGTTCTTAAGAGACATGTACAAAGAAGAAATGATTGAAGCTCAGCTAACACCTTTTTGTAGCCAAAGCCGATACGGTTGGAAAAGGAGAGCAAAAAGGATGATGGTGTGTCCCTATTGTGCAAGAACCAACTGCAATGGAAAATTCAGAGAAGGTGGACAGCGGTGTGACCGAGGGAAGGGAATAGCCTCCAACCATCGGATGATGAAGCTGGAATATCTAGAGAATGGGTTAGACAGCCTTGGACCTCATGTACAATTGAGAAAGTTTGGGTTCACCGATTATGAGATCAACCATATGGCATATGTGGAAAACTTAAAAGATGAAAAAGAATGCGCTAACCCGTTGGTTCACATTCAACCCATTGGGGGATAGCCACCAGAGGGTAACATGAAAGTCATTGAAGAGGTCACACCAAGCTTGATTCAAGGCGTATTTGCACTAGCCATTGGCGAGACTCTCTCTAGAGACACCTTCCTTATCCAGATGGGAGGAAATACTGATAACAGTAAAGAAGAAGACTTCGAGTCACACTCTAAAGATGAATTTTCTGTTAAAACTGTAATAAACAATATTGGAGCAAACAATGACGGAATGGACCCAAATGATCTCATCCAACCCATACCTCCTGGAAATGAAGGAAGTAGCAGCAGTAAGGGAGAAAGGTCTCCCAAAAATTCCAGAAGAGCATGGTTCATCAAAGAAGAAGACTTCGATAGATGGGGCATGAGTGTCTTCCATTAAGTGCAAGTGATCCTTGAGCTAATATCCACGGCCCATGACATCATGTACAAAGCTATTTCCAGCTTTCCGAATATGGTGTGTGGTAGAACAAGTTGAAAAGATAGAAGTACCAGCAGAAGAAGATGTACTTCAGAGAATGTTGCATGAGCTGAGAAACATGGCTAGGCTGAATCTTGCCTTAACAAAGGATTTCTTTGGGAATCCACCCCAAGATCCTATGTTATACTCAGATTACTTCCCCTTCGTAGGTCCACCAAGAATGACGGAGGAATGGAAAAATTGGGTTGGTAACATCAATACGTCAATACTGGAGACCCATACTTCGATCCAACAAAAGGAATTCAGCCTATTGCTAGCAGTGGGGAAGAAGAAGAGGACCCAGGTCATCAAGATTCTGAAGAACAGTCAGATGAAGAACATCCAGTGAAAGTATGAACGATGAAGTAATGGATGAAGGCAACAGTAGTGAACTACCCAGCAAAACGTCTGAATGGAGTAAGAACCTACTGTCAACCAGTATGAGGAAATTTGTGGTCCAAGAGCTTGGTCCCTTCCATTTAAAGCAAAGGGGTTCCTCAGAATGGTCAATAAGATTTACCAAATGCTCTTTAAGGTAGTACTTTCAGACAAAAGCTATCAAGAAGAACTACAACGGTAATAGCTGGTAAATGAGAAATGGCCACTACCTCAGGTCTTGAAAGAATTGGAAGATACGGTCTCCCTCGTGTTCACTCTAGCAAGAGATTTATGCGGAAGTCCTCTAGCATCTCCAGACCGTGGAAGTGAGGAGTATCACGAATGGGCGCAAGCACATGATAGGTTCTACCTCGACAACATTAGTACAAATGAACAAATGAGGGATCCCACGAAGAACATTCATCCTGTAATCTTCAGCGATGAAGAAACATCATAAGATGAGGAACATTTCGCGTCCTTAGCTGAAGCTTTGAGATTCTAAAAGTTAGCAAGTGAAATCTTTGAAATGATCCAGTAGATGATGCCAGTCGGCCCGTGAAAGCCTGATGTTGACCAACTTATCGGACACCTCTATGAAAAGCAAGAGGCCCTGTATAAGATTTTGCAAAAGGCCCAAAGGATGATCGTTGCCTTGAAGGTAGAAAGCAAAGTCACTCGTCTAAGGAGGAAGAGCCCGATGGTAGGAACCCTTGTGATAACTAAAAGTGACCTGGAGGATGATGAACTGTACCCAGTGGAGCTCATTGTCAAGGGAAAAGAACCTAAAGTATCGAAGACCCGGAGTGGAAGAAATTTCAATGATAAGGGTTTAAGTGTAGAGAAACCGTACGCACCTGCCTTACCTCAGAGCAAGTACAAGTCAGAAAATCAAGTGTTGAATCAACTAAAGAAGATACAAGCCAACATATCCGTCTGGGGGTTACTGATGGCCTCCCCGCAACATCGGGAAGCAATCCTGAAGGTACTTAACAAAGTTCAGGTTCCAATAGAAATGGGCCTAGAAGAGCTTTCAAACATCATGGGGGCTACCTATGCCACACATTCTCTTTCATTCTCCGAAGATGATCTGCCACCTGGAGGGAAGAATCATAATCGAGCATTGGACATTGTAGTAGAATGCAATGGGAACTGGATCCCCCAAGTCTTGATATATAATGGATCAGCTCTCAAAGTCATACCTCTCAAGGCTCTAAGCTGCATTGAGCTAGACCTCACTTGTATGAAGCCCTCGGCTCAGATAATCTGAGCATATGAAAACACATGAAGGAAAGTTTTGGGAGTTTTGATCACTGATCACTTGACATTCAAGCATCATTTAACATGTTATTGGGCGCAACCCTGGCTACATTCTGTAGGGGGCAATGGCCTCAAGCCTACATCAGAAAATGAAGTTTATCTATGAAGGGAAGATGATCACTATCTTCAGTGACCCAGAAATAGTCCACACCTTGGCAAGTATTGAGGTAGGAGTAGAAACTCCAGAAGATACTCAGCTAGGTGGATTCTAGATTGAGGCAATCGGTGTGATGACCTTAAAAGTAAGAGAGATAATCCCATTTAGATATCCATCCGCATAGAGTAAGTCAACTTTGAAGATGATGAACAACATGGAATATTTCATGGGGCTTGGATTGGGAAAGAATCAGCAAGGAAGGGGAGAATTTCCCATACTGTGGCAATGTTGAGCCTTGGTTTGATCATGACAAGGGAAGCCTGTAGCCGGGATTTGAAGTCTTCTTTCAAGACAACATCGGCTGGGTGGCACTAGAAGTGGAACAAGCAGAATGGAAAGCTACCGAAGAAGATCTAAGCATCAGAGAATTGTTCGAGATAGCCATGATTTCTGTAGGGGACGAAGAAGTGCCAAAACCTCATCTTTTGATTCACCCTCTCCAACAACCAATTGTAAACTGGATCAGTGTCTCTGAAAGGTTTCAGGAAATAGAGTCTCAAGGAGTGGTCAACTCTGAACTAGCCTCATCTACTAGTAAGTCTCTTGTAATCAAGGAAGGTAGTATCTTCTAGTCTGTTCTGCTTGTACTCCTCTTTCCATCATGAATGAAGTCAACCATTTTGAGTATGTCTCTTCTTCTTCTTCCAATTCATCATCCGATGATGAGGATATCCTTGAACACCATCACTTAATAAAGCAACTAAAGCAAAGAAAAGCCCAACCTGTCCGAAAAGACACGTGTCTCATAAATCTGGGAACGGAGCAGTGTCCTTGAATGGTTAAAATTGGCTCCTCACTTGATAAGGAAGAAGTTGGTTAGATGACAGCCCTGTTGAAAGAATTCCAAGAAGCGTTTGCATGGTTCTATGAAGATATGCCAAGCATCAATCCAAGGATAGTACAGTATCAACTGCCCACTTATCCAAACACTTGGCCTGTTAAATAGAAGCCCAGAAGAATGTGGTCTGAATGGAGTGAAAAGATCACGGAGGAAGTCATCAAGCAGTGGAATGCGGGATTTCTCCCGATGGCACAATACCCTCAATGGTTGTCTAATATTGTCCTAGTTCCCAAGAAAGATGGGAAAGTACAGATGTGTGGATTTTTTAGACCTCAACAAAGTCAGCCCCAAGGATGACTTCCCATTGCCGCACATTGACTTGTTGGTAGATAACACAGCAAAGCATGCCCTATTGTCATTTATGGACGGATTTTCTGGGTATAGTCAGATCAGCATGTGTCCAAAGGACAGAGAGAAGACAATGTTTACCATACCATGGGGAACTTATTGCTACAGGGTAATGCCCTTTGGTCTAAATAATGTAGGAGCGACGTATCAAAGAGCAGCCACGGTCATCCGACATTATATGATACACAAAGAAGTAGAATAGTGTATGTGGATAATATGATCATCAAATTGGTCATCTGGCAGGGGCATTTCCTGGTACTGAGAAAGTTGCTCGAGCGAATCAAAGAGTATAAGCTCAGATTGAACCCTAAAAAATGTGTATTCGGAGCAATGGCAGGGAAGCTTCTAGGATTTCTTATTAGTGAAAGAGGAATAGAAGTTGATCCTGACAAAATAAAGGCTATAATAGAAATGTTATCACCAAAAATAGAAAAAGAGATCCGGGATTTCTTGGGTCGCATCCAATATATAAGCCGGTTCATAGCAAGCCTAACCGCGACATGTGAATCCATTTTTAAGCTCCTGAGAAAAGAACCTAAAGAATGGAACGATAAGTGCAAAGAGGCGTTCGCAAAAATAAAAGAGTACTTGACTCATCCGTGAGTACTTGTCCCGCCACTGCTAGGTGAACCGTTGTTGTTATACTTATCCATTGAAGAAATGGCAATGGGGTCAATGGTAGCACAGCTTGATCAGAAGGATGGGGAGGAGCACGAAATCAAATACTTGAGATAGAAATTGCTAGAGTATGACACTCGCTATACCCCTTTGGAAAAGAATGTACCGCCTTGGTTTGGGTAACTAAAAGATTGAGACATTACATGATTTTGCATCCAATCCGACTCATCTCAAGGATGGACTCGATAAAGTACTTGTTTGAGAAGCCAACGTTAACCGGAAGGATGGCGAGATGGCTGTTGTTATTATCGAAATTTGATATAACATATGTCAACCAAAAGTCTATGAAGGGGCGAGTAGTCTCGGACCATCTAGCTGCACATCCGACGGAATCAAATTCACGACCAATAAAAGATCTTTTCCCAGATGAATACTTAGCATGCGTGGAAGAAGAGGAATGCAAAGATTGGTGGCAGTAGTACTTTGATGGCGTAGCCAATCAAAGTGGATACGGGGCTAGAATATTGTTGATAACCCCAAAAGATCTTTACCTCCGTTCTGCTTTCCAATTAGAATTCCAATGTACCAACAACATCATAGAGTACGAAGCATATGTGATTGGCCTCGAGGCCGCCATGGCATTGGGAATCAAGAAGTTGACAGTTTATGGGGATTCATCAATCCTAATCTATCAAACTCAAGGTAAATGAAAAATGAAAGATGAAAAGCTGAAACCCTATCAGGAACACTTGGAAGGGATAATCAAGAATTTTGAAGAAATCATATTCGAATATTTGCCAAGAGTCAACAACAGATTTGTAGATGCTTTGGCCACCCTCGCCTTAATGGTTGAATGCATCTTAGATACCCGGATCCGACCATTTTTGGTGGACAAAAGATGTGAGCCAACGTATGAAGAATCAGTGAATATCTTGACAGTCGATGAAAAAATATGGTCCACACCCATAGTTGACTTTATCAGAGAAATGAGGTATCTTGAACATTTCATAGTGGGTGAAAAGAAGCAACTACGAAAGTACGCCACGTAATTCATGCTCCAAGGAGACTTGTATTATAAAAGATCTTATGATGGCATACAACTGCTCTGTGTAAATGAGGAACAAGTGTTTGAGTTAAAATAAAACCGCAAGCGTACGGGTCAATCGTAGCTACGGGTCGAACACGAGGAGATATACGCCACTCTATTTAACTAACTTAAAAGTAATGCAAAATGAACCAAATTAAAGTGTTAAATTAAACTAATTAAACTAACGAAAATCAATGCACCCTAACTCATAAGCATCTAACAAAATTAAGGGATTAAATCGGCGCCCTAACACATGAGCATCTAACCTATCAAACTAAAGCGAATTGAAAGAAATAAAAATGCAGCCACACATACTAACCACATAAAAAGAAATAAGGGAATAAAAATGCATCCATAAACCACAACCATATAAAATTAAAATAAAAGAAATAGAGGGGAAGAAGAAGAAGATAGAGAGAGATAAGAAGATGGAGAATGAGATTGAGAGTTTAGATAGTAAAACCTGGATGTGCTTGCATAAATGTAAATGAAAAGCTTGAATACTTGCATAAACTTACTATGGCCTCCTCTTCTAAATCTTCAAGTCTTGTCATCAACTTAAGAACTTAGACTAGAAGGCTTAAAACCTAAACTAGAATTAAGAAATTACAACCCAATTGGAGGCTTAAATTGAAATTAAAGCATAAACTAAACCTATTATAAGCATTAACTAAAAATTATAAAAGCAAACTAGAACTTAGAAAAGCCAAAAATCACAAATTAGAAGGAGAAGAAGAAGAAGAAATTTCACTAAGTGAATGAGCAAATTTTACAAGAGAGGTAGGGGGTATTTATAGGTGGAAGAGAGGAGAAGAGAGAAGATGGAAGTGTAGGAGAAATATTCCCTAAGAAAAGAGAATATTCTCTTCTCTTTCCTCTTTACAATGCCTTGAATCCTAAGAAAAAAAAAAAATAAAAATAAGAGAGAGAAGATTGTTTACATAGACCTTCTATTTCTAGAAAAATAAACTTCAATTTTAACAAGTGCTTCCTTTTCTTTGTAGATATCTTCTCCAAGCAATAAAATCAAAGCATCTTTGATTTTTCAACCTTCCATAGATGAGAAATATAAAAAATCTATCCCAAGTAGAATTTCAGAAGTGCCCTTGAGAAGTTGGAGGAGAGAGAGAGTAAGGGTGATGACTAGGATTCCTTCAAGAATAAATAAAATACCCATTCTGTCCTTCAAAAAACGTGGAGCATGGGGTGCTTATCTAGGTCTCACCATTGTGTTCCTTGCGAAAAATCACACAAAATAGACCCAAATTTCATCCAATTCGGAGTTGGGGAGCCCAAGATATCTCAAGTTGAAGTTGGACTGTCAGAGCCTTCCAAATGGAATCTTTCGGGTACAGTAAAGTAACTTCTGATAATTTCATTAAGGCCTCTAAAATCCGAACTTCCGTTTCACTTTGTCCCCATCCGACTGTCAATAATTATAAATAAACCCTGCAGACCATTTTCGCGCGTCGTTACGGAAAGCGGCCATAACTTCTTCGTTTCAACTCGGAATTAAGTGCCGTTTGAACCATTGCGAAGCTGACTCGATGGGCTATGCGTCCATTTACACTTCTAAAAAGCTTAAAAACATCTCCTTAGCATCATCTCCTTCATTTTCACAAGAATTCACCTAAAACCTGAAAAGCACAAGAAAGCACCGAGTAACTCTGTCCAATGTGGTAAAATGTATAATTTATGCCCTAAAATTTCACACATAAATGTGCTCATCAGATTTCCCCACACTTGAAAGCTACTTGTCCTCAAGTAAAGCAAAAACAAAAACTAACCTAGAATGTAGAAAATCCTAACTCACTTTCGTAGGAATCACGGTTGCACTTAGCATGTGCAACAAGCCTTTAAACCCCTAGGTTACCCCTAGTGGACGAGTTGTGTCTCGTGGGTGTTTGCAGTGAATATACACCCAAAATTTAATTGTAAATGAATGCTGTAAATTTTAATCATAGCATAAGTAGGATAGTGCACATAATCCCAAAAAGTGTTCAACTAAAGATCAAGGAGCCAAAGGTTCCCCCACACTTGAATTTTATCACCCCACATCAATTCAAGTAACAAGCATGCATCAAGTTCAAGGGATCTCCTCATATTTTCTGAACACTACTCATCTTCAAGTAAACTCCCCATAGCATCGATGGAACCAAAGGCTTAGGCATTGAGTATTGTTGACCATACTTTTTTTTTTTTTTTCAGGCATTAAGGCAAAAGTTTTTTTTTCTTTCTCAACCACAAAATCTATTTCTACTCCATTATTGTTCTCACGAATGACATGGTGGAGCATACACAGTACACCCAAATACTTGGTAGCTTCGCTTTTGCATATATCCATAAGACATTGAGACATTGATGCAAGAGTTTTTTTTTTTTTTTGAGTTTCCTTCCAAGGAATTTCGATCAAGTCACCCCGCTTCATGAGGCACGAGTGCCTGTCTAGTCCTAAGGAATTCCACTTTCTTTTCTTTTCTTTTTTTTTCTTTTTCTTTTTTTCATTCACTTCCACTTTCATGCCTTGCCTTGCCACAAACAAATTAGTCTCAACTACTAGCCAAAAGATCAAAGGGGTCCATAAACACATAGAGGAATCTAACCATCACATGAAGTGGCACTCATATTTTCAAACTCAATCCCCATCACCGGATACAAACCAACTAACATCCTTGAAAAGGGATTTTTTATTATTTCGCATGCTAGGAGGGCACCTAATTCCCTCTCACTCTCGCTTTGCAAATCGAAGAGACTTATGCACATACCCAAAAACTATCGCCACAATCAAAATTCACAAAATTCAAAATTCACAATTAAAGTCCAACACACCCCCACACTTAATTCATGCAGTGTCCTCAATGCATGCGAAAAAGAAAGAATAAGGACAAGGGAGGGATACATACCAGGATATCAGGGTCAAGGTAAAGAGGCTCATGGAGATTCATGACCTCTTCGTCAACTGGAGTAGGCATCTCTATGTACGGCTTCAATCTTTGGCCATTGACCTTGAAAGTAGCTCCTGCACTTGGAGTGAGGACTTCAACAGCCCCATGAGGATAAACTTTTTGAACAATATAGGGCCCATCCCATCTAGAACGCACTTACGGAAAGATATGCAAAGCGAGAATTGTACAACAAAACATTACGGCCTACCTCAAAAGATTTTCTCAAAATGTGCCTATCATGGAAAGCCTTGGTTTTTCCTTGTAAATCGGGCATTCTCATATGCCTCATTCCTAAGCTCTTCCAACTCGGATAGTTGGAGCTTCCTATGGGCACTGCGTGTGTAGCGTCAAAGTTAAGCTTCTTGATAGCCCAAAAGGCCTTGTGCTCAATCTCTACGTAAGTGACATGCCTTTCCATACACCGGACGGCTACGGAGATTGACCAAGATCGGTCTTGAAGGCTGTCCTATGGGCCCACAACGCATCTACCAATCGGTTAGACCAATCCTTACGGTTCGGGTTGATGGTTTTCTCAAGAATTTGCTTGATCTGCCTATTTGAAACCTCAACCTGGCCATTGGTCTGGGGATGGTAGGGTGTGGCCAACTTGTGAATGACACCATATTTTCTCATGAGGGCCTCAAAAGGCCGATTACAAAATGCTTGCCCCGATCACTATTGAGAGCCCGGGAGTACCAAAACGGGAGAAGATGTTCTCCTTAGAATTTCACAACCACCTTGTGGTCATTGGTCTTACAAGCAACTTCCTCAATCCATTTGGACACATAGTCCACAGCAAGTAATATGTATAGGTTACCAAAAGAGTTAGGAAAGGCCCCATGAAATCAATACCCCATACATCAAACACCTCAACCACAGAATTGGGTTGAGGGGCATCATATTTCTCTTAGTAAGACGCCCTAAGGATTGGCATGAAGAACATGCCTTGCAATAAGTAAAAGCGCCTTTAAGCAGACTAGGCCAATAAAATCCACACTTTGTAAAACTTTGGCGCAGTCTTATTAGGCCCAAAATGACCTCCACAAGCCTGATCATGGCAAAAAGATAAGACAGATTGTTGCTCATGATCAGGGACACATCTCCGGATTACTTGATCCGGACAGGTCTTAAAAAGATAAGGATCATCCCAAAAGAAATACTTAACTTGTGAAAAGAAACGATTCTTATCTTGGGTGGACCAATGTGCAGGTGTCACACCCGTAACCAGATAATTAACAATGTCAGCAAACCAAGGTTCACTAGACACTGCCATCAGATACTCATCAGGAAAATTCTCGTTGTTGGAGAATCAACGTCAAGGAATTAGGCAGCAGGATAGATGGTGCAACCAAATTTTCACACCCTTTCTTATCCCTAATTTCAAGATTAAATTCTTGTAACAAAAGGACCCACCTAATGAGGCGAGCCTTGGCATCTTTCTTCGCACAAGATATTTGATATCTGCATGGTCGTATAAACAATCACATGGGATCCAACCAAGTAGGGCCTAAACTTCTCTAAAGCAAACACAAATGACTAAAAATTCTTTCTCGGTGGTGGTATAATTAAGTTGTGCATCATTAAGAGTCCTACTTGCATAATAAATCACATGGGGCAATTTATTGATTCTTTGCCCAAGAACAGCCCCTATAGAAAAATCAGAGGCATCACACATAAGTTCAAATGATACTGTCCAAATTGGAGCTTGAATAATGGGGGCTGAAGTCAACGCTCTTTTCAATTGCTCAAAACTATCATGACACTCAGAAGAGAAATCAAATGGGCAGTCCTTTGCCAAAAGAGAGGTGAGAGGTCTAGCTATCTGGCTAAAGTCCTTGATGAATCTTCTATAAAAACCTGCATGGCCAAGAAAAGATCGAATGTCCTTCACACTCTTGGGTGGTGGTAAATTGGCTATAAGGTCCACCTTAGATCTATCAACCTTGATCCCTTCTTTGGACACAATGTGACCAAGAACTATACCTTGCTTTACCATGAAGTGGCACTTCTCCCAATTCAGGACCAAGTTCTTTTCTATGCATCTTTTAAGAACCAAAGAGAGATGATGCAAGCAATTAGAAAAAGTAGAGCCATGAATAGAAAAATCATCCATAAACACCTCTAGGAAGTGCTCTACCATATCAGAAAAGATACTCATCATGCACCTTTGGAATGTAGCAGGGGCATTGCAAAGCCCAAAAGGCATACGCCGGTAAGCAAAGGTTCCATAAGGGCATGTGAAAGTGGTCTTGTGTTGGTCCTCTAGAGCAATAGGAATTTGGTTATAGCCTGCATAACCATCAAGAAAACAATAATATTCATGGCCAGCAAGTCTCTCTAACATCTGATCAATAAAAGGTAAGGGGAAGTGGTCCTTCCAAGTTGCCGCATTCAATTTCCTATAGTCAATGCACACTCTCCATCCTGTTTGGATACGGGTTGGAATCAACTCATTATTAGCATTCTCAACTACAGTGACTCCTCCTTTCTTAGGCACAACCTGCACAGGACTCACCCATTGGCTATCAGAAATAGGATAAATGATGCCATGATCCAAGCATTTTAGGATCTCTTTCTTAATTGCCTCTTTCATCACAGGATTAGCCCTCCTTTGGGGTTCCCTAGAAGGTGTGGAACTCTCCATCAGATGTATATGATGTTGAACAATGGAGGGGCTAATACCTTTGATGTCAGACATGGTCCAACCTATGGCTTCCTTATTATCCTTTAGAAGCTTAATCAACTTTTCTTCCTGAATAGAAGTCAAATCAGAAGCAATAATAACAGGAAGAGTATGATCATGTCCTAAGAAGACATACTTGAGGTTGGAGGGCAATGCCTTCAACTCTAATGTGGGGGGCTCAATAATAGAGGATTTGGGAATGGAAGTGGATAGGGGTCCAAGGGGCTCCAAAGGTGGTTGGATGCTCCAGACCTCAGATAAGGGAGTATCATCAACACCCTCCAATTCTTGCATACATTCTTGAAATCCCGAATCAAAATCAATCTCAAAGAACGTATCAATATCATCGGAAAATCCTTGAAGCATATGCACCTCTTCATCCATGTCAGGCTGCTTGCCCAACCTAAACACATTGAAGTCAACAGAAGTATTGCCAAAAGATAATTTCATGAGACCATTCCTGCAATTGATTAAAGCATTACTGGTAGCTAGGAATGGTCTACCCAATATGATTGGGATTTGATCCTTGAAGTTGGCAGTGGGTTGGGTATCTAAAACAATAAAATCTACAAGAAAAATAAATTCCCCAACCTTCAACAGGACATCCTCAATCATTCCCTTAGGAACTTTAACCGATCGATCTGCAAGTTGAAGAGTAATTTTGGTCGGTTTCAGTTCTCCCAATCCCAGTTGTTGGTAGACATGAAAGGGTAAGAGGTTCACACTTGCACCAAGGTCCAATAAGGCATGATCAATAGTAGTATGGCCTATAGTGCAAGAGATGGTGGGGCTTCCCGGATCCTTATGCTTGGCTGCTACAGGCTGTGAGATTAGAGAACTAATGTTAGCAGCCAAGAATGCCTTTTTTGGGCACATTGGTGGTCCGCTTTTGGGTGCATAAGTCTTTGAGGACTTTAGCATAAGCGGGGATCTGGGCAATAGCATCCAACAAGGGGATATTCACCTGAACCTGTTTGAACACATCCAATATCTTCTCCACAGAAGGAGACTTCTTGCTAACCAACCTATTTGGGAAAGGGGCAGGTGGGGTATAAATTCTTTCAAGGTTGGTCTTTTTAACTTCCTCAACAGAATCCTCTTTGGTTTCCTCAACCAAATCATCTGGTATATCTTTAGGTTCATCGAGACGAACCGAAAGCAGAGGCACTTCAATGGCCTCTTCGAAGGGGAGAGTCAACAGGAGTATGAGATGATAAAGACTGAGGTGCACTAGCCTGTTGATACTCACGGCCACTCCTTAAAGCATAAACAACATTTACCTGTCTGGAGGGCCCTTGGTGCTATTGGCCTTGTGCAACATTGGTTGGAGGAGCTTGGGTACCTTGCTGAATATGAACCTGATGCCTAGGATTTGGCTCAGGTTGGCTAGGTAACTTCCCTGTTTCCCTCTCATGTAGGATTGTGACAAGCTGGGTGAGTTGTTTTTCCATGTTATTGTGGCTTGTCATGAGAAGAGCTATCTTGTTGTCCATCTCATTCAGTCTTGTTGCCTCTCCTATATTGGTAAACCCTGGGGTGCTTGATAAGGTGCAAGGAGAGGAGGCCTAGCAGAATTAATAGATGGTCCTGGATGAGGACGAGGGGAAAGGGGTTAGGAGACATTCCTTGGCTTTGTGGTGCATAGTTGGTCCTTTGGGCACCAACCTGGCCTTGATGGTTAAAGTTGGATGGGCTTGCTTGGTTCCCTTGATTCCATGAGAAATTGGGGTGATTTCTCCATCCTGGATTGTAAGTATTGCTATATGGGTTATTTTGGTAGAGAGCATTTACATTCTCAGTGCTGGAATTGCCCACCAAGGTGTTGGGGCATTCCTCAGAAAGGTGTCCAGGGGTTTGGCACCAACTGCATACCGACACATGGTTGACCTGGTTGATCGGATTAACTGGTATAGACTCTTTAAGAACTATGGACTCCAACCGTTTTATGAGGCTATCAAGTTTGGCCTCCTTGGCTGGCATACCCTCAATGAGATACCCCTTAGTGGTCCTTTCAGCCTCTTGGGAAGATTCCCATTCCCTAGTCTTATCAGCCAAGTTGGTTAAGAATGTCCATGCATCATTCTCCTCAGAAAAAGAAGTAAAGCCTGCTGGACACATAGACTCTACAAGTTGCTTGGTCTGATAATCAATACCCTCATAAATAATTTGGCATAGCTGCCACAAGTCAAAACCATGGTGAGGGCATTCTAAGAGGAGGTCCTTAAATCTTTCCATGAATTTAGAAAAGGACTCATGTGGTTTCTGCCTGAACTGGAGGATGTCACTTTTAAGCTTATTGGTCTTGTGAAGAGGGAAGAATTTTCTCAAAAAGACAATGGTGAACTCATCCCATGTATTAATGGAGTTTGTTGGCAGTCCATAGAGCCACTTCTTGGCCTGGTCTTTCAGGGCAAAGGGTATAAACCTAAGCCTAACTGCATCATCAGTCAAATTCTGGACCTTAATTAGAACACAGACCTCCTCAAATTCCCTAAGGAAGAGATATGCATCCTCATTAGCCATCCCATGGAAATGGGGTAGCATCTTGATGAAGTTGGTCTTGAGTTCATAGTTATTCCCTGTAAAAACAGTAGACTAATGCATGAGGGTGTGCAGCCCTGGTGGGGTAAAACCTATCCTTAAGAGTCTTGGGTTGTTGGTCACCCATGGTCAAAGGTGGTAGAGAAGGTGGTCTTCTAATAAGACGATTACTTGAATCACGAGTCCACACCTTAGCCACCTAAATAGATATGAGGTCTCCTTTAGAAAAATTAAAGAAAAATAACACTTAAAAAAAAAAAAAAAAAAAAACTAGAAACAAGAGGGACCCCAAGGTAGATAGTGCATCTCTATCCCTCAAAAATCGAAACAATGGTTCAAAAGCTGTAAGGATGCCATATAGGTTGACAGCAAGGGAACCCGTATAGTTTTCTATAGCCACCTACGTGCGACTCCAATATGGATTCTGATGTAGAATGGAGGTCTACTATACGTTTATGTTTCCAACACTCTCACTATGTCGCTTTCCTGTTATCAAGAGTGGTCACCTCCAAAGATAAGTCACATGTCAATCCACCCAACCAAGTCAAGATGTAGCGTCATAGGTAACTTAATCCTATGAGGGACACCAAAAGATGGAGGGTTGAAGCATATGAAGGACTTTAGATTGGGCGCACACTATTTGAAACAGAAGAGAAACAAGAAGAGGTTTTCAAAAACTGATTTTTTTTTTTTTTTTTCAAAAAAAAAGAAGAGAAAATAATAAACTAAAACACTTCGAACTACTTAAAAATCAGATAAATAAAATGGACAATAATCTCCCCGGCCACGGCGCCAAAAACTTGTTTGAGTTAAAATAAAACCGCAAGCGTACGGGTCAATCGTAGCTACGGGTCGAACACGAGGAGATATACGCCACTCTATTTAACTAACTTAAAAGTAATGCAAAATGAACCAAATTAAAGTGTTAAATTAAACTAATTAAACTAACGAAAATCAATGCACCCTAACTCATAAGCATCTAACAAAATTAAGGGATTAAATCGGCGTCCTAACACATGAGCATCTAACCTATCAAACTAAAGCGAATTGAAAGGAATAAAAATGCAGCCACACATACTAACCACATAAAAAAGAAATAAGGGAATAAAAATGCATCCATAAACCACAACCATATAAAATTAAAATAAAAGAAATAGAGGGGGAAGAAGAAGAAGATAGAGAGAGATAGAGAAGATGGAGAATGAGATTGAGAGTTTAGATAGTAAAACCTGGATGTGCTTGCATGAATGTAAATGAAAAGCTTGAATACTTGCATAAACTTACTATGGCCTCCTCTTCTAAATCTTCAAGTCTTGTCATCAACTTAAGAACTTAGACTAGAAGGCTTAAAACCTAAACTAGAATTAAGAAATTACAACCCAATTGAAGGCTTAAATTGAAATTAAAGCATAAACTAAACCTATTATAAGCATTAACTAAAAATTATAAAAGCAAACTAGAACTTAGAAAAGCCAAAAATCACAAATTAGAAGGAGAAGAAGAGAAGAAATTTCACTAAGTGAATGAGCAAATTTTTACAAGAGAGGTAGGGGGTATTTATAGGTGGAAGAGAGGAGAAGAGAGAAGATGGAAGTGTAGGAGAAATATTCCCTAAGAAAAGAGAATATTCTCTTCTCTTTCCTCTTTTACAATGCCTTGAATCCTAAGAAAAAAGAAAAAAAAATAGAAAGAAGAAGAAGAGAAGATTGTTTACATAGACCTTCTATTTCTAGAAAAATAAACTTCCAATTTTAACAAGTGCTTCCTTTTCTTTGTAGATATCTTCTCCAAGCAATAAAATCAAAGCATCTTTGATTTTTCAACCTTCCATAGATGAGAAAATATAAATCTATCCCAAGTAGAATTTCAGAAGTGCCCTTGAGAAGTTGGAGGAGAGAGAGAGTAAGGGTGATGACTAGGATTCCTTCAAGAATAAATAAAATACCCATTCTGTCCTTCAAAAAACGTGGAGCATGGGGTGCTTATCTAGGTCTCACCATTGTGTTCCTTGCGAAAAATCACACAAAATAGACCCAAATTTCATCCAATTCGGAGTTGGGGAGCCCAAGATATCTCAAGTTGAAGTTGGACTGTCCAGAGCCTTCCAAATGGAATCTTTCGGGTACAGTAAAGTAACTTCTGATAATTTCATTAAGGCCTCTAAAATCCGAACTTCCGTTTCACTTTGTCCCCATCCGACTGTCAATAATTATAAATAAACCCCTGCAGACCATTTTCACGCGTCGTTACGGAAACGGCCATAACTTCTTCGTTTCAACTCGGAATTAAGTGCCGTTTGAACCATTGCGAAGCTGACTCGATGGGCTATGCATCCATTTACACTTCTAAAAAGCTTAAAAACATCTCCTTAGCATCATCTCCTTCATTTTCACAAGAATTCACCTAAACCCTGAAAAGCACAAGAAAGCACCGAGTAACTCTGTCCAATGTGGTAAAATGTATAATTTATGCCCTAAAATTTCACACATAAATGTGCTCATCAACAAGCTCAAACAATCATGAAAGAAGTCCATCAGGGAATCTGCGGACTGCATATGAATGCCAGAATGCTCGCCAAGAAGATTGTTTGCAAGAAATAATAACCGCAAGCGTACGGATCAATCGTAGCTACGAGTCGAACTCAAGGAGATGTATTCCACTCTATTTTACTCACTTAAAAGCAATGCAAAGTGAACCAAATTAATTAAAGTGGTGGTTAAACTAATGATAATTAAATTAACGCGTCCTAACTCACAAGCATCTATCGAAATTACGCATCTACGGAATTGAATTGGCATCCTAACACATAAGCATCTAACCTATCAATACTAACGCGGATTGGAAGAAACAAATCGCAGCCACACATCACAACCACATAAAAAAAACCAAAAGAAGAGATTAAAGAGGGAGAATGAGGCTAGGAGATTAGAGATGTAGAACCCGAAGGGGTTTGAACCGGATTGAAATTGCTTGCTTCTCACACTTGAAATGACACTATCAAATCTGAAATTAAAATAAAAATAATTAAATTAAAATCCTATCATAATGCATGATAATAATAGTGAAAAAAATAATAAAATCCTAAAAGCATGATTGAATTAGGGAGGTAGAGAATGACAATAAAATAAAAATTGGAGAATGAGAATTCCTAATAGAATGGAGGGATTAATGGAGATGAGAATGTGATTAAAATAAAAATAATGGAGTAATTAGAAGATTAAGAAGAAGAAGAAGAAACTAAAAATAAAATTAGAAGATTAAGAAGAAGAAACAAAAAATAAAATTAAGAGCTAATACTCCCTTCTATCAAAGTTGAAAGTGTATGAATTAATTAGGCCTTGCATGAATGTAGTTGAAGAAGCTTGAACACTTAAATAATCCTTGCATGGCTTCCTCTTCCAAGTCTCTAACTCTTCTCACTAGAATTAGAAGCCTAGACTAGAAAGCTTTAAAACTAAACTAAAATTAAAATATTACAACCACATTGAAGACATAAAATTAAAGCATGAATCAAAAGCATTACAACCATGAAATTGAAATCATAAAATCAAACTAGAACTTAGAAAGCCAAAAACTAGAAGAAGAGAAGAAGAAATTTCACTAATCAATTGAACAACTTACAAGCTAAGGCCTATGGGGTATTTATAGGGGGAAGGGGAGAAGAGGAGAAGAGAGGGAGAGAGCCCACAGTTTTGGGAGAAAGGCCTCCTTCTAAAACCATGGAGGGGAGAGAGAAGGGAAGAGAGAAATCCAAAAATAAGAGAATATTCTCTCCTCCTTCCTCCTTTACATTCCTTGAATCCCAAGAAAAAAAGAAAAAAATAGAAACTAAGAGAGATAAGAATCCTAGCTACATAAACCTTCTATTTTTCAAAAAGTAACTTTCTAATTCTAAACTTGTGCTTCCTTTTCTTTGTAGGTGTCTTCTCCAAGCAATGAGATCAAGGCATCTTTGACTTTTCAACCTTTCATGGATGAGAGAATATTTTTCAAAAGAAATCTATCCATAGTAAAATCCCAAAAGTGCCCTTAGAAAGTTGGAGGAGAGAGAGAATAAGGGTGATGACTTGGATTCCACTCAAAACAATTAATGCAATACCCATCATGTCCTCTAAAAATCGTGGGGGGCATGTGGGCCTTCAAAAATCATGGAATCTTATGGCAGTGTGGGTCCCCCCATGTGGGTAGCAGCTCTTCTCTCTCTTCAAGATTGGAAAATTGTCAAAATGGTCCTGTACTTGCAATGGATCTCAACCATTGATTAGAAGTACCTTCCTTGATGCCAAAAATATCCTTGGGAAGTGGCAAAATGGCTATGGGCTTACATTATAGCTCATTTCTGACCCATTATTCTTTCTTGGTCTGAAAAGAATAATCAACTACATGGAGGCCTAAACGGATGCGTAACTGAATTCCATCACGTTGACCTTGCTCAAAATTTAGTCCTCTTTACAGCTATACAAAAATATTGGGCAGCTTTACGTGTAAATTTGGACATGCAGCCCCCGATAGTCTAGAATAGCAATAAATAGCCCAAAAACCTGAAAAGCACAAGAAAGCACCAAGTAACTCTGTCCAATGTGGTAAAATGCATGTGTTATACCCTAAGATTTCACACATAAATGTGCTCATCAGATTCCCCCACACTTGAATGTTACTTGTCCTCAAGTAAACAAAAACAAAAAAAAACTAATCTTGAATGCAAAAATCCTAACTCACTTTCGTAGGAATCACGGTTGCACTTAGCATGTGCAACAAGCCTTTAAACCCCTAGGTTACCCCTAGTGGACGAGTTTAGTCTCGTGGGTGTTTGCAATGAATGTACAACCAAAATTCAATAAAAAGAAAGAATGCTGCAAGTTCTAATCATGCCATAAGTAAGATAGTGCACAGAAGCTCTAAAACTACTCAACTAAAGATCAAGGAACCAAAGGTTCCCCCACACTTGAATTTTATCACCCCCACATCAATTCCAGTAATAAGCATGCATCAAGATTAAGGGATCTCCTCATATTTTCTGAATACTACTCACCTTTAGGTAAACCACTCATAGCATCGATGGAACCAAAGACTTAGGCTTTGAGTATTTTTGACCATACTTTCTTTTCAGGCATTAAGGCAATAACTTTTCTTTCACAACAGTAAACTCTATTTCTACTCCATTATTGTTCTCTGAATGATATGGTGCAGCATACACCAGACACCCAAATACTTGGTAGCTTCGCTTTTTGCATATATCCATAAAGACTTTGAGACATTGATGCAAGAGTTTTTTTTTTTTTAAGTTTCCTTCCAAGGAATTTTAACAAGTCACCCTGCTTCCTGAGGTAACAGTGCCCTGTCTAGTCCCAAGGAATTCCACTTTCCTTTATTTTCTTTTCTTTTTTTCTTTCTTTTTCATTCACTTTCACATTCATGCCTTGCCTTACCTTGCCACAAACAAATTGGTCTCAACTACTAGCCAAAAGATCAAAGGGGCCATAAAACACAGAGGAATCTAGCCATCAAATGAAATAACGCTCATATTTTCCAACTCAGTCCCTCTTATCGGATACATACCAATTATCGTCCTTGAAAAAGGACTTTTTTATTATTTCGCATGCTCAGGCACCTAATTCCCCCTCTCTCTCGCTCGCTTCGCAATCAAAGAAACATATGCACAAAGTCAAACTACCACCACAATCAAAATTCATAAAATTCACCAATTAAGTCCAACACAACACACACCCCCGCACTTAATTCATGCAGTGTCCTCAATGCATGCAGAAAAGAGAGAATAAGGACAAGGGAGGGGATACATACCAGGAAATCAGTCTTCAAGGTAAAGAGGCTCATGGAGATCCATCACCTCTTCCACACTTGAAACATGCATCTCAATGTAAGGCTTCAAACGTTGGTCATTTACTTTAAAAGTAGCACCTGCACTTAGATTGACAATTTCAATAGCCCCATAAGGAAAAACAGTCTGAACAATATAGGGACCATCCCATCTAGAGCGCAACTTACTTGAAAAGATGTGCAAACGAAAATTGTACAACAAAACTTTCGGACCTACCTCAAAAGATTTTCTCAAAATGTGCCTATCATGGAAAGCCTTGGTCTTTGCTTTGTAAATCCGTGCATTCTCATAAGCCTCATTTCTAAGCTCTTCCAACTCAGATAGTTGGAGTTTCCTATGGGCACCTGCAATAGGTAGGTCAAAGTTAAGTTTTTTAATAGCCCAAAAGGCCTTGTACTCTAGCTCAATAGGTAAGTGGCACGCCTTTTTATGTTACACTCAACGGTATGAAGATTGACTAAGATCGGTCTTAAAGGCGGTCCTATGGGCCCATAAAGCATCTACCAACCTATTAGTTACTTTTTAGATAATTTCAAACCCAAAAAAGTACAGAAATGCCCCAAATAACCCCAAACAACCCACCCGGTCTGGCTTAAACCAAAAATGAACATATGTCAAAATAGGTATCGATTCGAACATCACGTCCCTCAACATCGCATCAACACGTCTAATAAGAGATAAGGACACTTTTTAGAAAATCCCAAACCCGAAAAAGTTCAGGAATGCCCCATAATAATCCTAAACAACCCACCCGGTCTGGTTTAAATCGAAAATGAACATATATCAAAATAGGTATCAATACAAACATCACGACCCTCAACAACGCATCCACACGTCTAATAAGAGATAAGGACACTTTTTCAAAAATCCCAAACCAAAAAAAGTACAGAAATGCCCCCAAATAACCACAAACGACCCACCAGGTCTGGTTTAAAACGAAAATGAACATATGTCGAAATAGATATCGATTCGAGGGTCACGACCCTCAACATCGCATCCACACGTCTAATAACAGAGAAGGACACTTTTTAGAAAATCCCAAACCTAAAAAAGTAAAGAAATGCCTCCAAATAACTCCAAATGACCCACATAGTCTGGTTTAAGCCAAAAATGAACATATGCTGAAATAGGTATCGATTCGAAGGTCACGACCCTCAACATAGCATCCACACATCTAATAAGAGATAAAGACACTTTGTAGAAACTCCTAAACCCAAAATAGTATAGAAATGCCCCCAAAAAAGCCCTAACGATCGCTTTGGTCTGGTTCGGACAAAAAAAGAACATATGTCGAAATACGTATCGATTCGAAAGGTCACGACCCTCAACATCGCATCCACACGTTTAATAAGTGATAAGGACACTTTTAAAATATTCTAAACCCAAAAAAGTATAGAAATACGCCCCGCCCCAAATAACCCCAAACGTCCCACCCGATCTGGTTTAAACTGAAAATGAACATATGTCGAAATAGGTTTCGATTCGAAGGCCACGACGCATAACATCACAGTCACACGTCTAATAAGAGATAAGGATACTTTTTAGAAAACCCCAGACCCAAAAAAGGACAGCAATGCCCCCAAATAACCCCAAACGACCCACCCAGTCTGGTTTAAATCAAAAATGAACATACGTCAAAATCAGTATCGATTCGAGGATCACGACCCTCAACATCGTATCCACATGTCTAATTAGAGATAAGGACACTTTTTAGATAATCTCAAACCCAAAAAAGTACATAAATGCCCCAAATAACCCCAAACAACCCACCCGATTAGGTTTGAACCGAAAATGAACATATGTCAAAATAGGTATCGATTCGATCGTCACGACCCTCAACATCGCATCAACACGTCTAATAAGAGATAAGGACACTTTTTAGAAAATGTCAAGCCTGAAAAAGTACAAAAATGCCACCAAATAACCCCAAACGACCGACCCGGTATGGTTCGGACAAAAAATGAACATATGTCAAAATAATTATCGATTCGAAGGTCACTACCCTCAACATCGCATCCCCACGTGTAATAACAGATAAGGACACTTTTTAGACAATCCAAAACCCAAAAAATTACAAAAATGCCCCCAAATAACCCCAAACGACCCACCCGTTATGGTTCGGACCTAAAATGAACATATGTCGAAATACGTATTGATTCAAAGGTCACGATCCTCAACATCATGTCCACACGTGTAATAAGAGATTAGGACACTTTTTAGAGAATCCAAAACGCAAAAAAATGTAGAACTGCCCCCAAATAACCCATAACAACCTTTCCGGTCTTGTTTAAACCGAAAATGAACATATGTCAAAATAGGTATCGATTCAAAGGTCACGACCCTCAACATCTTATCCACACGTCTAATAAGAGGTAAGGACACTTTTTAGAAATTCCCAAACGCAAAAAAGTATAGAAATGCCCCCAAATAACCCCAAACGACCCACCCGGTCTAGTTTAAACCGAAAATTAACATATGTCAAAATAGGATTCGATTCGAAGGTCATGACCGTCAACATCACATCCACACAACTAATAAGAGATAAGGACACATTTTAGAATATCCCAAACCCAAAAAAGTACAGAAATGCCTCCAAATAACCCCAAACGACCCACCCGATACGGTTCGGACTGAAAATGAACATATGTAGAATACGTACTGTTTCAAATGTCACGACCCTCAACATCGCATCCACACGTGTAATAAGATATAAGGACACTTTTTAAAGAATCCCAAACCCAAAAAATTATAAAAGTGCCCCCAAATAACTGCAAACGACCCCCCCAGTCTGGTTTAAACTAAAAATGAACAAATGTCAAAATAGGTATCGATTCGAACGTCACGACCCTCAACATCGTATCCACATGTCTAAGAAGAGATAAGGACACTTTTTAGAAAATCCCAAACCCAAAAAAGTATAGAAATGCCCCCAAATAACCACATACGAACTACCCGATTTGGTTCGGATCGAAAATGAATATATGTCAAAATACATATCGATACGAAGGTCACGACCATCAACATTGCATCCACACGTCTAATAAGAGATAGGGCCAGTTTTTAGAAAATGCCAAACACAAAAAAGTACAGAAATGCTCCCAAATAACCCGAAACGACCCACCCGGTATGGTTCGGATTGAAAATGAACATATCTCAAAATACGTATCGATTCGAAGGTCACGAGCCCCAACATCGCATCCACACGTGTAATAAGAGATAAGGACACTTTTAAGGGAATCGCAAACCAAAAAAAGTACAGAAATGCTCCCAAATAATCCCAAACGACCCACCTGGTCTCATTTAAACAAAAAATAAACATATGTCGAAATAGGTATCGATTCGAAGGTCATGACCCTCAACATCGCATCCACATGTCTAATAAGAGATAAGGACACTTTCTATAAAATCCCAAACCCAAAAAAGTACAGAAATGCCCCCAAATGACCCCAAACGACCCACCCGATCTGGTTAGGACAAAAAATGAGCATATATCAAAATATGTATCGATTCAAAGGTCACAACCCTCAACTTCGCATCCACACGTCTAATAAGAGATAAGGCACTTTTTAGAAAATCCCAAACCCAAAAAAGTACGAAAATGCCCTCAAATAACCCCAAACGACCCATTCAGTATGGTTCAGATAGAAAATGAACATATGTCAAAGTACGTATCGATTCAAAGGTCACGACCCTCAACATCGAATCCACATGTGTAATCAGAGATAAGGACATTTTTTAGAGAATCCCAATCGCAAAAAAGTACAGAAATGCCCCCAAATAACCCCAAACGACTCACTCGGTATGGTTTAAACCGAAAATGAACATATGTCGAAATAGGTATCGATTCGAAGGTCATGACCCTCAACATCGCATCCACACGTCTAATATGAGATAAGGACACTTTTTAGAAAATCCAAACCCAAAAAAGTACAGAAGTTCCCCCAATTAACCCCAAAGGATCCACCCGGTCTGGTTTAAATCGAAAATGAATATATGTCGAAATACGTATGAATTCGAATGTCACGGCCCTCAACATCGCATCCACACGTCTAATAAGAGATAATGACACTTTTTAGAAAATCCCACACCTAAAAAAGTACATAAATGCCCCCAAATAACCCCAACCGACCTACCCGATCTGGTTCGGACAAAAAATGAACATATGTTGAAACACGTATCGAATCGAAGGTCACGACTGTCAACATTGCATCCACACGTCTAATAAGAGATAAGGACACTTTTTAGAAAATCCCACACACAAAAAATTACAAAAATACCCCCAAATAACCCCAAACGACACACCCGGTCTGGTTCGGACCGAAAACAAACATATATCGAAATAGGTATCGATACGAACGTCACAACCCTCAACATCGCATCCACACATCTATGAAGAGATAAGGAAAATTTTTAGAAAATCCCAAACCAAAAAAAGTATAGAAATGTTCCCAAATAATCCCAAAGAACCCACCCGGTATGGTTCGGACCGAAAATGAACATATTTCAAAATACACATCGATTCGAAGGTCACAACCCTCAATATCGCATCCACACGCGAAATAACTGATAAGGAGACTTTTTAGAAAATCCCACACCCAAAAAAGTACAGAAATGCCCCCAAATAACCCCAAACGACACACCCGATCTGGTTCGGACAAAAAATGATCATATGTCGAAATACTTATCAATTCGAAGGTCACGACCCTCAACATAGGATCTATACGTCTAATAAGAGAGAAGGACACTTTTTAGAAAATCCCAAACTCAAAAAAGTACAAAAAATCCTCAAACTAACCCCAAATGACCCACCCGGCATGGTGCGGACTGAAAATGAACATATGTCAAAATACGTTTCGATTTGAAGGTCACGAGCCTCAACATCGCATCCATACATGTAATAAGAGATAAGGACACTTTTTAGAGAATCCCAAATCCAAAAAAGCATAGAAATGCCCCCAAATAACCCCAAACGATCCACCCAGTCTGGTTTAATTCAAAAATGAACATATGTCGAAATAGGAATCGATTTGAACGTCACGACCCTCAACATCGCATCCACACATTTAATAAGAGATAAGGCACATTTTGGAAAAATCCAAACCCAAAAAGGTACAGAAATGCCCCCAAATAACCCCAAACAACTGACCCAGTATGGTTCGGACTAGAAATGAACATATGTCGAAATACGTATCGATTCAAAGGTAATATCCCTCAACATCGAATCCACATGTGTAACAACAGATAAGAATACTTTTTAGAGAATCCCAAACCCAAAGAAGTATAGAAATGCCCCCAAATAACCCCAAACCACCCACCCGGTCTGGTTTAAACCGAAAATGTACGGATGTCAAATTAGGTATCGATATTTTCTAAAAAGTGCCCTTATCTCTTATTAGACGTGTGGATGCGATGTAGAGCTTCATGACCTTCGAACCGATACCTATTTCGGCATATGTTCAATTTCGGTTTAAGCCAGACCGGGTGGGTCATTTGGGGTTTTTTGGGGGCATTTTTGTACTTTTTTAGGTTTGGTATTTTCTAAAAAGTGTTCTTATCTCTTATTAGATTAGTGGATGAGATGTTGAGGGTCGTGACCTTCGAATCGATACCTATTTTGGCATTTGTTCATTTTCGGTTTAAACCAGTATGGGAGGGCCGTTTTGGCTTATTTGGGGGGCATTTCTATGCTTTTTTGGATTGGGAATTTCTAAAAAGTGTCCTTATGTCTTATTAGACGTGTGGATGCGATGTTGAGGGTCATGACCTTCGAATCGATACCTATTTTGGCATTTGTTCATTTTTGGTTTAAACCAGATCGGGTGGGTCGTTTGGGGTTTATTTGGGGGCATTTCTGAACTTTTTTAGGCTTGGGATTTTCTAAAAAGTCTCCTTATCTCTTATTAGATGTGTGGATGTGATGTTGAGGGTCGTGACCTTCGAATCGATACGTATTTTGGCATATGTATATTTTCGGATTAAACCAGACCGGATGGGTCGTTTAGGGTTATTTGGGGGCATTTCTAAACTTTTTTGGGTTGGGAATTTCTAAAAAGTGTCATTATCTCTTATTAGACATGTGGATGCGACATTGAGGGTAGTGACCTTCGAATCGATGCCTATTTCGACATATGGTCATTATCGGTTTAAATTAGACCGGATGGGTCATTTGGTTTATTTGGGGGCAATTCTGTACTTTTTTGGGTTTGGTATTTTCTAAAAAGTTTCCTTATCTCCAATTAGACGTGTGGATGCAATGTAGAGGGTGTTGACCTTTGACTCGATACCTATTTCGGCATATGTTCCTTTTTCGGTTTAAACCAGACCGGGTGGGTCGTTTGGGGTTTTTTTGGGGGCATTTCTGTACTTTTTTGGGTTTGGTATTTTCTAAAAATAGTTCTTATCTCTTATTAGACATATGGAAGCGATGTTGAGGGTCGTGACCTTCGAATCGATACCTATTTTGGAATTTGTTCATTTTCGATTTAAACCAGTCCGGGTGGGTCGTTTTGGTTTATTTGGGGGCATTTCTATACTTTTTTGGGTTTGGAATTTCTAAAAAGTGTCATTATCTCTTATTGGACGTCTGGATGCGATGTTGAGGGTCGTGACCTTTGAATCGATACCTATTTTGACATATGTTCATTTTCGGTTTAAACCAGACCGGGTGGGTCGTCTAGGGTTATTTGTGAGCATTTCTATATTTTTTTGGGTTGGGATTTTCCAAAAAGTGTTCTTATCTCTTATTAGACGTGTGGATGCGATGTTGAGGGTCATGAACTTCGAATCAATTCCTATTTCAATATATGTTCATTTTCGATTTAAACCAGACCGGGTGGGTCGTTTGGGGTTCTTGGGGGGCATTTTTGTGCTTTTTTGGGTTTGGTATTTTCTGGAAAGTGTCCTTATCTCTTATTAGACGTGTGGATGCGATGCAGAGGGTAGTGACCTTCGAATCAATAGCTATTTTGGGATATGATCATTTTTTATTTAAACCATACTGAATGGGTCGTTTGGAATTATTTGGGGGCATTTCTATAATTTTTGGGGTTTGGGATTCTCTAAAAAGTGTCTTTTTCTCTTATTAGAAGTGTGGATGCGATTTTGAGGGTCGAGACCTTCGAATCGATACCTATTTCAACAAATGTTCATTTTCGATTTAAACCAGACTGGGTGGGTTGTTTGGGGTTATTTGGGGGCATTTTTGTACTTTTTTTGGCTCGGGATTTTCTAAGAAGTCTCCTTATCTCTTATTAGATGTGTGGATGCGATGTTGAGGATCGTGACCTTCGAATCGATACCTATTTCGACATATGGTCATTTTGGGTTTAAACCAGGTCGGATGGGTGGTTTGGGTTACTTAGGGGCATTTCTATACTTTTTTGGGTTTCGTATTTTCTAAAAAATGTCCTTATCTCTTATTAGACGTATGGATGCGATGTAGAGGGTCATGACCTTCAAATCAGTACCTATTTTCGGCATATGTTAATTTTTGGTTTAAACCAGAAAGCGTGGGTCATTTGGGCTTTTTAAGGGGCATTTCTAAACTTTTTTGGGTTTGGTATTTTTTAAAAAGTGTCATTATCTCTTATGAGACGTGTGGATGCGATGTTGAGGGTCATGACCCTCAAATCGATACGTATTTTTATATATGTTCATTTTTAGTTTAAACCTGACCGGGGGATCATTTTGGGTTATTTGGGGGCAATTCAGTACTTTTTTGGGCTTGGTATTCTCTAAAAAGTATCCTTATCTCTTATTAGACATGTGGATGCAATGTTGAGGGTCTTGACCTTCGAATCGATACCTATTTCGACATATGGTCATTTTTTGTTTAAATCAGACTGGATGGGTCGTTTGGGTTATTTGGGGGCATTGCTATACTTTTTTGGGTTTGGTATTTTGTAAAAAATGTCCTTATCTCTTATTGGACGTGTGGATGCGATGTAGAGGGTCGTGACATTCGAATCGATACCTATTTTGGTAAATGTTCATTTTTGGTTTAAACCAGACCGGGTGGGATTGGGATTTTTTAAGAAGTCTCCATATCTCTTATTAGAGGTGTGGATGCAATGTTGAGGGTCGTGACCTTCGAATCGATACCTATTTCGAGATATGGTCATTTTCATTTTAAATCAAACCGGATGAGTCGTTTGGGTTATTTGGGGGCATTTTTGTACTTTTTTGGGTTCGACATTTTCTAATAAGTGCCCTTATCTCTTATTAGACGTGTGGATGCGATGTAGAGCTTCATGACCTTCGAACCGATACCTATTTTGGCATATGTTCAATTTCGGTTTAAACCAGACCGGGTGGGTCATTTGGGGTTTTTTGAGGGCATTTCTGTACTTTTTTGGGTTTGGTATTTTCTAAAAAGTGTTCTTATCTCTTATTAGATGTGTGGATGCGATGTTGAGGGTCGTGACCTTCGAATCGATACCTATTTTGGCATTTGTTCATTTTCGGTTTAAACCAGTCCGGGTGGGCCGTTTTGGCTTATTTGGAGGGCACTTCTATGCTTTTTTGGGTTGGGAATTTCTAAAAAGTGTCCTTATGTCTTATTAGACATGTGGATGCGATGTTGAGGGTCGTGACCTTCGAATCGATACCTATTTCGACATTTGTTCATTTTCGGTTTAAACCAGATCGGGTGGGTGATTTGGGATTTATTTGGGGGCATTTCTGAACTTTTTTAGGCTTGGGATTTTCTAAAAAGTCTCCTTATCTCTTATTAGATGTGCGGATGTGATGTTGAGGGTCGTGACCTTCGAATCGATACCTATTTCGGCATATGGTCATTATCGGTTTAAATCAGACCGGATGGGTCATTTGGTTTATTTGGGGGCAATTCTGTACATTTTTGGGTTTGGTATTTTCTAAAAAGTTTCCTTATCTCTGATTAGACGTGTGGATGCAATGTAGAGGGTGTTGACCTTTGACTCGATACCTATTTCGGCATATGTTCCTTTTTCGGTTTAAACCAGACCGGGTGGGTCGTTTGGGCTTTTTTGGGGGCATTTCTGTACTTTTCTGGGTTTGGTATTTTCTAAAAATGGTTCTTATCTCTTATTAGACATATGGAAGCGATGTTGAGGGTCGTGACCTTCGAATCGATACCTATTTTGGCATTTGTTCATTTTCGGTTTAAACCAGTCCAGGTGGGTCGTTTTGGCTTATTTGGGGGCATTTCTTTACTTTTTTGGGTTTGGAATTTCTAAAAAGTGTCATTATCTCATATTGGACGTCTGGATGCGATGTTGAGGCTCGTGACCTTTGAATCGATACCTATTTTGAAATATTTTCATTTTCGGTTTAAACCAGACCGGGTGGGTCGTTTGGGGTTATTTGGGGGCATTTTTGTACATTTTTGGGTTTGGTATTTTCTAAAAAGTGTTCTTATCACTGGTTAGACGTGTGGATGCGATGTGTAGGGTCGTGACCTTCGAATCGATACCCATTTCAGCATATGTTTATTTTCGATTTAAATTAGACCGGGTGGGTCGTTTGGGGTTATTTGGGGGCATTTTTATACTTTTTAGGGTTTGGGATTTTCTAAAAAGTGCCTTTATCTCTTATTAGACTTGTGGATGCGATGTTGAGGGTCGTGACCTTCGAATCGATTCCTATTTTGGCATATGTTCATTTTCGGTTTAAACCAGACCGGGTGGGTCGTTTGGTGTAATTTGGGGGCATTGCTGTACTTTTTTGGGTTTGGTATGTTCTAAAAAGAGACACTATCTCTTAATAGACGTGTGGATGCGATGTTGAGGGTCGTGACCTTCGAACCGATACCTATTTCCGCATTTGTTCATTTTCGGTTTAAACCAGACCGGGTGGCTCGTTTGGGGTTATTTGGGGGCATTTGTGAACTCTTTTGGGCTTGGGATTTTCTAAAAAGTCTCCTTATCTCTTATTAGAAGTGTGGATGCGATGTTGAGAGTCGTGGCCTTCGAATCAATACCAATATCGACATATGGTCATTGTCGATTTAAATCAGACCGAATGGGTCATTTGGGGGCATTTCTGTACTTTTTTGGGTTTGGTATTTTCTAAAAAGTTTCCTTATCTCTTATTAGACGTGTGGATGCAATGTAGAGGGTCGTGACCTTCGACTCGATACCTATTTCGGCATATGTTCCTTTTCGATTTAATCCAGACCGGGTGGGTCGTTTGGGGGTTTTTTGGTGGCATTTTCGTACTTTTCTAGGTTTGGTATTTTCTAAAAAGTGTTCTTATCTCTTATTGGACATGTGGATGTGATGTTGAGGGTCGTGACCTTCGAATCGATACCTATTTTGGCATTTGTTCATTTTTGGTGTAAACCAGTCCGGGTGGGTCGTTTTGGCTTATTTGGGGGCATTTCTATACTTTTTTGGGTTTGGAATTTCTAAAAAGTGTCATTATCTCTTATTGGACGTGTGGATACGATGTTGAGGGTCGTGACCTTTGAATCGATACCTATTTCAAAATATTTTCATTTTTAGTTTAAACCAGACCAGGTGGGTCGTTTGGGGTTATTTGGGGGCATTTTTGTACATTTTTGGGTTTGTATTTTCTAAAAAGTGTCCATATCACTTATTAGACGTGTGGATGCGATGTGTAGGGTCGTGACCTTCAAATCGATACCTATTTCAGCATATGTTTATTTTCGATTTAAACCAGACCGGGTGGGTCGTTTGGGGTTATTTGGGGGCATTTCTATACTTTTTGGGGTTTGGGATTTTCTAAAAAGTGCATTTATCTCTTATTAGACTTGTGGATGCGATGTTGAGGGTCATGACCTTCGAATCGATTCCTATTTTGGCATATGTTCATTTTCGATTTAAACCAGACCGGGTGAGTCGTTTGGTGTAATTTGGGGGCATTGATGTACTTTTTTTGGTTTGTTATTTTCTAAAAAGAGACACTATCTCTTATTAGACGTGTGGATGCAATGTTGAGGGTCGTGACCTTCAAATCGATACCTATTTCGACATTTGTTCATTTTCGGTTTAAACCAGACCGGGTGGCTCGTTTGGGGTTATTTGGGGACATTCCCGAACTTTTTTGGGCTTGGGATTTTCTAAAAAGAGACATTATCTCTTATTAGATGTGTCGATGCAATGTTGAGGGTCGTGACCTTCGAATCGATACCTATTTTGGCATTTGTTCATTTTCGGTTTAAACCAGACCGGGTGGGTCATTTGGGGTTATTTGGGGCCATTTTTGAACTTTTATGGGCTTGGGATTTGCTAAAAAGTCTCCTTATCTCTTATTAGACGTGTAAATGCGATGTTGAGAGTCGTGACCTTCGAATCGATACCTATTTTGACATATGGTCATTTTCGATTTAAATCAGACCGGATGGGTCATTTGGATTATTTGGGGGCATTTCTGTACTTTTTTGGGTTTGGTATTTTCTAAAAAGTGTCATTATCTCGTATTAGACGTGTGGATGCGATGTTGAGGGTCGTGACCTTTGAATCGATACCTATTTCGAAATATTTTCATTTTTGGTTTAAACCAGACCGGGTGGGTCGTTTGGGGTTATTTGGGGGCATTTTTTACATTTTTGGGTTTGGAATTTTCTAAAAAGTGTCCTTATCTCTTATTAGACGTGTGGATGCGATATTAAGGGTCACGACCTTCGAATCGATACCTATTTCAGCATATGTTTTTTTTAGGTTTAAACCAGACCGGGTGGGTCGTTTGGGGAAATTTGGGGGCATTGCCGTACTTTTTTGGGTTTGGTATTTTCTAAAAAGAGACATTATCTCTTATTAGACGTGTGGATGCGATGTTGAGGGTCGTGACCTTCGAATCGATACCTATTTTGGCATTTGTTCATTTTCGGTTTAAACCAGACCGGGTCGGTCGTTTACGGTTATCAGGGGGAATTTCTGTACTTTTTTGGGTTTGGTATTTTCTAAATAGTGTCCTTATCTCTTATTAGATGTGTAGATGCGATGTTGAGGGTCGTGACCTTCGAATCGATACCTATATCGGCAAATGTTCATTTTTGCAGGTGGATCATTTTGGGTTATTTGGGGGCATTTCTGTACTTTTTTTGGCTTGGGATTTTCTAAGAAGTATCCATATCTTCTATTAGATGTGTGGATGCGATGTTAAGTGTCGTGACCCTCGAATTCACACCTATTTCGACATATGGTCATTTTTTATTTAAACCAGACCGGATGGGTGGTTTAGGTTATTTGGGGGCATTTCTCAATTTTTTTGGGTTTGGTATTTTCTAAAAAGTGTCCTTATCCCTTATTAGATGTGTGGATGTTATGTAGAGGGTCGTGACCTTTGAATCAGTACGTATTTCTGCATCTGTTCATTTTTTGTTTAAACCAGACCGGGTGGGTTGTTAGGGCTTTTTTGGGGGCATTTCTGTACTTTTCTGGGTTTGGGATTTTCTAAAAAGTGTCATTATCTCTAATTAGACGTGTGGATACGATGTCCAGGGTTGTGACTTTCGAATCGAGACCTATTTTGACATATGTTCATTTTCGGTTTAAACCAGATCGGGTGGGTCGTTTGGGGTTGTTTGCGGCATTTCTTTACTTTTTTGGGTTTGGTATTTTGTAAAAAGTGTCCTTATCTCTTTTTAGAAGTGTGAATGTGATGTTGAGGGTCGTGACCTTCGAATCGATTCCTATTTTGGCATATGTTCATTTTCGCTTTAAACCAGATCGGGTGGGTCGTTTGGGGTTATTTGGGGGCATTTCTGTATTTTTTTATGTTTGGTATTTTCTAAAATGTGTCCTTATCTCTTATTAGACATGTCGATGCGATGTTGAGGGTCATGACCTTCGAATCAATACCTATTTCGGTAAATGTTCATTTTCAATTTAAACCATACGGGGTGGGTCATTTGGGGTAATTTGGGGTATTTCTGGACTTTTTTGGTTTTGAAATTTTTTCTAAAAAGTTTCCTTATCTCATATTAGACATGTGGATGCGATGTTGAGGGTCGTGACCTTTGAATCGATACCTATTTTGGCATATGTTCATTTTCGGTTTAAACCAGACCGGGTGAGTTGTTTGGGGTTATTTGGGGGTATTTCTACACTTTTTTTGGGTTGGGAATTTCTCAAAAGTGTCCTTATCTCTTGTTAGACTTGTAGATGGGATGTTGAGGGTCCTGACCTTCGAATCAATACCTATTTTTACATATTTTCATTTTTGCTGTAAACTAGACAGGGTGGGTCATTTGGGATTATTTGGGGGCATTTTTATACATTTTTTGGTTTGGTATTTTCTAACAAGTGTTCTTATCTCTTATTAGACGTGTGGATGCGATGTTGAGGGTCATGACCTTCGAATCGATACCTATTTTGGCATTTGTTGATTTTCGGTTTAAACCAGTGCAAGTGGGTCGTTTTGGCTTATTTGGGGGCATTTCTATACTTTTTTGGGTTGGGAATTACTAAAAAGTGCCATTATCGCTTATTAGACGAGTGGATGCGATGTTGAGGGTCGTGACCTCTGAATCAGTACCTATTTCGAAATATTTTCATTTTTAGTTTAAACCAGACCGGGTGGGTCATTTAGCGTTATTTGGGGGCATTTTTGTACATTTTTTGGTTTGGTATTTTCTAAAAAGTGTCCTTATCTCTTATTAGACGTGTGGATGCGATATTAAGGGTCGTGACCTTCGAATCGATACCTATTTCAGCATATGTTTATTTTAGGTTTAAACCAGACCGGGTGGGTCGTTTGGGGTAATTTGGGGGCATTGCTATACTTTTTTGGGTTTGGTATTTTCTAAAAAGAGACATTATCTCTTATTAGACGTGTGGATGCGATGTTGAGGGTCGTGACCTTCGAATCGATTCCTATTTTGGCATATGTTCATTTTCGGTTTAAACCAGACCGGGTGAGTCGTTTGGGGTAATTTGGGGGCATTGCTGTACTTTTTTGGGTTTGGTATTTTCTACAAAGAGACACTATCTCTTATTAGATGTGTGGATGCGATGTTGAGGGTCGTGACCTTTGAATCGATACCTATTTTGGCATTTGTTCATTTTCTGTTTAAACCAGATCGGGTGACTCGTTTGGGATTATTTGGGGGCATTTCTGAACTTTTTTGGGCTTGGGATTTTCTAAAATGTCTCCTTATCTCTTATTAGAAGTGTGGATGCGATGTTGAGAATCGTGACCTTCGAATCGATACCTATTTCGATATATGGTCATTTTCGGATTAAACCAAACCAGATGGGTCGTTTGGGGTTATTTGGGGGCATTTCTATACTCTTTTGGGTTGAGAATTTCTAAAAAGTGTCATTATCTATTATTAGACATGTGGATGCGACATTGAGGGTCGTGACCTTCGAATCGATGCCTATTTCGACATATGGTCATTATCGGTTTAAATCAGACCGGATGGGTCATTTGGGTTTTTTCTGGGCGTTTTTATATACTTTTTTGGGCTTGGTATTTTCTAAAAAGTGTCCTGATCTCTTATTAGACGTGTGGATGCGATGTAGAGGGTCGTGACCTTCGACTCGATACTTATTTCGGCATATGTTCCTTTTCGATTTAAACCAGACCGGGTGGGTCATTTGGGGTTTTTTGGGGGCATTTCTGTACTTTTTTGGGTTTGGTATGTTCTAAAAAGTGTCATTATCTCTTATTAGACGCGTGGATGCGATGTTGAGGGTCGTGACCTTTCAATCAGTACCTATATTGAAATATTTTCATTTTTGATTTAAACCACACCGGGTGGGTCGTTTAGGGTTATTTGGGGGTATTTTTGTACATTTTTGGGTTTGGTATTTTCTAAAATGTGTCCGTATCTCTTATTAGACGTGTGGATGCGATATTAAGGGTCGTGACCTTCGAATCGATACCTATTTTAGCATATGTTTATTTTAGGTTTAAACTAGACTGGGTTGGTCATTTCCGATAATTTGGGGGCATTGCTGTACTTTTTTGGGTTTGGTATTTTCTAAAAAGAGACATTATCTCTTATTAGATGTGTGGATGCGATGTTGAGGGTCGTCACCTTCGAATCGATACCTATTTCGACATTTGTTCATTTTTGATTGAAACCAGACCGGGTGGGTCGTTTGGGTTTATTTGGGGGCATTTCTGAATTTTTTTGGGCTTGGGATGTGCTAAAAAGTCTCCATATCTCTTATTAGACGTGTGGATGCGATGTTGAGAGTCGTGACCTTCGTATAGATACCTATTTGGACATATGATCATTATCGGTTAAAACCAGACCGGGTGGGTTGTTTGGGGTTATTTGGGGGCATTTCTATACTTTTTTGGGTTGAGATTTTCCAAAAAGTGTCCCTATCTCTTATTAGACTAGTGGATGCAATGTTGAGGGTTGTGACCTTCGAATCGATACCTATTTTGGTATATGTTCATTTTCGGTTTAAACCAGATCGGGTGGGTCGTTTGGGGTTATTTGGGGGCATTTCTGTACTTTTTTGTGTTTGGTATTTTCTAAAAAGTGTCCTTATCTCTTATTAGACATGTCGATGCGATGTTGAGGGTCGTGACCTTCGAATCAATACCTATTTCGGTAAATGTTCATTGTCGGTGGGTGGGTCGTTTGGGGTTATTTGGGGGCATTTTCTTTACTTTTTTTGGCTTGGGATTTTCTAAGAAGTATCCTTATCTCTTATTCGATGTGTGGATGCGATGTTAAGGGTCGTGACCATCGAATTGATACCTATTTCGACATATGGTCATTTTCGATTTAAACCAGACCGGATGGGTGGTTTAGGTTATTTGGGGGCATTTCTATGCTTTTTTGGGCTTGGTATTTTCTAGAAAGTGTCATTATCTCTTATTAGACGTGTGGATGCGATGTAGAGGGTCGTGACCTTCGAATCAGTACGTATTTCGGCATATGTTCATTTTCGATTTAAACCAGACTGGGTGGGTCATTTGGGGTTATTTGGGGGTATTTCTATACTTTTTTGGGTTGGGAATTTTTAAAAAGTGTCCTTATCTCTTATTAGATGTGTGGATGCGATGTTGAGGGTCGTGACCTTCGAATCGCTACCTATTTTGACATATTTTCATTTTTGGTTTAAACCAGACCGGGTGGGTCGTTTGGGGTTATTTGGGGCATTTTTATACTTTTTTGGATTTGGTATTTTCTAAAAAGTGTCCTTATCACTTATTAAACGTGTGGATGCGATGTCGAGGGTCGTGACCTTCGAATCGATACCTATTTTGGTATATGTTCATTTTTGGTTTAAACCAAACCGGGTGGATCATTTGGGGTTATTTGGAGGCATTTCTATACTCTTTGGGGTTTGAGATTCTCTAAAAAGTGTCATTATCTCTTATTAGACATGTGGATGCGATATTGAGGGTCGTGCCCTTCGAATCAATACCTATTTTGCATATGTTCATTTTTTATTTAAACCAAACCGGGTGGGTCATTTGGGGTACTTTGGGGGCATTGCTGTACTTTTTTGGGTTTGGTATTTTCTAAAAAGTGTCATTATCTCTTCTTAGACGTGTGGATGTGATGTTGAGGGTCGTGACATTCTAATCGATACCTATTTTGGCATTTGTTCATTTTCGATTTAAACCGGACCGAGTGGGTCGTTTGGTGTTATTTGTGGGCATTTCTATATTTTTTTGGGTTGGGATTTTCCAAAAAGTGTCCTTATCTCTTATTAGACGTGTGGATGCGATATTGAGGGTCATAACCTTCGAATCAATTCCTATTTCAATATATGTTCATTTTCAATTTAAACCAGACCGGGTGGGTCGTTTGGGGTTATTTGGGGGCATTTTTGTACTTTTTTGGGTTTGGTATTTTCTAGAAAGTGTCCTTATCTCTTATTAGACGTGTGGATGCGATGCAGAGGGTAGTGACCTTCGAATCAATACCTATTTCGACATATGATCATTTTCAGTTTAAACCAGACTGAATTGGTTGTTTGGAATTATTTAGCGGCATTTCTATAATTTTTGGGGTTTGGGATTCTCTAAAAAGTGTCTTTTTCTCTTATTAGAAGTGTGGATGCGATTTTGAGGGTTGTGACCTTCGAATTGATACCTATTTCAACAAATGGGTGGATTGTTTGGGGTTATTTGGGGGCGTTTCTGTACTTTTTTTGGCTTGGGATTTTTTAAGAAGTCTTCTTATCTCTTATTAGATGTGTGGATGCGATGTTGAGGGTCGTGACCTTCGAATTGATACGTATTTCGACATATGGTCATTTTGGGTTTAAACTAGGTCGGATGGGTGGTTTGGGTTACTTAGGGGCATTTCTATACTTTTTTGGGTTTCGTATTTTCTAAAAAATGTCCTCATCTCTTATTAGACGTATGGATGGGATGTAGAGGGTCGTGACCTTCGAATCAGTACCTATTTCGGCATATATTAATTTTTGGTTTAAACTAAACCGTGTGGGTCATTTTGGCTTTTTGGGGGGCATTTCTGTACTTTTTTGGGTTTGGTATTTTTTAAAAAGTTTCCTTATCTCTTATTAGACGTGTGGATGCGATGTTGAGGGTCGTGACCCTCAAATCGATACGTATTTTTACATATGTTCATTTTCAGTTTAAACCTGACCGAGGGGTCATTTTGGGTTATTTGGGGGCAATTCAGTACTTTTTTGGGCTTGGTATTGTCTAAAAAGTATCCTTATCTCTTATTAGACATGTGGATGCAATGTTAAGGGTCTTGACCTTCGAATCGATACCTATTTCGACATATGGTCATTTTTTGTTTAAATCAGACTGGATGGGTCGTTTGGGTTATTTGGGGGCATTGCTATACTTTTTTGGGTTTGGTATTTTGTAAAAAGTGTCCTTATCTCTTATTGGACGTGTGGATGCGATGTAGAGGGTCGTGACCTTCGAATCGATACCTATTTCGGTAAATGTTCATTTTCGATTTAAACCAGACCGGGTGGGTCGTTTGGGGTTATTTGGGGGCATTTCTGTACTTTTTTGGGCTTGGGATTTTCTAAGAAGTCTCCTTATCTCTTATTAGAGGTGTGGATGCGATGTTGAGGGTCGTGATCTTCGAATCGATACCTATTTCTACATATGGTCATTTTCATTTTAAATCAAACCGGATGACTCATTTGGGTTATTTGGGGGTATTTTTGTACTTTTTTGGGTTCAGCATTTTCTAAAAAGTGCCCTTATCTCTTATTAGACGTGTGGATGCGATGTAGAGCGTCGTGACCTTCGAATCGATACCTATTTCGGCATATGTTCAATTTCGGTTTAAACCAGACCGGGTGGATCGTTTGGGGTTTTTTGGGGGAATTTCTGTACTTTTCTGGGTTTGGCATTTTCTAGAAAGTGTTCTTATCTTTTATTAGATGTGTGGATGCGATGTTGAGGGTCGTGACCTTTGAATTGATACCTATTTTGGCATTTGTTCATTTTTGGTTTAAACCAGTCTGGGTGGGCCATTTTGGCTTATTTGGGGGGCATTTCTATGCTTTTTTGGGTTGGGAATTTCAAAAAAGTGTCCTTATCTCTTATTAGACGTGTGGATGCGATGTTGAGGGTCGTGACCTTAGAATCGATACCTATTTCGGCATTTGTTTATTTTCGGTTTAAACCAGATCGGGTGGGTCGTTTGGGGTTTATTTGGGGGCATTTCTGAACTTTTTTTGGCTTGGGATTTTTTAAAAAGTCTCCTTATCTTTTATTAGATGTGTGGATGCGATATTGAGGGTCGTGACCTTCGAATCGATACCTATTTTGGCATATGTATATTTTCGGATTAAACCAGACCGGATAGGTCGTTTAGAATTATTTGGGGGCATTTCTATACTTTTTTGGGTTGGGAATTTCTAAAAAGTGTCATTATCTCTTATTAGACATGTGGATGCGACATTGAGGGTAGTGACCTTCGAATCGACCCCTATTTCGACATATGGTCATTATTGGTTTAAATCAGACCGGATGGGTCGTTTGGGGTTATTTGAGGGCATTTCTATACTTTTTGGGGTTTGGGATTTTCTAAAAAGTGCATTTATCTCTTATTAGACTTGTGGATGCGATGTTGAGGGTCGTGACCTTCGAATCGATTCCTATTTTGGCATATGTTCATTTTCGGTTTAAACCAGACTGGGTGGGTCGTTTGGTGTAATTTGGGGGCATTGATGTACTTTTTTTGGTTTGTTATTTTCTAAAAAGAGACACTATCTCTTATTAGACGTGTGGATGAGATGTTGAGGGTCGTGACCTTCGAATCAATACCTGTTTCGGCATTTGTTCATTTTCGGTTTAAACCCGATCGGGTGGCTCGTTTGGGGTTATTTGGGGGCATTTCTGAACTTTTTTGGGCTTGGGATTTGCTAAAAAGTCTCCTTATCTCTTATTAGACTTGTGGATGCGATGTTGAGGGTCGTGACCTTCGAATCGATACCTATTTTGGCATTTGTTCATTTTCGGTTTAAACCAGACCGGGTGGGTCGTTTGGGGTTATTTGGGGGCATTTTTGAACTTTTTTGGGCTTGGGATTTGCTAAAAAGTCTCCTTATCCCTTATTAGGCGTGTGGATGCGATGCTGAGAGTCGTGACCTTCGAATCGATACCTATTTCAACAAATGTTCATTTTCGATTTAAACCAGATCGGGTGGGTTGTTTGGGATTATTTGGGGGCATTTCTGTACTTTTATTGGCTTGGGATTTTCTAAGAAGTCTCCTTATCTCTTATTAGATGTGTGGGTACGATGTTGAGGATCGTGACCTTCGAATCGATGCCTATTTCGACATATGGTCATTTTGGGTTTAAACCAGGTCGGATGGGTGGTTTGGTTTACTTAGGGGCATTTCTATACTTTTTTGGGTTTCGTATTTTCTAAAAAATGTCCTTATCTCTTATTAGACGTATGGATGCGATGTAGAGGGTCATGACCTTCAAATCAGTACCTATTTTCGGCATATGTTAATTTTTGGTTTAAACCAGACCGCGTGGGTCATTTGGGCTTTTTTGGGGGGCATTTCTGTACTTTTTTGGGTTTGGTATTTTCTAAAAAGTGTCCTTATCTCTTATTAGATGTGTGGATGTGATGTTGAGGGTCGTGACCCTCAAATCGATAGGTATTTTTACATATGTTCGTTTTCAGTTTAAACCTGACCGGGGGGGTCATTTTGGGTTATTTGGGGGCATTTCAGTACTTTTTTGGGCCTGGTATTCTCTAAAAAGTATCCTTATCTCTTATTAGACATGTGGATGCAAAGTTGAGGGTCTTGACCTTCGAATCGATATCTATTTTGACATATGGTCATTTTTTATTTAAATTAGACTGGATGGGTCGTTTGGGTTATTTGGGGGCACTGCTGTACTTTTTTGGGTTTGGTATTTTTTAAAAAGTGTCCTTATCTCTTATTTGACGTGTGGATGCGATGTAGAGGGTCGTGACCTTTGAATCGATACCTACTTTGGTAAATGTTCATTTTCGATTTAAACCAGACCGGGTGGGTCGTTTGGGGTTATTTGGGGGCATTTCTTTACTTTTATGGGCTTTGGATTTTCTGAGAAGTCTCCTTATCTCCTATTAGAGGTGTAGATGCGATGTTGAGGGTCGTGACCTTCGAATTGATACCTATTTTGACATATGGTCATTTTGGTTTTAAATCAAACCGGATGAGTCATTTTGGTTATTTGGGGGCATTTTTGTAATTTTTTGGGTTCGGCATTTTCTAAAAAGTGCCCTTATCTCTTATTAGACGTCTGGATGCGATGTAGAGCGTCGTGACCTTCGAATCGATACCTATTTTGGCATATATTCAATTTCGATTTAAACCAGACCGGGTGGGTCGTTTTGGCTTATTTGGGGGCATTTTTGAACTTTTTTAGGCTTGGGATTTTTTAAAAAGTCTCCTTATCTTTTATTAGATGTGTGGATGCGATGTTGAGGGTCGTGACCTTCGAATCGATACCTATTTCGGCATATGTATATTTTCGGATTAAACCAGACCGGATGGGTCGTTTAGGGTTATTTGGGGGCATTTCTATACTTTTTTGGGTTGGGAATTTCTAAAAAGTGTCATTATCTCTTATTAGACATGTGGATGCGACATTGAGGGTAGTGACCTTCGAATCGATGCTTATTTCGACATCTGGTCATTATCGGTTTAAATAAGACCGGATGGGTCATTTGGGTTATTTGGGGGCTTTTCTATACTTTTTTGGGTTTGGTATTTTCTTAAAAGTGTCCTTATCTCTTATTAAACGTGTGGATGCGATGTAGAGGGTCGTGACCTTCGACTCGATACTTATTTCGGCATAAGTTCCTTTTCGGTTTAAACCAGATCGGGTGGGTCGTTTGGTGTTATTTGGGGGCATTGCTGTACTTTTATGGGTTTGGTATTTTCCAAAAAGAGACATTATCTCTTATTAGACGTGTGGATGCGATGTTGAGGGTCGTGACCTTCGAATCGATACCTATTTCGACATTTGTTCATTTTCGGTTTAAACTTGATCGGTTGGGTCGTTTGGGGTTGTTTGGGAGCATTTCTAAACTTTTTTGGGTTTGGGATTTTTGAAAAAGTCTCCTTATCTCTTATTAGAAGTGTGGATGCAATGTTGAGAGTCGTGGCCTTCTAATTGATACCTATTTCGACATATGGTCATTTTTGGATTAAACCAGACCGGGTGGGTCGTTTGGGGTTACATGGGGGCATTTCTATACTTTTTCGGGTTGGGAATTTCTAAAAAGTGTCATTATCTCTTATTAGACGTGTGGATGCGACATTGAGGGTCGTGACCTTCGAATCGATGCCTATTTCGACATATGATCATTTTCGATTTAAATCAGACCGGATGGGTCATTTGGGTTATTTGGGGGCAGTTTTGTACTTTTTGGGTTTGGTATTTTCTAAAAAGTGTCCTTATCTCTTATTAGACGTGTGGATGCAATGTAGAGGGTCGTGACCTTCGACTCAATATCTATTTCGGCATATGTTCCTTTTCGGTTTAAACAAGATTGGGTGGGTCGTTTGGGGTTTTTTGTGGGCATTTCTGTGCTTTTCTGGGTTTGGTATTTTCTAAAAAGTGTTCTTATCTCTTATTAGACGTGTGGATGTGATGTTGAGGGTCGTGACCTTCGAATTGATACCTGTTTTGGCGTTTGTTCATTTTTGGTTTAAACCAGTTCGGGTGGATCATTTTGCCTTTTTTGGGGGCATTTCTATACTTTTTTGGGTTTGGAATTTCTAAAAAGTGTAAGTTGTACTCCATCATACGACCTCTTGTATAGGATATCTTCCAATGGAATGAATTGTGTAGCATATCTCCTCAAGAAACGTTTTTCTTTGGTCATAGCATCCTAAGGGTATCATCTTTCTCTGATGAAATCCACTATGTTTGCATACATGGTCTTCCATCAACCGTCAATGTATGGATGTGATTGACGTATGCTGGTTGATGTCTTATATTGATTGAGAATGGATGTACTTTTGTTTCAGATTCCATCTCAACCATGGATGCTAGTGTAGCTAGTGCATCGGCAAATCGATTGTTATCTCTTGGCAAGTAGGAGAAAGTGATCTCTTCGAATTCCCTAGATAGTGTCTCAACATGTTCTTGATAGGGGAACTAACTTCTCATCCTTAGTTTTCCACTTTCCTTGCATTTGGCATTTGACCAACGAAGAATCCTCATAGACTTCTAGTCTCTTGAGTTCTATGGATAAGGCGGCCTCAAGTCCTATGGTGCAAGCTTCGTATTCAGCCATGTTGTTAGTACATTCAAAATTTAGCTTAAACGCCCAGGGCATATGGGTTCCGTCGGGAGTGATTAGTAGTATGCTGGTTCCACAACCCTTGTGATTGGTTGCTCCGTCAAATAGTAATTACCAGACCGTATCGGCTTTTTCTAGTTCCAATTGTGCAATGTCCTCGTCAGGGAATATATCTTCCAACGGTCTGGTTTCAAGGGTTGGGTGTGCTGATAAGTGATCAATGATTGATCATCCTTTGATCGACTTTTGCGTCACATGTTTGATGTCAAATTCTGATAATAAGAGCAGCCATCATGTCAATCTCCCTGTTAAGGCAGGTTTCTCGAGTAGGTACTTGATTGGATCCATCCTCGAGATCAGAAACACTTGGTGGGCTATCATGTAATGCCTCAACCGCCTTGTGGCCCAAATCAAACTTGTGCAAACTTTCTCTAATGGTGTATATCTAGTCTCGTAGTCCACAAATTTCTTACTCAAGTAGTATATGGCCTGTTCCGTCTTGCCATCTTCTTGGTGTTGTGCTAGTATTATTCCATGGCCGTATCTGTTACAGATAGGCATAGCAACAAAGGCTTATCGGATATCAGGGTGCCAATGCTAGCGGGTTGGCCAAGTATTCTTTGATTGTATCGAATGCAACTTGGCATTGCTTATTCCATTCTTTTGGCTCATTCTTCTTAAGTAGTTTGAAGATTGGTTCACACCATGGTTAACCGAGAAATGAATCAACTGATGTATTGTATTCTTCCAAGAAAACCTCTGATTTCTTTTTTGGTTTTGGGTGGTGGCATGTCCACGATTGCCTTAATCTTGGTGGGGTCAACTTCGATGCCCCTATGGCTGACTATGAATCCCAAGAGTTTTCCAGTTGTGGTTCCAAACACACACTTCTAGGGGTTTGGTCTTAGTTTGTATGTCTTAATCCTTTCGAAGAATGTTCTAAAGGCTTCAACATGTCCTTCACATTCTTTTGACTTGTTGATCATATCGTCAACATAGACCTCGACCTCTTTGTGCATTAGGTCATGTAGAATGGTGGTTGCCGCCCTTTGATAGATTGTCCTGGCATTCTTAAGTCCAAACGGCATTACTTTGTAACAGTACGTTCCCCATTGAGTTATGAAGGATGTCTTTTGCATGTCTTCGGGTGTCATCTTGATTTGGTTATACCCTGAGAACCCATCCATAAAAGACAGAAGGGCGTGTTTGACCGTATTGTCTACGAGTATGTCAATGCATGGTAGGGAAAATTATCCTTTGGACTTGCTTTGATCAGATCGCTAAAGTTTACACACATTCGTACTCGTCCGTCTTTCTTGAGTATCGGCACAATGTTGGCCAACCATTTAGGGTATTCCATAACTTCTAAGAACCCTGCTTCGAGTTGCTTAGTGACTTCCACTTTGATCTTTAAGATCCATTCTAGTCTCATCCCTTTGAGTTTTTGCTTTACTGGTTTCATCCCAGAGTATAAAGATAGACGATGTGTGACAATGTTGGTGTCAATTCCGAGCATGTCATCGTATGACCATGCAAACACTTCTATGTTTTCTTTTAAGAGTTTAATCAGAGGTTGGATCTCTTGTTTATTCAAAGTTGAGCTGATTTTTATTTCTCTTGGCAATTCTGAAGATCCTAAATTGATGATTTTAAAGCTTTCAAGAATTGGTTGAACTCTTTTCTCTTCATCTTGTTGTATTATTTTTAGGAGATCAGGTGGAGGATCATTGAACATTTCATCCTCATTGATGTATGCAAGAAGAGGCACAATGTAACTAAAAGAAAGTAATTCATTTAAATCAAATTCAAGGTCTACATTGGACTCAGACACGAACTCAGAAGAACTAGAAGATGAACTAGACTCAAACTCGAACTCAGAACTGGAACTAGAAGAGCTAAAATATAAAGTAGGACTAGGACTAGAACTATCGACACCTTCGTAGAAGTAGTACTCTGAGTTCCAATTGGGTATAGTTCCTCCAGGTGGGTAGATCATTGCTTGCGGATTTGGATTCCGATCTTTAGGTCCGTCTAGCACTGCGATCACTCCTTCGAATAGTTCTTCAAGGTGGAAAGAAGCCACTTCATCTTGCCAGTCTTTGTTGGAGTCCACATAATCTTCTTGAAAGATCTCCAACTAGTCTGTTTGATCTATAAAGAAGATTTCAAGACCTGACATTAGTTGTGGAGAAATTTCATCATACCATGGTTTGTTAAATCCACAATAAGGGAGGGTATCCCCTTCTTTGATGAAATAACCAGTGATAGTTGTAGTGTAAGATGTAGGGACATTTACCTCAGTTTTTGGGCTCTTTAACTTCTTTACCCTCTTGTACTTCTTGGGGTCCTCTTTGTATAGCTTTCTCATGTAGGTTTGGAGCCTCTTCTATTTCTCTTTCTGGACTTGTTTGAAGAGGTCCTCTTTGATTGGGTTGTAACCTAGACCATAGTACTCTTTGTTGTGAGAGGACAATATGAGTTTTGACATTCCTTGGTGAGACTTTCCAAGGCCCATACCTAGAAAATATCCCATTTTCTTAAGCATGTTCGGAACTGCTACATTATGACTGTTCAGATGGGTAAGAGGAAGTTTCTCCCTCAGGGGTTGTACTGGGTATGTGGCACACACATTCCATTCCTTGGGCTCATTCTTCTTGAGTAACTTGAAGATTGATTCGCATACCATGGTTAACCGAGAAATGAACCGACTGATGTATTATATTCTTCCAAGAAAACCCTTGATTTCTTTCTCGATTTTGGGTGGTGGCATGTCCATAATCACCTTAATCTTGGTGGGGTCCACTTTGATGCTCCTATGGTTGACTATGAATCCTAAAAGTTTTCCTTCCGTGGTTCTAAACACACACTTTTGCGGGTTTAGCCTTAGTTTGTATGTGCTGATTCTTTCAAAGAATTTTCTTAAGGCTTCCATATGTCCCTCACGTTCATTTGACTTGACGATCATATTGTCAATATAGACCTTGACCTCTTTGTGCATTAGGTCATGTAAAATGGTGGTTGTAGCCCTTTGATAGGTTGCCTCGGCATTATTCAGTCCAAATAACATTTCCTTGTAACAGTACGTTCCCTACTGAGTTATGAAGGATGTCTTTTACATGTCTTCGGGTGCCGTCTTGATTTGGTTGTACCCTGAAAATCCACCCATAAAAGATAAAAGGGCGCATTTGGCCATATTGTCTACAAGTATATCAATGTGTGGCAAAGGAAAGTCATCCTTTGGGCTTGCTTTGTTCAAGTCCCTAAAGTCTACACACATCCAGACTCGTCCATCTTTCTTGGGTATTGGCACAATGTTGGCCAACCACTCAGGGTATTCTGTCACTTCTAAAAACCCTGCTTTGTGTTGTTTAGTGACCTCTTCCTTGATATTTAAAATCCATTTTGGTCTCATCCGTCTAAGCTTTTGCTTTACTGGTTTCATCCCAAGGTATAAAGGTAGACGGTGCGTGACAATGTTGGTGTCAATTCCGGGCATGTCATCGTATGACCATGCGAAGACTTCCATGTACTCTTTTAAAAGTTCAATCAGAGGTTTGGACCTCTTGTTTGTTCACAGTTGAGCCAATTTTGATTTCTCTTGGCAATTCTGGTGATTCTAAATTGATGATTTTAATGTTTTCATAAATTGGTTAAGCTCTTTTCTCTTTATCTTATTGTATTATTTTTAAGAGATCAGGTGGAGGATCATTGAACATTTCGTTCTCATCAATATAAGCAAGAAGAGGCACAATATAACCAGAAGAAAGTAATTCATTGAAATCAAACTCAAGGTCTGCATCGGACTTAGACGTAGGCTCGGAAGAACTAGAAGAAGAACTGGACTCGGACTCAGACTCAAAACTGGAACTAGAAGAACTAAAATGTAAACTAGGACTAGGACTAGAATTGTCGATGCCTTCATAGAAGTGGTATTTTCAAAACTAGGTCCAATTGAGTATTGCTCCTTCAGCTGGGTAAATCAATGCTTGCAGATTTGGGTTCCAATCTTCAGGGCCTTCTAGTGTGGCGATCACTCCTTCGAATAGATCTTCAAGTTGGAAAGAAGCCACTTCATCTTGCCAGTCTTTATTAGGGTCCAAACGATCTTCTTAAAGGATCTCCAACCAGTCCATTTGATCTGTAAAGAAGATTTCAAGACCTGGCATTAGTTGTTGAGAAATTTCATCATACCATGGTTTGTTGAATCCATAATAAGGGAGGATATCCCCTTCCTTGATGAAATATCCATTAAGAGTTGTGGGGTAAGGTGTGGTAGCATTTACCTTAACTTTTGGGCTCTTTGCTTTCTTCACCCTCTTGTACTTCTCGGGGTCCTCTTTGTATAGCTTTTTCATGTTAGCTTGACTTCTTTTCCGCTCTTTTTGGACCCATTCAAGAGATCCTCCTTGGTTGGGTTGTAATCTAAACCATAGTACTCTTTGTTATGAGAGAGTAAGATGAATTATGACATTACTTCAGTGAGACTTTCCAAGGCCCATACCCAAAAATACCCCATTTTCTTGAGCATGTTTGAATCACTACATTGTGACTATTTAGATAGGTAAGGGGAAGCTTTTCCCTCGGGGGTCTGTCGGGTATGTAGCACACATAGTGTCGAAATAAAATCGGCTAGATGGGAGTCTGATTCTTTTGCTAGCCTCTACATTGGCCAACATGCTTATCACTTCGTGGATCGGGCAGGATGGTGACGACTTTGTCGTTGACTATGAACTTGAGCTTCGGTGGGAGAGAGGATGGCACCGCCCTGGCTGCATGGAGACATGGCCTTCCAAGGAGCATGTTGAAAGATGAAGGGCTAAGAATTTTGCCGGTGCAAGGACGTGTGGGATATGCTAATTGAGATCTCAAGTTGGTAATCGTCGATTATGTGGGCATGATTGGAGATTGGGAATCTCACCTGATTGCGAGCATGGGCCATGTGTGAGGTGGGCATTGGCATGCTAGGGGTGCCAAATCACTATGGGGGTGGACCTACTCGTTCAAAATCCAAAACTTGGCGGCAGAATGTGCAATTCGACATTCAAAGATGCTTCTTCGATAGTGAGAGCCTGCGTCGACATTGAAGTTCTTTATTCGATAGTGGTTCGATGTCGAGGATGAGGTGGTTTGATGTCGATTCTGGGTGAAATTGCTGTTATGAATATGAAGAGTCACAATTTGTTATCATTTCAAACTCTTGCCTTTTCAGATTTTTAGGGCTCCAGGGTGGATTTTGTGCTATTTGAGGCTGTATGACCTTGATTGTGGGTGGAATCATGCAATCAAGGGTTCAAAACGATCGCCTCTTTCTCATCTCTGTTTCTATCCGAGTGAATTTGTGAGAAAACAAGCTTTCCTTGGATTTTTTTTATTTTGTTCTTTGTGTTATTCACCATGTCTGGGAGAGATAAAGGCAAGAGACAAATGGGGTCTGGTTGTACACCTCCTTTTCCAAATAGGCCACGGAGTTCGGGCGTTGTGATTCGGGAGGGAGACGATTTGGATAGCCGTTTGGAGATTGATCCTAATGAGGATGCATTGAATGACTGTGAGGAGACATTGAGGGCTCCATGGTATGAGGGCCCTCTGCTCAAAGATTCGCCGCCCCATATCTGTAACAACACACTGGAAACCACCCAAGGTAAAATTTGGACTCTCTACCTTGGATTTGAATTGGGAATGCCATGTTGCTTCGCTTTGCATGTGAATTCTAGTATGCCATGTGTTGATCTCTGTTTAGTTGTTCTTAGGCTTGGTTGTGCTTGTATTTGTTACCTGCGATGCCCAATGCTATGTAATTATGATCAATTCCTGTTGCTCGGGGTTAATCTGCTGGGGATTGAATGCCTCTGATACTCCTTGATGCTTCGGGCTTAGGGTTTATATGGATGTTGATGCTTGGCTTGACCCACCAGGGATTTTGAAATGATTTTTGAACTACTATCTTATTTTGCAAGAACTGTGTGACTTATCATAAATAAGGGTTACGATCATTGTTCTAAGCCGGGTACGGTAAGCTCTGTGGTGCTATCCATCGGAGGATTGTTGCAGCCAATTTTGAGGATTTAGCTCTTCTCCAAACTAGATCCTTCGTTACAGCCTTGGCGGAGAGGTGGTGGCCTACTACCCATACTTTCCATCTGCCTATGGGTGAGATAACTATCACGCCCTTATGCTATTTCTTGTACACGTGGCTATCTTTTGGCAGCAAGGCAGTGGTTGGGCGCCCTGGTGATTGGGTGTTCGAGGATGAGGAGCTAACGAGGCTTCTTGGGTCTCTCCCTTATAAAGCCAATATAGGGCTATAATGGTTTTGTCGAGAATGGGATAAGAGGATGGTTACCAATTTGTCCAGTTACAAGGTACTGGATCAGCAGGCTAGGTGTTTCATCCTCTACCTCTTGGGGAACACCTTGTTCAGTACCAGCGGGGTGAGGATCCACATTTCCATGGTGTGGTACCTCATAGACCTGTCGAAGGTGAAGAAATTCAACTAGGCTGGAGTAGGCTACGCTCATATGCTGAGGACTTTGGATTCCTTGGCCATGCGGCGCACCTAGTGCCTCGGCGGCACTTGGTTTGTACCGGAGGTAATCCGTTGTTCCTTTCCTTATAGTTTGCTTGTGTCTGCTATGTGTTGATCTGTTATCTGATATGTTCTTTGTCTTGATTGCAATGTTAGTGCTATGATCACCTGGAGGTATGTGCCCCTAGGTTGAGGGTTTGAGACGACACTTACTTTCCTAGGGTGGGGATGTGGTTGGCTGACCACACTCGTCCTAAGGAAAGGAAAGCTCCAGTATCGGTGGTGAGGGGGATGTTGGACTGGCTCTCCCCATAGGAGGTAAAATTCATTTTCTTTTACATGTTCTTTCTTTGTTTGACTTGATGTTGACTTGAATGAGCTAGTATTGGTAGGTTGTGTGGCAACCCTTTGAGTCTGTCGAGCTAGGCGTGCAAGCTCGGTTAGAGGCATCCAGGAGACTTATGTCTCGCGGATGGTCTTTGCGGGACGATCTGGGTATGCCTGGTACCTGGTGTCGAGAGGCCTTATATTCCCATGAGGCCTCCTCGCTTCATGCTTGAGCAGGAGAGAGTCTCCAAGAGAGAGATGAACCGGTTTATGAAGGGCGTTGATGCTCGGTCCTTCATTGAGCCTAACTCGTGGAGTCATTACTGTGGGTATTGGGTGAAGGAGCTGATGTGCGTACACCTTACTCCTTCGGGTCCGCGGGTAAGCACGGGACCCAATTGCTTCTTGTCTTAGCTTCCAATTTGCATCATAGTTACTAATTATTTCTTACATGCTTAGGCTCCGACTAGCATCGAGCCTTATGAGGCTGGGGACACCACTACTACCACTAGGGTTCATGAGGCCACCTCATTCGAGCCTGCTCCTAGGGTAGTACCTCCTCCTGCTGGCGATATTGGGACTAGGTCTTCGTCAACACCCTCATGTTCTCAAAGGGTACCTGATGCTTTCTTCCCAGCACCTGGGTGGTTCCTTGTGTGTCAGAGCAAGGAGGTGCCCATCCCTCGTCCTTCTTCTTTTGTGGTCGGCCATCCATGCAGTTTTGACTTTGTAAGTGCCTTGTCCATTCCCATGATTTGTATCTCTCTTCTTTTTGCAACGGCTGACCATCGTTGTTGGTGTAGGTCTCTGGTTATAGGTACGATGACCTATTGGGGATGGTTACTGGCTTGAAAGAGATTGTTGCCATTTTGAAAGAATTAGTTGTCTCATAGAATGAGAAGATCCTTTAGTTGGTAAGTTGTGGTTCTTATTGTTTTGGTACCTGCATGGTTGGTATATACGTTTAGAATATATAGATGCTGATGCTTGTTATGCAATGTAGGAGGGTGACATTCTAGGGTACGAGGCGACTACCAATCGGCTCCAGAAGGAAAGGGATGAGGCTCTAGCCGCTCAGGCTGCCCCGGCTGCAGAGGCTTATGTGCCTGACCCTCCAGCCATTCAGATTGATGATTGATGAGCATATTTATGTGTGAAATTATTCCATTTAATTCTACATTTTTATCTGCTTAGAATGGAGCTACCTTGGGTATTTTCTATCTTTTTCAGGGTACAGGGGTATTTTATGCGATTTCATGCTATTCTGGACTATCAAGCATCATATCTTCTAATTTACATGTAAAGTGGACCAGTTTCTTTTTATGGTTACAAAGAAGGCTGAATTCTGAACAAGATGGACATGTTGCATTAAAAGTACACATTGGTTTCGGAGTCCATTCATGCGATTATTCTTTTTGGGCCAGAAAAGAATAATGGGCCAGAAAATGAGTGAAAATGCAAGCCTGAGCCCAGAACCAAGGAAGATTGATTGGCATAATACAAGTGGGCCCCTCCTTCATTGTTGGACTAATTTCCTCCCCTATTTTCTCTCTCTTCTATTTTATTCTTTTATTTCCTCTCCTATTTTCTCTCTTCCATATGTTTTATATATTTTATTTATTTTTCTTTTTCTTTTTTCTCCCAATCACCTTCCTTTTTATTATTATTATTTTATTTTTTTCTCAAACCCCATTCGTTTTCTCCCTACTAATCTCCCATCTTTTCTCAAATTCCCCACACAGTTTCCACTTTCCTTATTTTATTCTAATCTCTCATCTTATATGTAAGTCTCCCTCTCTCTCTCTCTCTCTCTCTCTTAGTTTCCTATTTCAAACCCTATCCTATCTCTTTATTTTGTCTTTTTCTAATTTTAAAAAGCCAGCCCATTTCTCCTCTCTCACGTTCCTAACTTCTTCCATTTCCCTCACAAACACTACCTCTCTCCCTCATCCCCATCTCACATGTCATATCTCTCTCTTTTACTCTCCTAGTCCACTAAAACCCCTTTATCATCTGTATTTAATTTTTAAAGCCATCTAACCTATTCACGAGGAGAGGGGGGGGGGACTGATTTAAAGAGGGACTTATTGAATTAGTGAAAAAGTATAGTTTGGGATAAATTCTCTATCTCCCTAATTCATTCCCTCACGGATTCTCTATCTCCCTCATTCTCTCTATCTCTCATGCTTTCTTTTTCTTTTTTTTTTTTATTATTAAATTTCTTTTTTAAACACCAATAGCTATAAAAACCCATGGACAGATTAGAGAGGGATTCCATAGCAGCAAAATCAAAACGTGCTCTCTTTCTCTTCTTCTTATTTCTATTTTCCTCTTTCTTTTGTTTTTGCTTTTGGATCTTGGGTTCAGCAAGGGGAGAAGGATCACCATTTCAGCAGCTTCATCGCCATAGATCGTCGTCACCATTGCTGCCCGTTGTCTCTTAGCACCATGATTGGCTAAGTTTCCTCTGTCTTTAGGTGTAGATGAACTAATGGTGTTTGCTATTGAAAATTCTAGTTTGCATTATTGATTTCTTGATGTTGAGACCCCATCCCTGTTTGGATAATTTTAATTGATGTATTTAGTTGGAAAATTTTGTTTCTATGATTCATTATTTTTCATTCAAGCAATGGTATTTTGTTCTTATGTGGTTGTACCGATGATGGATTATAACTGAACGAACTAAGCGTGCCAAGCCCTATAAGTGAAGGACGATAGTACTCGTCAAGATAGTCCATACCTAGGAGGAACCCTACATTCTGTGGTATTATTAGGCCTGTGGTTATAATAAACTGAAGCATGCAACCAAATGAAATAGCAACCCATTGGGGATTCGAACCCTAAAGATAGTCTTCTCCCATATTTGCATATCGTTGTTAATTTAGATTTGTTCTTTTGTTCTTAGTTTAAAAATCAGATTTAATGCATTTTAATTTTCATCACTTTCATCTAATCATCTTAGTAATTTAGCCTTCCAGTTCCCCATAAGTCGACCCCTTACTTACTACTTGCTAGATTAATTTAGGGTTTTATTTTTGACCGGTTAACGACACGATCAATGATCCTATCAATGGCCAGGACACACGGGTGGATGATGAACGTGAAAAGAGCAAGAGCGAGAGTGACGATGAGGCAGGTGAGGAAGATGATGGTGAGGAGTCCGGAGAAGACGGGGATGATGTTGATGGAGGACAATAGTTAGGTCCTATCAATTTTGGTTTTTTTTTTTTTTTTGAAAGTGTAAGGTGAATTGAAGGATGAATAGTTTCGGGACTGTGAGCCTTGTAAATGTTTTTCGGTTTAATTGATTTTTTTAATCCATTTTTAGGAGTTTTAATCAATTGTGTGGTTTGATCGGTTAAAATGAGATGTATGAATGTAAAAGTGATGTGGGATAGTCTATCGTGACCCTAAGATGTAAGATGATGTGTTAGGATGGCAGGGACCCACTGATGTAGTGCAGACTGCCCAGAAATGTGTAGACTCAACTCAAGCTGTGAAGACACAGTATCGACATTGAACTCCTGTCGATCGACATTGAAGGACTTTTCGTCGACATCAAAGAAAAAACTTGACTGTCGAGTACCTTTAACTTACTGTTGAATTGAGTTAGATAGTAAAAAGGCACTATTCGACAGTGGACCAAATGGGCTCGACATCGAAGTGGATTTCTCGATAGGGTCTTGATGTCTAGTGTGACATGTTTTGCTGTCGAATCAGGGTCTCTCAATGTCGACTCCGTGTTTTCAATTTCGATTTGTTTCCTTTTTGAACTGCCCAGTTACGAGATTTTTTTATTTCCCTTCCCTTCTTAGGCCTTTGCTCATCCTTGGGGCTATATTAAGTGGCCTAGGGAGCGTAGAAACTCTCTATTCTTCCTCTCCTTGCTCTTGGTGTGTTGCCTTAGGATTTACTTCTCTTTCCCCTTTTGGCTATTTATGCTCATTCAATGGACAAGGCTTTAAGTTCATGGATGGATTCCATGTTGAGAGATGATCGTGAAGCCTTGGGGAGAGTACATCTCCAGCCTTTGATGGGTTTGAAGAACATGACGCTTGCATGGGACTTGCTTCGAGTTGTTTTTTTCTATTGGATCCCCGAAGTACACGTGTTCCGATTTGGTAAAGTTGAGGTATGTCTAATTTATGAGGAATTTTGTGCATGCTTTCTCTCCCCTCGTCATAGTGCTATGATATGTCCTCTTCTGAAGGATGATTATTCCAAAGATGTCATGTCCTTCTTTGGTTTGGAGAACGTCTTCCCCACTTTATGCATGGTCACCGTATTGATATTCTGGCGATTATTCATTTTTTTGTTGGCCAATGCCAGGGTGACAATGGGTTCATGGAGTGTAGGAAAAGAGCTTTCTTGTTCTGTGTGATTGTTGAATTCCTTCTTCATTCTGGAGCTCATGGTGCTTCCCCGATACTGATGGAGGTCGTTAAGATAATCTAACGGGGTGGTGACATTGTTTCTACTATTTTAGCGGAAATGATGAGAGGATTGGTTATCTTGAGTGGGAGTCATACTCGTCGTAGTGAAGATTTTACTGGTAGCCCCTACTTGCTGTAGGTATTTTCCCCTTTATAATTACCCTTGCTTCAATTTGTCAGGTTTAGCTTTGCGAGAGATTGCAGTTCATGAGACCGATGAGAGGAGATTTCAAGATCAAACATTATCATCTCCATTTGGTGGTGATGGAGTATCATCAATGGGATTCTTGGGAGCGTGCTCTATCCCGCATTACTTCTAATGACATCCATTGGCAGTGCTCTTGGTGGGATGTTGATGCACCAGTATTAAATTATTCTGGGTGTAACTATGTGTGCCTGATGGGGTTAGGTCACACTTCCATCTATATATCCAATCGGTTGCGTTGACAGTTCGGACTAACTCAAGATGTTCCTGAGGACTTGGTGAATTTTCATCCATCGGAATAGTTAGACAAGGAATTGGTGGGAATGCTTGCCAGCCTATGGCGATCCAAGACAATATTGAAAACCATGGTAGCTGTTGAAGATGGTGGGACGACTGCAGAGTATGATGACTGGATGAAGACTCAAAGAAAGAAGAAAGAGAAGATTGTAAGGAGGAGGTTGACATGGGAGTGAAAAGAGACTTCAAGCTCTTCAAGTTCCAAGCATTCCAGAGAGGTGGAAGAAGATGATGGTGACGACACAAATGATCTAGTGGTTTTGAAAGCAAGGATTGCGAAGTTGTAGAAAAAGGTGGAAGACTTGAGCTATTAGGATGTTCTTATTGCCAAGGGTAGTTTCTCTTTCTTTTTTTTTTTTTGAATTTTGCATTATGTTGTTTATGTTTTTTTTTTTCGAACTTGTGATTGAACTTTAAGCTTGATTGAATGATGATTTTATGATGTATTTTTTTTTTTTGTGTGACCAGTCCTGATGTTATTTCACCAAGATGCCTACGTACCCTTAAGTTTTTAAGGGATCAGGTTGAACGTAGTTCCATTATTTAGCAAACTTATACATAGTACTTTTTGAACTGATCCATGTTTGTTAGATAAGGGAGTTCGATCCCATCTAGATCCACTACTCATACTGCTTGGCTGGGTAGAATCTCTTTGATCATGTAAGGGTTACTCCAATTGGGCCTGAATTTGCCTCATGGATTGTGTACGGGGGCTCGTTGTTCCTTGAGCACCAAATCGCCAGTGGATAATTGGTGTGGTACTACTTTCTTATTGAATGTTTGTATCATCCTTTGTTGGTACTGCTTCATGTTGTCCATGGCGTGCATCTTTTTCTCGTCAATGAGGTTTTAACTCTTGGAATCTTGTCTTGATCCATTCTGCTTTTGGAATTTCACTATCCATCATGACCCGAAGGGAGGGTATCTCTAATTCAACTGGAAGGACTGCTTCCATTCCGTAAACCAATGAGTAGGGTGTTGCCTCAGTCGAAGTTCGGATGGATGTTCTGTATGCCCAAAGTGCGTAGGGTAACTTGTCGGCCCAATCATTGTGTTTGTTAGCCATTTTTTGTATTATCCTCTTGATGTTCTTGTTGGTAGCTTCCATTGCACCATTAGTTTGAGGTCTATAAGGTGACGATGTAAGCCTTTGAATGTTCATCTTGTCACATAATTTCTCCACTTCTCCTCTGAAGTGTGACCCTTGATCTGATATGAGCTCGTGAGGGGCTCCATATCGGCATATGATGTTATTGCTTATGAATTTGGCTACCTTGGCTGCCATTAGCTTGGCATAGGATTATGCTTCTACCCACTTGGTGAAGTAGTCAATGGCTACCCAAATGTACTTGTGACCATCTGTAGATTTAGGGACTACTTGGCCAATGACATCAATGCTCCAAGTGGCGAATGGCCAAGGAGAACTTAGGGTGTGTAACTCTGATGGTGGTGTATGTATGAGGTTGCCAAATATTTGGCACTTGTGACATTTCTTCACGTATTGTGCACAATCGGCTTCCATGGTGTTCCAGTAGTACCCTAGTCTGAGGATCTTTTTGGCCATCATCCTTGCATTCATGTGAGGCCCGCATATGTCTTGGTGAATTTGATCCATGACTAGTCTTGCTTGTTCTTCATCAACACATAATAGTTGTACTCTATTGTACGATCTCTTGTATAGAATGTCCTCTAATAAAATGAATTGTGTAGCGTATCTCCTCAAGAAACGCTTCTCTTTGGTTGTAGCATCTTTAGGGTATCGCCTTTCTCTAATGAAATTCACTATGTTTGCATACCATGGTATTCCATCAACCATCAACGTATGGATATAATTGACGTATGCCAGTCGATGTCTTAGCTCAATCGAGAATGGATGTACTTTTGTTTTGGATTCCATCTCAACCATGGATGCTAGTGTAGCTAATGCATCAACGAACCGATTGCTATCCCTTGGCAGGTAGGAGAAAGTAATCTCTTCAAATTCCCTAGATAGTTTTTCCACATGTTCTTGGTAGGGAATTAGCTTCTCATCTTTAGTTTTCCACTTTCCTTGCATCTGGAAAATGACCAATAAAGAATCCCCATAGACTTCTAGTCTCTTGAGCCCTATAGATAAAGCGGCCTCAAGTCCTATAGCGCAAGCTTCGTATTCAACCATGTTGTTGGTGCACTCAAAGTTTATCTTGAACGCCCAAGGCATATGGGTTCCATCAGAAGTGATTAGTAGTATACCGGCTCCACAACCCTTGTGATTTGCTGCTCCGTCAAATAGCAATTGCCAGACCGTATTGGTATTTTCTAATTCCACTTGTGCGATGTTTTCATCGGAAATATATCTTCCAATGGTTTGATTTCAAGGGTAGGGTGTGCTGATAAATGATCAGCGATCGCTCATCCTTTCATTGAATTTTGTGTCACATGTTTGACATCAAACTCTGATAATAAGAGTAACCAACGTGCTAATCTCCCGGTTAAAGTGGGTTTCTCGAATAGGTACTTGATTGGATCCATCCTCAAGATTAGGAATACTTGGTGAGCAATCATGTAATGTCTCAACCACCTCGTGGCCCAGATCAGACCTATACAGACTTTCTGTAATGGTGTATATCTGGTTTCTTAGTCCACAAATTTCTTGCTTAGATAGTAAATGACCTATTCTGTCTTGCCGTCAACCTGGTGTTGCCCTAGCATGGCTCCCATGGCTCCCATGGCTGTGTTTATTATGGATAGGTACAATAGTAGGGGTTTACCAGAAATTGGGGGTGCCAATACCGACGGATTGGCCAAGTATTCTTTGATTGTATTGAATGCATCCTGACATTGCTCATTCCATTCCTTGGGCTCATTCTTCTTGAGTAACTTAAAGATTGGCTCGCACACCATGGTTAACCGAGAAATGAACCGGATGATGTATTGTATTCTTCTAAGAAAACCCCTGATTTCTTTCTCGGTTTTGGGTGGTGACATGTCCGTAATTGCCTTAATCTTGGTGGGGTCCACTTCGATGCCCCTATGGCTGACTATGAATCCTAAAAGTTTCCTATCGTGGTTTTAAACACACACTTCTGTGGATTCAACCTTAGTTTGTATGTCCTAATTCTTTCAAAGAATTTTCTTAAGGCTTCCACATGTCCCTCACGTTCTTTTGACTTGACGATTATATCATCAACATAGACCTCGACCTCTTTGTGCATTGCATCATGTAAAATGGTCGTTGCCGCCCTTTGATAGGTTGCCCCAACATTCTTGAGTCCAAATGGCATTACCTTGTAACAGTACATTCCCCACTGAGTTATGAAGGATGTCTTTTGCATGTCTTCGGGTGCCATCTTGATTTTGTTATACCCTGAAAATCTGCCCATAAAAGATAGAAGGGAGTGTTTGGCCATATTGTCTACAAGTATATCAATGTGTGGCAAAGGAAAGTTATCCTCTTGGCTTGCTTTGTTCAAGTCCCTAAAGTCTACACACATCCGGACTCGTCCATCTTTCTTGGGTACTGGCACAATGTTGGCCAACCACTCAGGGTATTCTGTCACTTCTAAAAATCCTACTTCGAGTTGTTTAGTGACCTCCTCCTTGATCTTTAAAATCCATTCCGGTCTCATCCGTCTGAGCTTTTGTTTTACTGGTTTCATTCCACGGTATAAAGGTAGACGGTGCGTGACAATGTTGGTGTCAATTTCGGGCATGTCATCGTATGACCATGCGGAGACTTCCATGTACTCTTTTAAAATTTCAATCAGAGGTTGGGCCTCTTGTTCGTTCAAAGTTGAGCCGATTTTGATTTCTCTTGGCAATTCTAGTGATCCTAAATTGATGATTTTAAAATTTTCATGAATTGGTTGAGCTCTTTTCTCTTCATCTTCTTGTGTTGTTTTTAAGAGATCAGGTGGAGGATTGTTGAACATTTCATCCCCATCAATATAAGAAAGAAGAGGCACAATATAACCAGAAGAAAGTAATTCATTGAAATTAAACTCAAGGTCTACATCGGACTCAGACGTGGACTCAGAAGAACTAGAAGAAGAACTGGACTCGGACTAGGACTCAGAATTGGAACTAGAAGAACTAAAATGTAAACTAGGACTAGGACTAGAAATGTCGACGCCTTCGTAGAAGTGGTATTTTGAAAACTGGGTCCAATTGGGTATTGCTCCTTCAGCTGGGTGAATCAATGCTTGCAGATTTGGGTTCCAATCTTCAGGGCCTTCTAGTGTGGTGATCACTCCTTCGAATAGGTCTTCAAGTTGGAAAGAAGCCGCTTCATGTTGCTAGTCTTTGTTGGGGTTCATAAGATCTTGTTGAAGGATCTCCAACCAGCCCGTTTGATCTGTAAAGAATATTTCAAAACCTGGCATTAGTTGTTGAGAAACTTCATCAGACCATGGTTCGTTGAATCCAGAACAAGGGAGGATATCCCCTTCCTTGATGAAATATCCGTTAAGAGTTGTGGGGTAAGGTGTGGTAGCATTTACCTCGACTTTTGGGCTCTTTGATTTCTTCACCCTTTTATACTTCTCGGGGTCCTCTTTATATAGCTTTTTCATGTTAGCTTGACTTCTTTTCTGCTTCTCTTTCTGGACCCGTTTAAAGAGATCCTCCTTGGTTGGGTTGTAACCTAAACCATAGTACTCTTTGTTATGAGAGAGTAAGATGAGTTCTGACATTCCTTGGTGAGACTTTCCAAGGTCTATACCCGAAAAATACCCCATTTTCTTGAGCATGTTTGGAACTGCTACATGGTGACTGTTTAGATAGGTAAGGGGAAGCTTTTCCATGAGGAGTCATGCTGGGAATGTAGCACACACAGTATCAAACTGAAAACCGGCTAGATGGGAGTCTGATTCCTTGCTAGTTGTTTGAGTTAAAATAAAACCGCAAGCGTACGGGTCAATCGTAGCTACGGGTCGAACACGAGGAGATATACGCCACTCTATTTAACTAACTTAAAAGTAATGCAAAGTGAACCAAATTAAAGTGTTAAATTAAACTAATTAAACTAACGAAAATCAATACATCCTAACTCATAAGCATCTAACAAAATTAAGGGATTAAATCGATGTCCTAACACATGAGCATCTAACCTATCAAACTAAAGCGAATTGAAAGGAATAAAAATACAGCCACACATACTAACCATATAAAAAGAAATAAGGAAATAAAAATGCATCCATAAACCACAACCATATAAAATTAAAATAAAAGAAATAGAGGGGGAAGAAGAAGAAGATAGAGAGAGATAGAGGAGATGGAGAATGAGATTGAGAGTTTAGATAGTAAAACCTGGATGTGCTTGCATGAATGTAATTGAAAAGCTTGAATACTTGCATAAACTTAACATGGCCTCCTCTTCTAAATCTTCAAGTCTTGTCATCAACTTAAGAACTTAGACTAGAAGGCTTAAAACCTAAACTAGAATTAAGAAATTACAACCCAATTGAAGACTTAAATTAAAATTAAAGCATAAATTAAACCTATTATAACCATTAACTAAAAATCATAAAAGCAAATTAGAACTTAGAAAAGCCAAAAATCACAAATTAGAAGGAGAAGAAGAGAAGAAATTTCACTAAGTGAATGAGCAATTTCTACAAGAGAGGTAGGAGGTATTTATAGGTGGAAGAGAGGAGAAGAGAGAAGATAGAAGTGTAGGAGAAATATTCCCTAAGAAAAGAGAATATTCTCTTCTCTTTCCTCTTTTACAATGCCTTGAATCCTAAGAAAAAAGAAAAAAAAAGAAAGAAGAAGAAGAGAAGATTGTTTACATAGACCTTCTATTTCTAGAAAAATAAACTTCCAATTCTAACAAGTGCTTCCTTTTCTTTGTAGATATCTTCTCCAAGCAATAAAATCAAAGCATCTTTGATTTTTCAACCTTCCATAGATGAGAAAATATAAATCTATCCCAAGTAGAATTCCAGAACTGCCCTTGAGAAGTTGGAGGAGAGAGAGAGAGTAAGGATGATGACTAGGATTCCTTTAAGAATAAATAAAATACCCATTCTGTCCTTCAGAAAACGTGAAGCATGGGGTGCTTATATAGGCCTCACCATTGTGTTCCTTGCAAAAAATCACCCAAAATAGACCCAAATTTCGTCCAATTCGGAGTTGGGGAGCCCAAGATATCTCAAGTTGAAGTTGGACTGTCCAGAGCCTTCCAAATGGAATCTTTCGGGTACAGTAAAGTAACTTCTGATAATTGCATTAAGGCCCCTGAAATCCAAACTTCCACTTCACTTTATCCCCATCTGACTGTTAATAATTATAAATAAACCCCTGTAGACCACTTTCGCCGTCGTTACTAAAGCGGCCATAACTTCTTCGTTTCAACTCGGAATCAAGTGCCGTTTGAACCGTTGCGAAGCTGACTCGATGGGCTAAGCATCCATACTATTAACACCTCTAAAAAGCTTAAAAACATCTCCTTAGCATCATCTCCTCCATTTTCACAATAATTCACCTAAACCCTGAAAAGCACAAGAAAGCACCGAGTAACTCTGTCCAATGTGGTAAAATGTATGCTTTATGCCCTAAGATTTCACACATAAATGTGCTCATCACTAGTCTCTACATTGGTCAACATGCTTATCACTTCAGGATCGACTAGAATGGTGATGACTTTATCGTTGATTATGAACTTGAGCTCGGTGGAGAGAAGATGGTATGCGCCTCGGTGCATGAAGCGATGGCCTTCCAAGGAGCATGTTGAAAGATGAAGGGATGTCCATGACTTGGAATTCGACTTGGAATTTGGTTGGGCCAATAGTAATCCAGATCAATCCCTATGTGCCAGACGGTTCATAGTGGGTAGACATTAAGGGCTGAGCCGTTGTCCACTAAGACTTTAGGGATTTGACTTCCATTGCAATCAATAGTGACATAAAATGTCTTTGTATGGATTAGCCCTTCAAGTGGAAGATTCTTGTCTAAGAACATGGCTGCTTTGACCGCATAGAGAGCTCCTACAATGTTAGCTAGCTGGGCTGGTTCGGTTTCAAATGGTACATGTACGGTAGCTAATACTTTTAGGACTGCCTCTCGATGGGTTCGAGAACCGGTTAATAATCCCCAGATTGAGATGTTGGCTTGAGTTTTTTTGAGTTATTTCAGAACCTCATTTTTTTGGTTTAACTGTAGGATGAATCTAACTTTGTTTCTAGTTCCTTGTCAATTCAGCTGGGTTGTCAATGTTGAGTCGAGCCGATTTAAAATTCTCCCCGCTCCTAGTGTTGGCATTATTACATTCTTCATCAGATGGGAAACAAATTCTAGACTCAAATTGGGCTACGCGGTGGTCAACATTCGGATCTGACTCATTCGATTCCCCATTACTTATGATGATCATGTTGATTTCAGGTTCATCGATGGTCGGGGTGAGTTCTTGAAGCTTGTCACATTATGCCCATACCATGGCATCTATTGTTCGGGTTTCCGTGTCTAATTCTTTGAGATGATCAAAAAATCTCATCTTCATGGTAAGGAAAGGGCAGGCTAGTTTGTCGCCTCGAGCTTAGGTTGAGTCCTCCAAGCACATTTCTGCGAATGTATGCATTGGACCCTTAGACTAGTTCAGTGATAGCGGTAATTTAATCTCGGACACTGTTCCAAAGGTCTGTGTGCCTATCCCATAATCTCCAATATCATTCGTCCATCCTTCGATTGACATTGTGGAGTTCCTCCATTCACTCTTTTTGGGCTGCAATAATGTTCCGGCTCTCTTGAACCAACTCTTCATTTTGATCCCGACGTTCTCTGAAGAATGTTTGAATGCCTTGCTGATGATTGTCCATGTCCCTAGTATGCCCTCTAATGAATAGGGCCAGATTCTTAAGTTCTTGAGCTATTCCTAGTAAGGACCTTATGTCTTTGACTCATTCGTATTGCTAGTATGCTCTTCGACTATGGTGTCCAAGCGGGTGTGGGCTTCTTGCAATGTGGGCCCTAAGAGATGAGTTGGCCTCTTTTATAATGTCATAAGTCCTTTCCAAGATGTTGTATAGATTCTCATTCCACTCCTGATGATCATAATCGAGTGTTATGATTGCATGCCTCAACTGTTGGACGGTTACGACCAGCCCATCCCTTTCTTGGGTATGATGATGTCACTAGTCGTCTTCATTCGGGCCGTCGGGTGGGCTATGAGGTGGGTAATGGAATTGCTCGTCGGTAGTAACATCAACCTAATACCCTTCTTAGCCCTCTTCATTTAGACATCTTTTGGGTATCGACTCGACAGGGATTTCCTCCTCTTGATGAGGAAGTTCTTCATCAAGTTCTTGAGAATCTTCATCACTGTCAACCCCTATGTTTATCATGAGGACATCATCAGGTAAATCTTTCCCTAGAACAAGAACAGTCAAGGCTTGAACCAATTCTTCAGTCCATTCTATGACAAGAGGATCGGGTTGATTCTCGACCGGTGTAATCAAGGCTTGCAAACTAGTGGGCCGGTCCTCCTCTTCGAGGTTGTTAATGGACTAAGAATTCCCATCATGAGGAGGGAGAGGATTGGTCTAAACATTAGGTTGGTTTGATTGGATTAAAAATTTCCCCTCATAGAGCAAATCTTGGATTGCATGTTTCAGTTGGTAACACTCATCAATTGAATGCCCATTTTGTCGATGGTAGTCACTGAAAAGGTTGGGCTTGTACCCTTTTAGTAATGGATTCGACAAGTTAGCCGGCTGAATCTTGGTTAGGAGTCCTTTTTTAATCAACTTCCTGAGGACCAGGCTCAATGGCATTCATACATCTGTAAACTGTCTTCTTTATCGATTTACCCTTGCTCTTGGGGTGTTGTTATCAATCACAAGTGGAGCCTCTATGGTGGGTGCTACTACATTCACTTCAGTAGTCTTATTTGGAAAAGTCTTCTTTCCAGTCCTAGTCCATTGGTTGTTCAAAGTTATGCCTTGTTTGGGATTCCCTTGGATCAAGTTTAAGAGAATTCTCTTAAACATTTCTGGGGTTCCGGCACAAGACCATCTAGTACCCGATACCAGCACGGCACGACGCATATAGGGCAGGATGACAATCAATAATTCTCTTAAACATTTCTGGGGTTCCGGCACTACCATACCCGACACCCTAACCTGATACAATAACGTAAGGAAAACATATCCACATTACAACAATTCGTAACCAATATAGTTTATATGCAAGGATGCAACATGTTAAGAATGGATGCAAGCATAATAACAATTATATGATCTATATATATAATTAACAAGGCCAAACATCACCCATAACCCACTCACAGTTTGCTTGATTGTTGCTCGGGGTGTTTGATAAGATTTGCCTCTGTTCACATACTCCTGTACAAGTTACAAAATCTACGGATACGTGAGAACAATGTTAGAAGAGTATAGGTGGGTCTCACGATGAGTCCCGATAATTAGTTGGAAGTCTAAGTCAAGATAGCACGGACGGACGCAGGGACGGAGGCAACTAGGTGAGTCCATTCCTGGCTCCGTCCAAGCATACAGTGAAAATAGGTGGGACGGATTCATGGACAGAACTTCTAAGTGAATCCGTTCATGCATCCGTCCGGACCCTGAGACTTTCTCGAGAGCGAACAGAACCACGGACGGAACTTCTTAGTGAATCTGTTCCTGGCTCCGTCCCAACCAATCCACCAGGTTATACCAAACGGATTAACGGACGGAACCACGATGTTAGATCCGTTTGTGGATCCATCAAATCTCTTTTCAAGATTAGGCAAGATTTCCATCTCCAGCCTTCCATTCTTGAGACCACAGGGTTCCTAGGCTTAGGGAGGTGAGTCCCAAGTTTTGTTAGGGTCCAAAACACCTAGCCTAACATAGGCTTTAGAGGAATTCAAGGGGTTTGGAATCATTTCAGGGTTTCCCAAACCCTAGACTTAGGTCTTAAGACATTGACCAGGAGCTCAAGCCATTCAATCATAAAAGGCATCAAGGGAGAGAGAAATAGGTCTCTAGTTAGGAAACCAAAGAGGGGTATTGGGTTTCTAAAAGGATACCCTAGGTTAGAATTGATTCCAAAGGGATCTCCCAAGTTTGAAATGGAAAGAGGGGGAGAAGGGGAGAGTACTTAACTCAAGGATGAGCCAATAGAAGGGTTCCACCTCCAACAACTCCCTCCAATCACCTTCTTCAATGCCTTCAATGCTCTCCGAGCTTCCAACGTTTTGGGTTGGTAGGAGAAATGAAAAAGCCATAAATGGCTGGGCTGCCTTTATAGCTAAGTTCCCACTTAGGGCCTGTTTGGCTTAGGGCATTAAGAGTTAAAACTCATTTAAATGCAATCATTGGCAAGTGGGTCCACCTACATAGCACACCCATAATCGATCCACCTTATCTAGGTGCCTAGGTAGGATTCCTGGTGCACGGGGTGTGGGTCCCACACAAGGAAAACACCAAAAAGCTTAAAATAGTACGAACGGACTCACAGACTAAAGCAGTCTTGTGAGTCCGTTCGTGACTCCTTTGCTGCTGAAAAGGGCAGAACCTTAGGGAAATTTATTGGGCTTTGGCCCACACTTCAAGGCCTTAAAGGGGAGGGTACGCTAACATACATCAAGGAAATATCTTACCCCTCGACCATCACGATGTGTGCTTCATGATTCCGAAGAGTTTCACGATCGCGATGCTAAGCTCATTGCCGAATGAGGTGTCTAAGTGTGGGGACACAAGAAACGCCTTCTGGTACTCTTCACTCCGGGGATTCGTGCTAGGAGGATGGTCGACGAAATCACCATCGACAAATCTCCCTCACTGTCAGTTAAGGAACCTCTCTTCTACAGGTTAGCCTATGCATTAGTCAATGATCTTGTAGTTGGGTTTGACCACAAGTGAAAACAGTTCCCCAGCATACACGGTAGCAGTATCTACACGTCATAAGAGAGAGAAACTATAATTAATTAGCAAATCCGGGTGTGGATGTAACATCCCCCCACCTTACAAGAAATTTCATCCCCAAAATTTGGCGTACCTTGTAAGAATCCAAGGGTAGAGTACTTAGCTCGCATTTCCACTTCAGCTTCCCTGGACGCTTCGTCCTCTGGATGATTGCACCACTTCACCTTCACATAGTGAATAGGTCTATTACGGAGATTCACCACCATACTGTCTAGAATCTTCTTGGGCTGCTCCTTATAAGACATATCTACTACCAGCTTCGGTGGTTCTTGTGATAGGACATGGCTTGGGTCATGCACATACTTTCGTAACATTGACATGTGGAAGATGCCGTGCATGCCATCCAAAGATGGTAGGAGTGCTAACCGATAAGCCACCGGTTTGATCTTCGCAAGAATTTCATAGGGCCCAATGTATCTCGGGCTTAGCTTGCCCTTCCTACTAAACCGCATCATGCCCTTGGTGGGTGACACCTTGAGGAATACCTTGTCACCGAGAGAAAGCTCTAGATCCTTCCATCTTTGGTCCGCATAGCCTTTCTGCCTGGACTAAGTAGCCTTGATTTGTTCACAGATCAAGTCCACTTTCTCACAGGTTGCTTGGATCAATTCTGGCCCAAGGATACGTTGCTCACCTACTTCATCCCAGTCCAATGCAGTCCGACACTTCTTCCCATATTAAGCTTCAAACGGTGCCATACCGATAGTAGCTTGGTAACTATTGTTGTTGGTGAATTCGATAAGCGAGATGTGCTTATCTCAGTTTCCCTGCATATCAATGCCACAGGCTCAGAGCATGTCTTCCAATGTCTGTATAGTTCTCTCCGACTGACCATCCGTCTGAGGGTGGAAGGCAGTGCTAAAACTTAACAAGGTACCCATAACTCTCTAGAATCCGCCCCAAAACTAGGATGTGAACTTGGGGTCGGTCCCGATCTGAGATGATACTAACTGGAACTCAATGCAGGAGAACCACGTTATCAATGTATAAGCGGGCCAGTTTATCCATAGAATAGGTAACCTTGATTGGGATGAAATAAGCTATCTTTGTCAACCTATCCACAATAATCCATAGAGCATCAACACCTTTGGGTGTACAAGGCAGTCCAGTGACGAAATCCATGGTAACATGTTCCCATTTCCATTCCGGCATGGGCAAGGACTATAAAAGGCTATGGGGCCGCTATCTATCTACCTTCACCTGCTGACAGGTAAGACTCCTGGCCACAAATTCAGCTACATCCCTCTTCATTCCACTCCACCAGTAGTGTCCCTTCAGGTCCTTGTACATTTTAGTACTACCTGGGTGAATCGAATAGGGAGAATCATGTGCTTCCGTCAACAATTCCTTCCTCAGTTGATCATCCTTGGGAACACATAGCCGATCCCTAAACATGAGAACGCCCCTGTCTGTCAATGTGAAATCCAGATCTCGCTGTGTATCACCCTAAATAGCTTCAATGATCTCTTGAAAGCGTTTTTCTGAGGCCTGAGCAAATTAAATCCTTTCCACCAAAGTTGATTGCACAGATAGGGCTGCTAAAGATAGAGTAACACCCTCTACCAGTAAGTCCAAATCCATCCTTCTAGCTTCTTCAACAAGTTGCTTACTAACAGCCAAGGATGCGATGGATAAGGTCTGGGACGTTTAACTAAGGGCATCCGCCACCACGTTTGCCTTACCAGGATGGTAGTGGATGGTGCAATCAGAGTCCTTCTTAATCTCCAACCATCGCCTCTGTCTCATGTTAAGTTCCTTCTGGGTAAAGAAGTATTTGAGACCTTTATGGTCACTGTAGACTCTTTTCTCCATACAGGTAGTGTCTGCAGATCTTCAGAGCAAAAACCACAGCCGCCAACTCTAAGTCATGAGTTGGGTAATTCTGTTCATAATCCTTCAACTGACGAGAAGCATAGGCTACCACCTTACCATCCTACATCAGAACACAGCCGAGACCCATCTTGGATGCATCACAATAAACTACCATCCCTCCAGTACCATTTGGAATGGTGAGTACCGGAGCCAAAATCAATCGCTGCTTCAATTCCTAGAAGCTCTTCTCATAGTCATCGGACCACTCAAACTTCACTCCCTTCCGGGTCCGTCGAGTCATAGGAGCTGAAATCCTTGAAAAGTTCTCAATAAATCCTGTAGTAGCCAGCTAGACCAAGGAAGCTATGAATATCTGCTATAGTCTTGGGTGTCTCCCAGTCAACTACGAACTTTACTTTTTCAAGGTCAACTTCAATACCCTTGGCAGAGACCAGGTGACCTAAGAAAGCTACTTGTTGTAACTAGAACTCACACTTGTTGAACTTAGCATTCAGTTGCTTTTTTCTCAAGCGTTGTAGCACAAAGCGAAGGTGGTCAGTGTGCTCCTCTTCACTCTTGAAGTAGACCAAGATGTTGTCAATAAACTCGATAACGTACATATCCAAGCATGTCATGAAACACCCTGTTCATTAATTCCATAAAAGCTGTCGGGGCATTGGTCCTGAAGGACATGACCAGGAACTCGTAGTGACCATATCGTGATCTGAACGCTATTTTGTTGATGTCACTACCTCTGATCTTCAACTGACGATACCCCGAGCGGAGGTCGATCTTTGAGAATACTCTTATGCCATGCAATTGATTGAACAAATCGTCGATTCTAATCAACGGGTACCAATTCTTGATCGTAAGCTTGTTGACTTCATGGTAATCAATGCACAGACGCATACTACCGTCCTTCTTCTTTAAGAACAAAATAGGTGCGCCCCACGGGAAAACACTTGGCCTAATGAAGCCCTTCTTCAATAAGTCATTAAGTTGCTCTTGAAGTTCCTTCAATTCTAATGGGGCCATTCTGTAGGGTGCCTTAGACACTGGAGCAGCACCAGGCACCAGGTCAATCATAAACTCCGTCTCTTGGTCCGGTGGTAACTGTGTGAGGTCTTTCGGAAAGATGTCAAGGAAGTCTCTCACCACGCTTATCTCTTCCATAGGTGAAATTTTGGCTTCGGTGTCCAGCACAGAGGCTAAGTAACACTAACAACCTTCTTCTATCAACTTCTGAACTTGAAGAGCTGAAATGATAGTTTTCTTAGGCTTCTTGTTTTTATTGCCCTTAAACACAATTTCCTTGCCTTCCTCTAACTTAAAGAGTACTTTCCTCTCTGTGCAAATCAAGCTGGCTCTGTGTGTGGACAACCAATCCATTCCCAGAATTATATCAAAGTCCTTTATATCCAAGATTATCAAACTAGCCTCCAGTCCATGGTCGCTCACTCGAAACGGGACAAGATTTAAAGACTTGGTCAAGCTTGATCTTACTTCCTATCGGTGTACAAACTATCAGTTTCTACTCCATACTTGCCGGTCTAATAGGTAGTTTCTTAGCAAACAAAGGTGATATAAAGGAGTGCGACGCTCCCAAGTCAAACAACACATAAGCAGGTATAGAACATACAGAAATCATGCCTGACAACATTGAACAGCCAACCATGATAAACTCAACATAAATAATTTCATTTAGGTGGTTGAGTACAATACCTGTGATGACACCAGGGTCAGCCTGGGCTTCTTCATGAGTGATAGAATACACTCGCCGTTGGGTTCTATTTGCTGGAGGAGGAAGAAGTGGACGAGTAGCTGCCTTTACTTGGGGTGCCTTAGAAGTCACAGTTGGCCACAAACCTGCCTGTCGCGGATGTGGGCAATCCTTAACCATATGGCCGGACTCTTTGTAGTTGTAACAGACAAGAGTCTGGGTCCCATAATATGGAGCCGATGTAGCTTTGGGTCCCTAGGCCACATCAAGTCTACGGGACTGAATTGGAGTTGCAGTAGTGTAGGCCCCTCTCTTCTGGAACTTATTAGGTCCCCCGGAGTCATAAGATGGTATTGGCCTCTTGCCAGCTTGTATAGCTTTGTAGTTCTCTCTCTGCTGATCTTTAATCATCTTAGCAGCCTGAACCACTTCCGCATAAGTATGGTACTTGTGCAGCACCATAGATGTACTCAAGTTGGCTCTTAACCCTCTTTCAAACCTTCTTGCCTTAACTCCCTCAGCCTTCATATGCTTCAGAGCGAAATAGAAATGCTCCTCAAAGGCCTGTTGGTATTTAAGGACCGACTTGGATCCTTAGTGAGGCTCATAAACTCAACTTCTTTCTTCTCTCGAAAGTTCCTTGGGAAGTAATTCTTGAGAAAAGCTTATGTGAATTGAGCCCAGGTTGCATTTGGGTACCTCGCCCAGAAGTGCTCCTTTGAGGAACGCCACCATGCATCAACATCACTTCGGAGTTGGTAAGTGTCACATCGAATCTTGTTGGTGTCATTACACTACAACACCTCAAAGATTCTCTCCAGATCTCTTATCTAGGTAGCTGGAAACATAGAGTCATGAATCATCTTGTAGAAAGTAGGAGGACAATTGTCACACCCCAAACCACTCCCTGGGAGGACCAGGTAGGTGACCCGAATTGCGTAACGGCAATCCGCCAAATCCCACAGATCTAGAACCAGTTATTACATTCACGGTCCCACATTCATCACTTTACCATAAGCAAGATCAGAGTGCTACAGATAAACTATAATTACAATAACAAAGAGAAAGCATAGCGATACGGGAAATGATAATAATATATACATACATATGTTTATTCTGATACATTCCCCAAACTACCCACAAACTTAGAAGTAAAGCTGACAAGAACAAAAACCAAAGAAAATACATACATATATATACAGGGTGAGATGACTCAACCCCAAAAAGAAAGTAAGAACAACTACAGCTAAACCACAAGCAAGACGGGGATAAAGTCCTATAAAAAACAAAAAGGAGTCCCCAAGACAAAAAGCATCAAGTGCACTCTTCAACGGTCTTCATCAATGACCACCGAGAATGCACGCATGATCGGCACGACCTCCGTCGGGGTCCACCCCAATATCAGCATAACAACTAGGGCTCTCCTCCTCGTAATGAGTCTCCATGCCACAACGATATCGATCTGCAAAATCATCTAAGAAAAACATGTATAACAGAGTGTGAGCCCCACTAAGATCGTGAGCAAAACATATCATCATGCATGCACATGCAACCACAATCCACATGATCCTATATGATATGCAAGTCTAGATTGATTATTAGCCACCTAACAATACAACTAAGTCAGGTCAGTGCTACTACAATCCCCAATACATGTATCCCTGGTGCGGGCTTGATTACCCCTTCCCGCGATACACCCATTGAGTTGTCGGAGAGGACCAGTCAGCTCCCGCATTCATTCACTAAGGTCAGCCCTACCAGCCCTCTATGATTAACTTGTGGGGTAACCCATCCCTTTTCTCTTTTCTTTTCTTTTCTGGTTTATAGCCCATATTCACCATTCCGGTGCAAACATATTTCTTTTCTTTTCATTTCTTTTCATTTCTCAAATATACATATGGTCACCCTCACAGGCATCCAACACCTTAACCCCTATTGGCAACGGTGCGTAGCGCGGGCGATGAAACTCTAACCCCATGTCTATATGGCATCGTATGAGTCATGCAGTGTCAACCGTATCTCATACTACGGGCTACCAGTGGTCCCATTTCCAAGCCAACTATGGCATCTAGTCTAACATTCACAATCATCAGATAAAATTCATAGTGTTGATCAACAGACAGTCAATGTGTAGTAATTTGAGTAATTGAACAAAATTAGATAACACAGCATTTATAATTTAAGATTCTTAACTGCCGGCATAGTAACACAGTTACACATACATATATGATAATACTTCACTCACCTGGGTCTGGTTCTAAGAACTCGGTTGCAAATGCAGTTCCAACTGCAGTCTGGTTGTAGGCCTCGAGCGCGGGATCAAATCCTAGGTATAAATCAGAAATTTTCATTTTAATAGTCCAATCTATCTTTGGAGATCCTAGGGTTGATCTAAGCTTATTGAGTTGACCCGATGTTCGGTTGGTTTTCACTTAGAATTCTCTAGGCCTTGCACTGGGCCTTAGGTCTATGTCCTGGTGCATCATCCAGAGATGGTGGCCTAGGGGTAAAATGGTCATTTATAGTATTAAAACCTGACCCTAGGTCATAATAGGCTTACAGTGCTGTCCCCAGCTTGACAGTGCTGCAGGACCAAGCACAGGCAGGGTTTCTAAGTCCTGCGGGGCCCACTTGGGTTCCCAAGCATTCCCTCATATGGACAGATGTGGGGATGGGCATTTAGGTCATTTCCCACCTTCCCACATAGTACCATGGCCAATGGGTGAGGTCCCCCAAGATAAAACATCAAAATAGCAATAATTCATTCACTGGGTGATGTCTCTGGGCGTTGGGTACATCACCCAAAGATTTCAAAACGAGATTTGGCTGAGTTTCCAAGGTTGCTGGTTATGGGCAGTGATCAAATCCTTACCCTATGCATGTTAGGGTATTAGGTGACCCCAGGGGTGATCTTCACTTTGGTCCATGTGGATTTTCCACTAGGCCCACCACTTGGCTGCCAGAGGCTGCCCAGACAGCCTAGTGAATAGTATCACAGGGTTCTCTACAGTTGCAGATCTTGATTTTTGCCACATGCAAGGCTATATTCACATATGAAATGGTAATCTAGGGCTGCTACCACCTAGGGCTAGGTCCCATGCAGCCAGGGCTTGCATTCAGACCTCCAATCAGCCAATCAACAGTGTAACTGGGTAGTGTAGCCATGCACAGCCAGATTTCGGCTCCAAGACCAGTATAACAGACCTGTAAAATTACTTAAAATTCCCAGATCTTCCATGCTTCATACTTGCATGGCAGATCTGGTGCAATTCTAGGTAGTTCCCAGCTGTTCTGGGCTGCCAGAGAGCGAGAAACTCATTGAAATAACAAGCATCCAAGGGAGCAAAGTAGAGGGCGAGATATATACTGCACATGTCTATGGCCGGACGATTCCAAGCTTTGGATGCAAAGCTAGTTCTCTTCTCTCCCTTCTTCTTCTTTTTCTTCCTCTCTTTTCCTTCTTCTCCCTTCCCCATGATTTGACTAATAGCCAAGGGGTTTAAATGAACCCATGGCACTCGCTATTTATAGGCCCAGCCGACTGACTACGGCTGTTTGGCAGGTTAAGGGCCTTTTTCAAAATGAGTTTTTAGATCGATTCATAGTGATTTTGGGCACACCGGTGGGGTCCACAAGTGGTCCGTGGGGTATGAGGTGGTCCCTCAGACTCCCCTCAACCTATGGAGGGTGCCCATGTCCAATATGAGTGGTCCCCATAATTTAAAATCATTTAAATATGCTATTTTGCACTCTGGGCTTTGTCTGCATCGCTCAGAGATTTCAGCAAGGCTGAATCTCAGTGGGGCTTGCACAGGGGTTTGACCTAGGGTAAGGGCATTGTCCCCACATGCCAGTTAGAGTTTTTTACACACTTTTCCAGGGGTAGGTCCCACAGTTATGGAGAGGAGAGAGATTACCTGGAGTCCAGGCCATACATATCTTTGTGAGTCAATGCGATTCTGAGGATCAACTATCCATCTTCCGACAGGTATGTAGGAAGACATGCACAGGGTTTCTTCATCAATTTCAATCACATGGAGTGATACTCCATAGTGTACTTAGGTGCCACGATCGGGGTTCCTGTCCTTCAATCAAAATTCGGCCGACCGGGAGCAGGGGTTTGACAACGACTCTTCGGAATTTCTTTGAAAGCTTAGAGGCATCGGCCCACTGCGGCACCACATTTTGGATTGGTAGGGCAGCCGGAGTAGGAGGAGGTGGATTTGGCACTACTTGCACCGCAGGGACTTCAACTGCAACTGGTGCCGGGGGAGGAATGATAGGTGTGGCAGCAGCTGCGGGAATAGGGACCATGCGTACCGGGGGTGGTACTTGTTATCCTTCCCGACCAACATTTTGGAGTTGAGTGGTTAAAGTCTACATGAAAGTGCGCTACTTATGTTGCGACTCCCGATGCTCCCATTGCATATCTCGTAAAATGTTCCCCAGGAGTGCGGCAACATCCGCATTAGTGTTAACTGGAGGCAGTACAGGCAAACCCTCTTCAAAAACATCGTCGACGTCATCCCTTGGAGGGGAATGATTTTGGTTGTGGGTGTTGACCATGATTCAGCACCTGACATAAATAAGATGCTTCACAAGTTAGCACAAGGATGGGGAGAAGCGATGTAAGGTGCCTCAAGGGAACAAGCAATATATTTCACATAAGGATGTGTGTAGCAACACACAAGGGAAACTAAGGTCCTAAAAGTAAGGCTGAGCCAAAAATGTAGGCCAATAGCCCTTTAGAACACCTGGACGGATTCACGGACGGAACTAGTCCTTTGACTCCATTTGTGACTCCATCACGAGAATAGGCTGGATGGGTTTATGGACGGTTTGGAACGTGAATCTGTTCGTGCCTTCGTTCTCGGGGTGTCCATTTTGGCCAAAAGACTTGATAAATGCGAAACTACGAATGGCGGATCCTTGGTCGTGGGTTCCGTTCGATGTTTCGTGCGATTCAAGGAATGAAAACTCAAGTTTTTAAGCTCGTGCAATTCACGGACGAAATCACGATAGTGGATCCGTTTGTGCGTCCGTCGCAAAATTTTCATAAGAATACCTTCACGAAGTTTTCAAAACCCATTTGGCTTTTGACAGAATGGAGGCATAGAGCGGGGAGCCCTAGCCTTCGTCCATTCAGTTTCTACACCCTAAATCGGTGGATTCAAGCCCTCCTCCTTCAAGATTCAAGTTTCCAACTTCAAGGTATGTGTTCCTCCCTCCATTTTGGATTTCTTAGGGCTTGTTCTAGACCTTTTCTAGGAGTTTCATTGGATTTTTCTTCTCCTTTCCATTGTGTTGTGTTAAGTTGCATGAAGGACATTAGAACATTGTTTTTCTTTGATTCATTGCTCTCAATTCAAGAATGAACATCCCTATTCAATCCATACATCCATCGATTAGGGCAAGGGTTGGTTAGACCCTTCCCAAAACAAAAACTCCAATTATTTTGAGCAATTAAATTTTATACCAAAAACATAATCTAAATATTCATACATTCCATGAATTTGTTGAAATCTAGATGTGTTCTTACTTGTTTGGTATTATTGTCAATTTTCTCAATGGAAGTTAGGAGAAAACTCCCAAATTCTTACTATTCTTAAGAAGGAATTTGTGCTATGCTTTGGATGCACTTATTCCCCTTTCCAATTACCCCCACAAGCATGTTATTTATATGGTTTTGTTTGATTATTATTGTTGAATTCAACTTCATGGTAAAGTTTATTGGGGATTCTCTTCTTAACCCAAGCTTAAGAGAGTTACATTCCCCATCACTTTTATAATTTCACAGATTCCCTTGAATTGTTAAAATTTACATGAACTTCTTTATATTCTTGTTGAAGTTAGAGTGACCAAACACATGTATTGTCTTCTTATTGCTTGTGTCATTGGTGAATAGAGTGGAATGGCTCCCAAAACAAGGGGAAGTAAGGCTCTGCAATAGCACCGACAAGTTATGATGCTTGTCTATTTAGTGTCTCTTTGAGACGAAGAGAGGTTATACACCGAGAAGTTTCATGATAGAAAGATTTTAGTGAGGAGGGAAGCTATCCTAGATGAGTTGATTGCCTTCAAGGTGAGGCAGAGGATTGATAGGCTGGGGTAGTTGAGCATGTTGTCTCCCCATGTTTTATTACCCACAGTTGATCGGGCACTTTTACTCCAACTCAGCGTCATCCAAGAGGACGCGATAAGGCATCGGGTTAACTCTCTTTTGTGAAGAGGGTGAAGATTTCCTTCAATGAAGTGAAGCTAGGGACATACTTGGAGTAGAGCTCTATTGGGGATCGAGTCTACCACCCACCAAGGAGGGAACCACTCTCCTGTGTATCCAAGACAGAGTAAAAGCATCCGTATTCCACCTTGACCACTCGAGAAGTATGCAGTGTCGGGTGAATCGACGAGTTTGGTAGGTCACAGAGGGTCTTGACTACTATGCTGTCCAAGACCAACCTTGTTCTGTAAGGGGCCACAACACCGAGCCCTCACTTATGGGTGCAACCTAGGCTATTCCCTGTATGTGGGAGTTCAGTGTGTCTGCACCCTATGCTATCCCTCGGGCATATGGAGCAAGTTTTGTTCAAGTCTAAGAAGAAGAAGACCTGCCCTATGGAAGATTTCTCACCCGCATCTTCCGGCACTTCCCGGAGTCAACTCGGGAGGGGATGAGCCTAACATCGAGAGGTTTGAGGACCCACTTGGGCGTAATTCCATAGCCGGATGAGCATCGAGTGTGATAGATTCAAAGTTGATGGAGAGCTAGTTGACCCCAGGAAGGAGGAGGCAGGTGAGGAGGAGAGTGATGATGAGGGGGAGGCCCCCAATTGCATGCATTTTGCTTGAAAAAGTTTGGCTGGCTTCGACCATTGAAGAATTTCGGGCTTGCATAATGTCACCCCCTTGAGGAAAGTTATTCCTCCCAACTATGAAGAAAGAACAGCTTTTCAAAAATTTGGAAGATTTCTTTGCCATGAATAAGAAGGAATTAAAGCAAGTTCTCAATTATAACAAGGTGGATGCGTTGAAAGTTGTGAAGATCTTCAACAACAATAGATTTGAAGAAGAAAGACAAATCCGATGCAGAAAGTGGGCATACTTATTCTGTATGATTGGGAGGTACTTGTCAGCATCTCCGGGAAAAGGCATGTCTCCAATGCTTGCAGAAGTAGTTAAGCAGATTGAAGAAGGATGCGACATCGCTCCTACCATTTTAGTAGAAACATTCAAAGGGTTTGATACCATGAGTCCCTCTCAGAAATACGGAACTGACTTCCTTCATCGATCTCCGACGGTGTTCCAAATGTGGTTGATGGAAAAACTAAAGTTGGTAACACCAATTTTGTGTCCTCACCTCCGACCTATGCATTATCAAATAAAAAGGGAAAAGTCAGAATTCCACAAGGTCCAAGACTGGAAGAAATATTTGGAAGGGAGAGATGTCCAAGAAATCAAATGGAACTGCCCTTGGATGAAGGCCGATATAGAAAAACCAGAAACACCAGGGTACAATTATGTCAGATTCATGGGTCTAACTCACACCAGTTTTTATATCCCTTCCTTAGTATCTCCGAGGCAAGAACAACCTAAGTTGGAGAATTTCAAAACTCCAGAGATGTTGACACAAGAAGTGGTGATTCTGTTATCCAAAAAATGTTGTAAATAAGTGATATCAATCTAATGTTCCAATCTTTAATTGTTTGTCTGTCCTTTCTCAATTTCTCTGTCCTTTCTCATGTAATGAAATCATTTATCAATGGAATTTGTGCTTCTAAAGAAAGAGATGGAGTCATGTGTGCATTCCAAAGAAGAAAATATCCAATGAATTCATAAACAATTTGTTTATGTGTACAAAAAAAAAAGAGAAGAAAAGTGTACATAAAAATTGCACCAGTATCCATACAAAAAATATATAAACAAAAAAAGGAAGGAGAGTAAATGTACACAGTTGTAACAATATTTCCGAAAAAAAGAAGAAGAGGAGGGGTCATGACTCAGGGGAGTAATTGTCAACATCCAAGCCTTCCCCCTCTTCGCTCTGGGATGCCATCAGGGCATCTCTCTCAACCTCAACCCACGTGAGGTTGACTGCAGCTGCTCATTTGCAAGCCTTAGTCTCTCAATCTCTCTCCTGTAATGGTCAAGCTCAACCCTCTAAAAAACAAGAGAGAGGAAAATCAAAAGATAAGCATGAATAAAAAAAAATGGAAATAAAATGAAATAAAAAAAAAAGAGGGGGGGGGGGGAAAGAGACGAAGCAGTACCATCCTATGGCCCGCGTCCACACCCGAGATGATCATCTTGTCCATGCTCGCCATCATGCGCCTCATGTTGACATATCGGCTCGCATCCACCTAAACATGATATTCATCCAAGATATCAAGAATTTGAAAAATAAAGGATAAAGTTAGGACTGTTGGATATGCTTACCCCATCATAAGGAAGAGGGAGGCTTAGGTCTGTGTCTGCAGCCCGAGGAGGTGGTAAGATGACCTCAACCATCCCAGGCTCGTGGTGGCGAATAAACCACGAATGATACCCTAGAATGTGGTCATCCGGACTAGCAATCCGTAGGGCTGGAGCCTCTCTAGAAAGCCCAACACCTGACTCTGTCTCCCCTACTTGGGAGGCGCGAGAAGAGCTCCTACCACCATAGACCCCTGGAATCACGGGGCGACCTGGAAATTGTCAAGAAAAGAAACAAATCAAGATAAAGGCTAGTTTAACAATCTAAGGAAAAGAGGGAAAAATGGAGAAAATCTCACCTGCGGCCCCTCGCGGGTGAGGGGGACGCAGACTGTCTCTCGGAGAAGGAAGTCGGTATAGTTTGTCTCGGCTAACACCAGCCCAGTCGCTGGCTCACCAACCATCCAGTGCTCGATCTCATCCCAATCCATCAAGGCTGGCTAATGGACCCGAGCAGGAGGAGGGCAGGGCACCAAGTGAGCCTCAGACAACTACAGGGACACTCGCTCTCCCAAGTAAAAGGTAAACCCCCATAAGCCCTCAAAGGGGACCCTGTGACTGGAGAGAGCTGAGGCCCTAGCAAACGGGTCCGGCTCTAAAATCATCTCCCCCAAGTAAGGGCTGAGAGAAGCCTGTCAAGTAAAAGTCAAAATCAATGCAAAAAAAAAAAAAAAAAGAAGAAAAGAGAAAATAAGATAAACAATCAGTTTAGATTTACCTTTGTAGGCTGCAGCTCGTTCAGGAGGCCACGAATGGACCCAAGGTCCTTACCACGACCGCTCCTGAGTAAATGGGACTTACGCCATCACATAGTCCAAGGAAAGGTGGTTCCGGGGTCATCCCTAGGTCTGAAGGTGGGGGCCCGGAACCGAAGGATCTCATAGCTCCATGTCTGTAATAGATAGTCGCAACTGAGCTCAAATAAATAAAAAAAAAAAAAAAAAAAAGGGAAAGGCAAAGTTGGGGAAGTTTACCTATAGGACATAACAGCATCCGATCAAGTTTGGCGACCCCATAACCAGATAGTCCAACATATCTAGGAAATAGGCATACGTCGAACCGCCCCAATCATAGCCTGCGGCCACGTCAAATTTCTCAAAAAAGTGAACATATGCGGCATCGGCTATCACCGTACCCGTCCTATCGTTGAAAATCACCTCCGCCAGCAAGAAGAGGAGGAAGCATCGAGCCTGCTTGATCCGAATATCGGACGATGGCCGTCCAGTAACAACCCTCTCATCCCAGTACCCCTCGGGACCGACGCGGGGATCTCTCTTCTAGTAACAGCGATCCCACTGCTGCCTCTAATACTCCAGGCGCTCGGATAGCTCCGTTGAGGCTATAATCCTCTCCTTCGGAGTCAGTGTCACGGCTACTCCTCCAAAGGGTAATCCTGTGATCATGTAGAAATCTAGGGGGGTGACCGTCGCCTCACCAAATGGAAGGTGAAACGTATGGGTGCTCGACCACCACCTCTTTATCAAAGCCCTCATAGTCGGGCTGTCTAACTCGGGGGCTAGGGATGAGGCGATGTGTCCCAGCCCGATCCGAACCACCCGCAACTGTACTGTAGGGCAGAGTGTGCGGTACCACTCTGAAATAGCCTCCAGCCCACAACACTTCTTGAGCGAAGGAAGGGGGTTGCCCTACAATGAAAAATAAGGTAAATGGTTAGCCAAAATAGTTGGGACAACAGTTGAATAAATAAATAGTAATGGAAAAAAGGGGGCATTGCCTCAGTTTACGTGCCAAAAGGCACTTAGGGTAGTGTTTGATGGCCTCGCTTTGATTTATGTGTCACTAGGTGCCTAGGATGATATCTAGAGGCATTACCTTGATTTGCATGCCAAAAGACACTTAGGGGTGGTGTCTGATGGCCTCGCTTTGATTTGTGTGTCACTAGGTGCCTAGGATGGTATCTAGAGGTGTTACCTCGATTTGCATGCCAAAAGACACTTAGAGTAGTGTTTGATGGCATCGCTTTGATTTGTGTGTCACTAGGTGCCTAGGATGGTATCTAGAGGCGTTACCTCGATTTGCATGCCAAAAGACACTTAGGGTAGTGTCCGATGGCCTCGCTTTGATTGGCATGTCATTAAGTGCTTGGGGCAGAATCTAGGGACGTTACCTCAAATCTATGCGGTGAGGTATGAAGCTAATAATATAATAAATAAAATGCATAAATTGGAAGGGAAAGAGTAAGACTATTGACCTAGCCCCATATGGAGCGGCAACCATGGTGGGCAGTATCGACTAAGGTGACCCCTGAAGGGTACCATGCAGCTCATGCATCACGAGCAGTAGTGCCAAGCAATGGCTCCCTGTGGGACTGGCGTCCGCGTCGACGGAAAGACATGATGAGAGAAGGAGGGTGAACAAAAAAAAAAAGAAGCCCAAAAAATCAAAAAGGCAGGGCTTCGCAGCAAAAAATGGCAATAGAGAGTAAGGGGAGGGCACTTCTATTTATAAAAAATGCTATCGCGTCCACGGTGCTGTGGAGATCTCCACGACCCTGTGAGACAGTGGCCCACGGCACCTTGGAAGTTCCTCCTCGGAGCCGTGGGATTTTGTAAGGAGCCATGCAAGCACGGTGCCGCCCATACACAGTGCCGTGCAGACCCCACATGGTGCCGTGTCCCAAAAAAAAAAAAAAAAAAAAGAGGGGAAAGAATAACAAAAAAAAAAAAAAAAAAAAAGGGGAAGAAACGAAAGGAACGAAGAAAGAAAAACTAGAAAAAGAAAAAGAAAAAGAAAAAAAAAAAAAAAATATATATATATATATATATATATATATATACAAAAAAATATATATATAAATAAATAAAATAAAATAAGTCCGAGGATTACTCCTCATGCGAATATCCGATTACGATGAAAGCCACTTGCAACCCGAATCATGGGGCCCCGTGTACGGTTTGGCTGAGGTTTTAATTATTTTTGCACTTATGAGCAGCTGATCCTTTACAGAGTCAATCCATTATTGAATTTTCCTTTTTGGGAGGATCGTGTCTCCAGAAAAGAACATCTATTCTACGGGTGTATGTGCAACATAATCCTCGATGAAGTTGTCAAAACCTTATTGAATGATGCCTCATCACCCACCAAGCTACACATCCCCAGTGGAGTTCTCAATATCTGATCCTTGGTTGAATGGTGCCCCGTTACTCTTCAATCCCGATTTCTGTTCAAACAGGTGTCCCTTCACCTTCTGGAGCGGTGTTTCATCACCCTCAGAGTTATGTCTTCCTAGTGGATTTGTCAAAACCTAATTCTCGGAAGAGTGGTGCCTCATCACCCTCAGAGTTATACAACCTCAGTGAAAATTTCAAACAATCCCCAGTGAAATCTTTCAAAACTTAATCTTCGGGCCGAGTGGTGCCTTATCTTGATCTGTGGGCCAAGTGGTGCCTTATCCAGATCTACGGTCGAGTGGTGCCTTAGCACGCTCAAATTCGATCTTTAGGCCGAGTGGTGCCTTATCTTGATTTGTGGACCGAGAGGTGCCTTATCTAGTTCTTCGGGCCGAGTGGTGCCTTATCTTGATCTTTGGGCCGAGTGGTGCCTTATCTGGATCTTAGGTCGAGCGGTGCCTTATCACCCTCAAACTTGATCTCTGGGCCAAGTGGTGCCTTATTTAGATCTTTGGTCGAGCGGTGCCTCATCACCCTCATATTTTCGGTCGCGGTGCCTTATCACCCTCAAACTTGATCTTTGGGCCGAGTGGTGCCTTAGCTGGATCTTCGATCGAGCGGTGCCTTATCACCCTCAAATTTGATTTGTGGGCTGAGTGGTGCCTTAGCTAGATCTTTGGTTGAGCGGTGCCATATCACCCTCAAACTTGATCTTTGGGCCGAGTGGTGCCTTATCTGGATCTTCGGTCGAGCGGTGCCTTATCACCCTCAAATTTGATCTTTGGGCTGAGTGGTGCCTTATCTAGATCTTCAGTTGAGAGGTGCCTTATATAGATCTTCGGGCCTACTGGTGCCTTATCTTGATCTTTGGACCGAGTGGTGCCTTATTTAGATCTTTGGTCGAGCAGTGCCTTATCACCCATAAAATTTGATTGAGCAATGCTCACCAGATAGAGATTTGGTTTTTTCGAGTTTTTCTTTTGAGGATTATCGAAAGATTTTATCGTGATTAACCGTCTATTTTTAGCAACTCTGTCGCCTTTAAGCAAAGCATCAGTAGTACATGCTCTTGGTGACAAAATTAGTCAGTCTTTTGTCTTTACCCTTCGGCTGTTGGTACAGACCTCGGCCAAAGAGGGGCAAACTGTAGACACTGATTTTTGTCACCCCCTAATTGGCGATGATGACAATAGGACATGGACAATGGACAATACACTCTCCCTCTTTCTAGACCCAAGATACCTGACCCATAAGACCAAGAACCATGTTAAACACAAAAAGACCCATTTTTAGGCCCAAAAACAAGAAAAATGACACTGTGCCCCAACGGCGCCATGGACTCCTTCCCACGGCATAGTAGACGCCTTCCCACGGCACCGTGGGGATGTGTACCGAATTTCCATGGTGCCATGAGGGGGTGTGACCTCAGCTTGCTGACATCACCCACGGTGTCGTGGAAAATTCCCCTATGGAGCCGTGGACATTTCCACGGCGCCGTGGAGGACTTATCTGGCCAAGAGAGAGAGGGGGTCCCTCCCAATAAATAGGAGGGTCCCCTCCCACATTTTCTAAGGAAGTTTTGGGTAGAGAGACCCTTCCCAAGTGATTTCCACCCTCTTGTCTCATTTTTTTACCCTCTTTTGTCTCCTTTCTCTTATGAGAGTGTGAGTGAGTGAAGTTTTCTTGGTCGTGGATAGATCCTTTGATTATCCCTTCGAGCATAGAGCGCTCCTGCTCCTAGGCGTTGTTATCCCGTCAGTGCACAGATAACCATCAAAACCCCTTTATTTCAGACGTTATTTTATCTATTTTTCTCCTCTCCAAATCATTTAAAAGAGCCATTACTCTGCCCAGAAAGAATTGGCATCCGTCTATTCGTCTATCTCCCCTGAGCCAGGGGAATACAACCATACAGGTATAATTACTGCATTCTTGTTGATTCAATGTAATCCTTTCGTATTTCATTATTTTAGTCCATATTTTTCAGATATGTAATGTAGTTTATTATGCTTTAGTTCAATACATAGCATTTGAATGTAATTCATAATATCCCCCATCCCCGTAATAAAAGAGAGAGAACATTTGTCTTTATATAGCATCTAATACAGAGAGACCGGCTTCGGCCAAGCGAGGTGGGTGCCTAACACCTTCCCACACTCGTAACCTGACCCCTTACTTGAACCTTTGGTTAGACCATATAGAGTCATGTAGCCCGATTCCGCTCACAACGGATAGGGCTACATTTAATGGGTCCTAGGCCCTAACCCTAGGTGGCGACTTCACATTATATTAGAATATTTTAATGCATGATCCCAACCCCCCCCATTTATCCATATTATACATTGACAATATTATCCATATATATATATCCATACACCAAACCCTTGTCGCCATAGGCTGGGGAACTCTCGTCTTGAGGACCACGGTACTTACACCTTTTAGTCTAAGTTCTTAAGTTGATGACAAGACTTGAAGATTTAGAAGAGGAGGCCATGGTAAGTTTATGCAAGTATTCAAGCTTTTCAATTACATTCATGCAAGCACATCTAGGTTTTACTAACTAAACTCTCAATCTCATTCTCCATCTCCTCTATCTCTCTCTATCTTCTTCTTCTTCTCCCTCTATTTCTTTTATTTTAATTTTATATGGTTGTGATTTGTGGATGCACTTTTATTCCCATATTTCTTTTTATGTGGTTAGTATGTGTGGCTGCATTTTTATTCCTTTCAATTCGCTTTAGTTTGATAGGTTAGATGCTCATGTGTTAGGACGCCGATTTAATCCCTTAATTTTGTTAAATGCTTATGAGTTATGATGCATTGATTTTCGTTAGTTTAATTAGTTTAATTTAACACTTTAATTTGGTTCACTTTGCATTACTTTTAAGTTATTTAAATAGAGTGGCGTATATCTCCTCATGTTTGACCCGTAGCTACGATTGACCCGTATGCTTGCGGTTTTATTTTAACTATAACATGATGCTTGCTTTTTGTCTTTTATAAGTACTTGAATTTTTCTTCTGGTGATGTTGATATGACATGCATTTGATCCTTGTTGCTTTGATGGTTCTCGTATTTGTGCAACCCCATGTAGTTGGTGGTCCATAGGGATGCCCTGTTGGGTGGTCCACGGACTTTGGTGGCATAATGCCTTGGGTGTGGCATGGTGCCTTAGGCATGAGGCCTCAGTGGTGGCGGACTGCCTTAGGCATAAAGCCTCAGTGGTGGCGGACTGCCTTAGGCTTAAAGCCTCGATGGTGGCGGACTGCTTTAAGCTTAAAGCCTTGATGGTGGCGAACTGCCTTAAGCTTAAAGCCTCGGTGGTGGTGGACTGCCTTAGGCTTAAAGTCTCGACGGTGGCGGACTGCCTTAGGCTTAAAGCCTCAGTGATGGCAGACTGCCTTAGGCTTAAAGCCTCGATGGTGGCGGACTGCCTTAGGCATAAAGCCTCAGTGGTGGCGGACTGCCTTAGGTTTAAAGCCTCGATGGTGGTGGACTGCCTTAGGCTTAAGGCCTCAGTGGTGGCGGACTACCTTAGGCTTAAAGCCTTGATGGTGGAGGAATGCCTTAGGCTTAAAGCCTCAGTGGTGGTGGACTGCCTTATGCTTAAAGCCTTGATAGTGGCGGACTGCCTTAGGCTTAAAGCCTCAATGGTGGTGGACTGCCTTGATGTCGTGGCGGTGATTCAATTAAGTAGTAGAAGAAGACATGTATTTTCTGAAACACCTCTTCATTTTGAATGAAAATTTTTAAATTATACTTGAAATAGGGATGCCATCTACTACTACTGCTACTATTGCTGTTGCTTCTACTGTCAATGCTTTTACTGGTATTGCTTCTACTGGTAATACCTTTTCAGGTGTTCTGAGTTCCAGGTGTAGTCTACCTTCTTGCCCCCATGAGTTTTCAGGCGGTAGGAACCTGGACGTATCTTCTTGGAAACTATATAGGGTTCTTCCTAGTATGCCGATAACTTCCCTTCTTTTCTTGGTTGTGATGCACTTGCCCTTTTTAGGGCTAGGTCTCCCTAATGGAACAACCTTTCACATACCCTTGCATTGTAGTATTTTCCCGTAGTCCATCTATGTATGTTCTTTCATTGAAGTGCAGTATTCTGTGGGACATGGCGAGGACCTCTACTGGTGTTAGTGCTTCTGTGCCATACGCCAGGCGGAATGGGCTTTCTCCTATGGGCATCCTTACTATAGTACGGTATACCCACAGTACGCTTGGTAATTCTTCTACTCATTTCCCTTTGGCTCCTTCTAGTCTTTTCTTTATTCCATCCAGTAAGGTGCAATTTGTCACCTCCACCTGACCATTTGCCTAGGGGTATGCTACCAAGATGGGCCGATAGTCAATGTTGTAACTCTGATAAAAAGTTCTGAATTTGGGATTGTTGAACTACTTCCCATTATCAGAGACTATAACCTTTGGTACCCCAAACCTGTAGATGATGTCGTCATGGATGAATTTCTCTTTGATCTTGGCTAGTGGCTTGGCTTCTACCCATTTGGTGAAGTAGTCTATAGCAACCACCAAGTACTTGCGGTTATCTGATGCTGCTGTGAAGTCTCCCAGGATGTCCACCCCCCACATGGCAAAGGGAATGGGGTTGATTATTGATGTCAGCTTAGTGGTGGGTAGATGGGGTACTGGGGCGAACAATTGACATTGCTCGCATGCTTTGACATATTGGATGGCTTCCTCGTGCATTCTTGGCTAGTAGAGTCCTTGACGGAGGATCTTATAGGCTAGTGCTCTTCCTCCCATGTGGCTTCCGCAGATGCCTTCATGTACTTCTGTCAGGGCATATTGTGGTCCTTTGGGTCCTAGGCACCGAAGCAGTGGTGCTGTTGCCCCCCTCTTATATAGTACTTTGTCCAGGATGGTGTACTTTACAGCTCTCATCCTTATCTTTCTTGCCTCGACCTTATTTTCTGGTAAGACGTCGTTCTGTAGGTAGTTGAGTATAGGGTCCATCCAGCTAGGCCCTTCCTCCCTCGATCTCATTGACCAGCTTCTCTTGATACATTAGTTTATGTAATATTTCCACGTACACTGCACTGGCTAGGTTCTTGAGTTTGTCGCTGGCTAGCCTAGACAGTGCATCTGCGGTGGCCTTCTCGATCCTGGGTACTCAAACCATCTCGAACTTCATGAACTGCCTGATCAATTCTTGAGCACGTGCTAGGTATGATGCCATGCGCTCATCTTTCGCCTCATATTCACCGTTCACCTGGTTCACTACAAGTTGGGTGTCCCTTCGGATGGATAAGTGTGTGACTTGAATGGCTTTTGCCACCCGGAGTCCAGCTAATAGTGCCTCGTATTTTGCTTCATTGTTAGATGCTGGGAAGGTGAACTGGAGAGCATACTGTATTCGAAATCCTTCAGGGCTGGTAAGCATGAAACCAGCTCCACTTCCCATGGCATTGCTCAAACCGTCCATGAACATCTCCCACGACCCTCGATCTTACTCTTTCGGCTCCTGTACTTCTATCTTTGGTAGAGTGCACTCAGCGACGAAGTCCGCCAGAGCTTGGCCTTTGATGGCTGTCCTGGGTTGAAATTTGATGTCATGCTCACTCAACTCGACCGCCCAGGCGATCAATCGTCCGGAGAAGTCTGGCTTGTGCAACACCTTCTTTAGTGGGAGGTTGGTGAGGACTGTGATGGTATGGGCCTAAAAATACGGTCTGAGCTTCCTTGCCACAATCACCAGTGCATATGTGACCTTCTCTATTCTTGTGTACCTGGTCTCTACATCAATTAAAACATGGCTTACATAGTAGATGGGTCTTTGCATTTTACCCTCTTCTTTTAGCAGTACCGCGCTCACCGAGATGGGAGTCACTGCCAGGTAGACTTGCAATTCTTCATTGGGCTCTAGGCACCCAAGCAATGGTGGGTTCTCTAGGTACAGCTTCAACTCTTCAAACGCCCTCTGACACTCCTCAGTCCATGCAAAGTCTTTTGGACTTCAGAGGTTCTTCAGCGTCTTAAAGAATGGTACACACTTGTCCCCGGATCGTGACATGAACCTTGATAGGGCAGTGATCCTTCCATTCAATCTTTGTACTTCTCTGACTGTTCTTGGGGGTGCCATCTCTTGGATGGCCTTGATCTTGGATGGGTTGGCTTCTATTCCCCGTACTGAGACCATGAACCCTAGGAATTTTATGGACGTCACTCTAAAAGCACACTTTATAGGGTTGAGTTTCATCTGGTTCCTTCTCAGTACGGTGAACACCTCTTCCCGATCGATCAGGTGTTGATGAGCTTGGACGCTTTTCACCAGCATGTCATCCATGTATACCTCTATGTTACATCCGATCTGGTCCTCGAACATCCTGTTGACCATTCTTTGGTAGGTGGCCCTGCATTCTTCAGTCCGAACGGCATGACATGGTAGCAGTAGTTCTCCTTGTCCGTTCAGAAGGCGGTGTAGGGCTCGTCATCCTCATGCATGAGGATCTGGTTGTAGCCAGTGTAGGCATCCATGAAACTCAGCATCTCATGTCCTGTAGTTGCATCGATTAACAGGTCGATCCTGGGGAGTGGGTACTCATCCTTGGGACATGCCTTGGTCAGGTCGGTGTAATCGACGCGCATCCTCTACTTCCCGTTGGGCTTGGGCACCATGACTACGTTGGCGAGCCAGGTTGGGAACTTTTCTTCTCTAATGAATCCTGCCTGGCTTAACTTCTCAACCTCTTCTTTGATGGCTGTCTGTCAGTCGAAGGCGAAATTCCTTCTCTTCTGCTGGACAGGCTTCCTGGTTGGGTCCAGATGTGGCCTGTGCTCTGCTATGGATCTGTGTATGCTGGGCATGTCTGTGGTCAACCATGCGAAGACGTCCATGTTTGCCTGCAAGAGGTGTCCTAATTCTTCTTTCTGCTTGTCGCTCAACAGTGAGCCAACCTGTACAACCTTGGAAGGGTCATCCTTACTGAGTGGCCATGGAACTAGGTCCTCGACCGGTCTTCCTCTCTTCTCTTTCAATTCATCTCTCTGGTCACTGACCAGATTCTCTATGTATAGTGCCATCCCTCGTGTGTTGCCATTGTTCTTCTTTATGAAGGTGGCATAGCATTCTCTGGCTTTCTTCTGATCGCCTCGTACTTCACCCACTCCATTGTTAGTGGGGAACTACATCTTCAGGTGGATTGGAGATAAGATGCCCCTAAGGGCTATCAAGGATGGTCGTCCTCAGAGGCCATTGAATGACACCACGGGCCTGAAGACCATGAAGTTTACCATGATGGTCACCTATATAGGGTGTTCCCCAAAGGTGACGGATAGCTCTATAGTGCCTCTGATGGAGGCTGTGGCACCCGAGAATCCATGGAGGTTGGTAGCCTCTGGCTTAAGTTGATTGTCTCCGAACCCAAATTGGCGGTAGGCTTCCAGTGAGAGTACATCCACGGATGCCCCTGTGTCTATCAGCACCCTGTGTACTGAGCGGTTGGCTATCTCCACTTACATTACCAGGGCATCCTCATGCGGAAAGCTTGTGCCTTCCAAGTTTGCATTCGAGAAGGAGATCACCGTCTTGGTCTTTACTATTTTGCTTGGCTTCTCTGCTACTCCCACGAACCTAGCATGAGCTTTGGCTTTCCTTGTTGACTCTTGCCCCGGTCCTCCAAGTATGGTGAGGATGGGGGCTCCCTTGGTGCCACTTGGTTCTGCTGCATCTCTTCTCTCGTCAGTGCGGTCTCTTTCTCTATCTCGATCCGCTCTCCTTTCTTCTCTCCTAGGTTCTTCTCTCTCTCGATCTCGACCTCGATCTTGATCTCCTTGGCCTGAACGACCATTGCGCCTTCCCTTCACATACTTGTCTAGGCTTCCGGCTTTCACAAGGTTCTTTATTTCTCTCTTCAGTTGGTAGCATTCCTCCGTGTCATGCCCGTAGTCCTTGTGGAAGAGACAGTACCTGTTAGTGCTGCGCTTCTCAGGTCCTGCCAGTATAGGTCGTGGCCATTTGAGTAGGTCACGATCTTGTATCTGCATGAGGATCTGTGACCTGGTGGTGTTAAGAGGTGTGAACTCGGGGCTGCTTGCCCTCTCACTTCTTTTTGATCGATGGTCACCCCTTCCAAGTGGTCGATCACCTTTCTCTTGTCGCCGCTCAGTCCTCGATCTTTTATTATCTTTACAGTCATCTGGTGCTGACCTCTTATTGTCTTGGGTTTTGCCTTCAATTGCCTTCGTCCATGACTATACTATTTCGTCCATGTTGGCGAACTGGTTACATCGCTCCAGGAGCTCTTTCATGGTCTTGGTCTCATGACATGCCAAGTCCTTGATTAGTTCCATGTCTCAGATGCCCCCACTAGGGCGGCATGCTGGGTTTGGTCATCTAGGTCGCGGACCTCCAAGGATTCCTTGGTGAACCTGCTGACATACTTCCTGAGAGACTCCCCAGGGTTTTGGATCACGTTCAGCAAGTTGACCGTGGTCTTCTTCTACTTGACACTGCTCTGAAAGCAGGTCACCAACTGTTCGCATAGCTCTACAAATGATCTAATCGAGCATGGTCACAGTCGGGAGAACCATGAAGTTGCTGCGCCCTTGAGGGATGGAGAGAATACTCGATAGGATACCACGTCCGATCCACCATATAGTCATCATGCCATTAAAGTAGTTGATATAGTCATTAGGGTCGGTGGTACCACTGTAGAGTTCAAAGGTAGGTAACCTGAACCTGGATGGCAGTGAGGCTGACATGATCTCTTCTGAGAAGGGGTGTTGTCCAGAGATTGAGTGTGTCTCACCCTTGGTTTTCTTCTTCAACCCTTCTAGTTTCTCGTCCAACTCTCGGAGTCTCTTGTCTAACTCTTCATCCAGTGCTTGTTCCCCACGCCTTGCTAGTCGTTCGCTGCGATCTCGTTCGCATCCTCTCCTGGAAGTCCCTTCCCATCTCGACTGTTGGTGAGATGGTAAAGGGTCACGTCGTGACGAATCTTGTCTTGACCTCGAGGGGCTTCCTTCATAGTAAGTCTGGCTTCGCTCTGGTACATGACTTCCTTCTAGTCGTCCATCAAACACCGACCTCCGAATGGACCCGTTAGGGTTAGGTACCCTGGATCGGTGTGATGGTGTTCTTCCTCGGTCTGTCCGTGCTGGGAGGTCCGACGTTCTCCTTGGATGTTGGGAGGGATTCCTTTGCTGCCTGGTGTGCCCTTCGGATCTATCACCCTTGGGAGGTGATCTCCTAAGGCTTTTCTCTCGCCTCTTCTCTTGCCTACGACGATGGGTGACCGCATTCTGCCTTAGATATTCGCGGAAGAGTCGTTGGTCATCGAGGATCTGACGCCGCAGGTCGTTGATTTGACCTATGGTCGCTGGTGCATTGGGATTAGGTACTGGTTCCACGTCGCCTTCAGCGGCTGCTTCGGGGTTAAGGTTGGCTCCCCCAACCTGTTGGCTCTCTGGGACCTCCCTCTCCTGAGAGACATGGTCTGTGGCTCTACGACATGAGCTTTCTGGAGGTGATCCGTTCCTCTCCCTCGGGGCATTATTGGCGGAGGGAGCGGTCTTCTTGCGTGCCATGGTTGATCAGATATGGAAACAAGCTAGTAAAGGTAATGGCTAGCGTCGTTCCCACAGACGGTGCCAATCGGTTGCGTCAAGAAATCGCTCAGCGGTCCTTCGAGTGCCGTAATCTGTAAAAGACCCTGGGGTGACAAAGGAGAACCGGTGTGGTTTCGGCCTAGGACTCTCCGATGCCTAAGTTAGATCTCTCTGAGCAAACAGATGAATAGTAGTATTCAAGGTGAGTTCCGATGTCCCTTGATGAGGTTGTGTACCTTGCCTTTTATAGTAGTGTATGGCGGTGTGGAGAGTCCTAGTTGATATAGAGTGTTTGCCGTAGGTGATAGAGTCCCTGGGTAGCAGGGCTTGTTCCTGATTGGATGTCTTCCCGTGAGATGTAGAGTCCTAGATAGACTAGGTAGTTGTCTTCCCGGGAGATGTAGAGTCCTTGATAGACTAGGTAGTTGCCTTTGTTAGAGACGTGGTGTCTTTGGAGGTCTTCGAATCCTTGATGGATAGATCATCTACGTGGTAGATGAGGTTCAAGGTGCTTGAGTCCATTCACTCCACGTGACTTGATAGGCGGTGGCCTAGAGTCAGTGACGAAGTTGTCTTGCTGATGGCGACCGTGGTACCTTATTCTTAGACCAGGGTCTACACCTGTGCTTGTCTGAGCTCACACTCGAAGGGTGGTCATGTGGATGGCCGTCCGTAGAGAGTGATCATGCGGATGGCCATCCGTGGAGGGTGATCATGCAGATGACCGTCTGTGGAGGGTGATCATGCGGATGGGCATCCGTGGAGGGTCGTTTGCGCCCGTGCCCGGTTTGGATTGAGTTCATCCTTGGTTCACCGGTTTAGTTCTTGTCCGGCCCTGGGCGGGTCTTCTTTCCTGATTTAGGACACGTGGCCGCCCCTGATTGGTTGGTGTGAATTTGGGTTTATCAGCAAGAAAACTGGAAAAAACCAGGAGACAAAAACAAACATTGTTGGGCCTAACCCCCTCCTATGGCAACTCCCTCAGAAGGAGAAAGAAAGCAGATGAAAGGAACTAGCAAACAATATAAGTTAATACCACTAAAACCTTGGTATTCCTTGAGCATCAACCCTAAGATCATCTTCAACCAAAGCTGGTCATAAGTCCATAGGAGAAGAAACTTTGAATTTTACAGCCGATTTAACAAGAAAATCTGCCACCGGATTTGCTTCCCAAAAACAGTGTGTTAATCATTGCTAATTAGAAAATCTTGAAGGGCCGACCACTGCTGACATATAAACCACGGAACCAACAGCTTGGAAATCATGATTACCACCACCACCGAATCACATTCAATCCAAACTTTGGACAGGTGAAGCTCTCTTGCTAGTTCCAAACCCAACACAAGAGCATTGAACTTAGATACAAAATTGGTAGAGACACCAATGAAGGCTCTAAAAGAACATACACCCTTGGCATTGCAATCCCTAATGATACCACCCGCACCAGCCTTTCCTGCGTTGCCTAGAGAGCAGCCATCAATATTAATTTTAAACCAGCCTGGCTGAGGTGGGAACCACAACACCTCCATTAATAGCTTCTGCCTACCACTAGAAATGGTAATCATCAGCCTATTGGAGCATATCATATCAGCAACTGAACAAATCTGCCCTTTAAAATTTGGGGCTAAATCTCTAAGACCTCTCAAAACCAAAGATACAACTGCCTAGGATATCTTAAAGTTTCATTGAATCTTCTTGAGTTTCTTTCAAGCCAAATGAAGAAAGGGATCAAGTCAAAACCTGCATTCCAAGCATCCTTAAGGCCTAAGAAGCTTCATTTTTTACGCCACCACATGCCCAACTGCAGAATACTATCAAAATGACCATGCCAATGAATTGCAAACTGCTTCGTAAAAGATTTCCAAACAAAATTTGAGAAGGGACAATCAATAAATAAATGTCGAAGAGATTCTTCTTGATGGAAACACAGCACACACCTCAAAGGCAAACTAATACCCTTCCCTTTTACCTTATCATCGTTGGGTAGCTTACCATGACACAATTTCCACCCAAAAATTGACTGAGGAGGGAGAACATGTGAACTCCAAACCAGACTAGCCCACCCCACCTTGGGCTTGGAACTTCTAATAGCTTCTCATGCAGACATCATGGTAAAATTGCCCAATGAGGAAAGCAACCTGAAGCATAAATCTGGAGAGTGACCAGCAAGAATGGGAATAGATCTTGCCATCCCTACAATTCCATTCAAGAAGAGAGACCTCACTGGAGGGAACACCCATCTACCATTAGAGATAAAATCAGAGACCTTAGTGGCGCAACCTTTAAGCAAAGAAGGATGAAAAGGAGAGAGGTCCTTTACCGAAGACGACCCTAACCACTTGTCATGCCAAAACAAGATATGACAATCATTCCCAACCGACCAACGCTCATTTGAACAAACAAAGTCCGACACCTTCTTGATGCCTGACGAAACAAAGGAAGAATTATAACTTTTTTTCAGGGACCCGTCATTATTAATAAATCTGGCACGAAAGAAAAGACTCATAGCAGATTCTTCGTGCTTTATATGCCAGGCCAGCTTACTCAAGCAAGCACTATTCATCTCCCGAAGGCGACGAATACCTAACCCACCTTCCGAAGTAGGCTTACAAACATCCTCCCATTTCATAAATTTTTTTTTTACTGTGTCTACCTCTTCGGTCCAAATAAAATTACGCATCCACATTTCAACAGTTTTAATGATTGATTCTGGCCACAAATAAATTGCAAAATTGTGAATGGGCATTCCTGCAACCACTGAGCGGACCAGCTCCACTCTACCATCGAAAGCAGCTTACCACGCCACCCCTGCAACCTAGCCTTAATGTTGTCCATTAAAGGGAGCACCCTTTCTTTTTTAACTCTCCCCTTAAAAATCTCTACGCCAAGATAACGAGTGGGGAAAGATATCCGTCTATGGGGGGCCACCTTACCAAAAAATAATTTACTCTTGTCTAAATTAAACCTCTACCCAGAGAACTTTGATATTTTAATAGAAAGGAGTATAAGTTCCTGACATACCTTGCAGGCGCATTCATAAAGATGAAAATATCATCAGCAAAGAGTAAATGGCTAAGAACCCTTACACCTCTTGGACCAGAAAGAGCCTTCAGATTCCCTACACCTAGAAGCTGCTTCAAACCCCTATGTAAGACCTCTTCAGCCAAAATAAATAGGATAGGTGAAATTGGGTCCCCTTGATGAAGGCCTCTCTCCACCACAAAAAAACCACTGGTCCTCCATTTAAAAGGACTGAGATTCTTGAAGAAAGCAAAATTTGATGAAGCCATCCTATCAACTTCTCAGAGAAACCAAATTTCTTCAAGACAACAAAGAGAAAGTTCCATGACAAAGTATCATACGCCTTTTGCACATCCAGCTTAATTCCCAAACCACCACCTCAAACCGAGGCATATAACAGATTAGCTAATTCAGAAGCCAAACCAATACTTGAAGATATAATCTTGCCCTTCTGGAATGCACCCTATTCTTCAGACACCAACTTAGGGAGGAAGTTAGATAAGTGGGACGCCATAACCTTTGACAATGCTTTACAAAAGAAATTCGCCATACAAATGGGGCGAAACTTGTCCAAAGACATAGCTCCCTTCATTTTAGGAATTAGAGTGATGGAACTATTGTTCACCCCATTAGGAATTCTACCCGAGGAAAAAAAAAATACCAAACAGCATTACAAAAATCCCCCCCAACAAAATCCCAACATTTTGGAAAGAAAGTCCCTGGGAAGCCATTAGGACCCGGGGGCACTTTCAGGGTCAAGTTCCCAAACTACATTTTTTATCTCATCAAAAGAAAGGATGACTTCTAAATTTAAACAATCAACTCCATTAATTACCTCAGGAATGCAGTCAAGGAGATCCAAATGATCGACCAGTGGTGCTGATTTGTGGAGCTGTTCATAGTAGTCAGCCACAAATGAAGCCAACTGACGTTGATTTGAGATAATCAAGCCATCATCTCTTTTAAGAGATCGAATCCGATTTTTTGCTCGTCTCACCATGATAAAAAGGTGAAAAAACTTTGAATTACGATCACCATGCTTCAACCACCTCAACTTTGCCTTTTCCACCCATAACTTTTCATGATTTTCAATAGCTTTCAGGTACCTGGTCTTTGCCTCTGCTTCTTTAGATCGAGAAGAGCTCATCACACATTCTTGCTATTCTATGTCACCATGAACTAAGTCTAGATCAGCCTTGGCAGCAGCTAATTCCACATAAAAGTTGGGAAAAGCAAATCTCGCCCATGATCTCAAAATAGGCTTCAGGATTTTAAGCTTCTGAACCAGACAAGAGAAAGGATTTCCCCTCAGCTCTCCTTTCCAAGAGTCCTTCACGATATTCATAAAGTCCTCATTATCACACCAAAATCTATGAAATCGAAAAGGCACATTTTCCGGTTTCGGAACAACCTTTGAAAAAACTCCAACGTAGCATAGTCCGAGTAGGTCCGTGGAAGAACTCTCTGCGAGCAGTCATGAAAAACATTCAACCACCTTTCATTACAAAAACTGCAGTCTAAAACCACTGCCATATGCCTCTGCATCTGTTATTGGTTTAAGTGAATTTTTTCCCTTGAGAGGGAGCAGGAATCAAGTCACATGTGTCCGCCATAGCTTGAAACTTTGCTGCCGAACCAGGATTGAACCCTCCTGGACCCTTCTTCTCATTAGAAAGCAAGGTTGCATTGAAATCACCTATAACAGCCCAAGGTAAATCGGCTGTGGCAATTGCTGCTAAGTCAGCCCACAGTTCCCTTCTTGTATCTTTGAAGCAACTCGCATGAACCACTGAAAGCACAACCTTATGCCCCCCATTCCACCGATAAAAATATATGTTGATCCGATGAAAGAAATACTAATGGGCGTTGCAAATAAGACTTCCAAAAGACCCAAAGGTTTGGCACCTTCTCCAAATGGACATTGTGTATCAAATCAATGGCATAACCCATCTTGTTAACAACTAAATCCAGGAAATCATGCACCCAAATTTTTGGCTCTGCTAGACACACCACGTTAGGAGAAAAGTCCTGCAAATACATTTGTAAGACCCTAGTTGTTGTAGTCTTCCTCCCCCCATGAATATTCCAAAAAATATGTGCATGAGTTATGTTATACCCGTACTCGAGACCTTAATATTTTATTATTTATTTTGTGCCATACAGATGAAGCTACCACCTATGCCGGTGAGTTGTATGTGATGGTCATCAAGCCAAGTCACAAGGTTATTGATCAGCACACTAGATTGGCTATCGATGATAGATTCCTCAACCAGGAGTAGGGGAAGTTCGTCGATGATGATTACACCGACTATCCTCCAAGCATGAGCCCCAAAAGTGAGGAGTTTCGAAAGGATAACCCGGTGTCTTGCCACCTAGATACCCAATGCCATTGTGAGGCACGAACTAAAATGAGGAAACTCTTTGAGGCCCGGGAAGGCATGCCGTGATGGGCGAGGGGATCACACAAGGGGTGAGTTCCTAACCCTAATTACCACTTGATCACACTTCCCTAGAAGTCATTGAAGTGTGGGCCAAGGCCCAGAGCCTAAAGTTTTATGAAAAGCCCTTTTCTCTAGGGGCAGTTGAAAGAGTGGTTGCAAGTTGTTGATGCAACCGGCCTTGCAACTGCCTGTGCTGTTGAACCTCTTTTGAGATGGATCTCATGTGGGACTCACTTGTTGTTGGATATGTGTGTCCATCAAATCTAGTTCAATCTGGTTCGACCCGGTCTATTATGTATTAAATATTTCATACATTTTTGTTTAATATGATCATGTGTGATATAAACTTTTGAGCAATGTATGTCCATATGTATTATTTTAAATTAGTAGTCACGGCTAGGTGGGCAGCCCTTATCATTTGGTCGTCGCATTGGGTATGCCTAGACATGTTTGATGTTAGGGTACAAATGCGAGTACGCACATGTTGATGTGTGTATTGGCGAAGAATCTTATTTTGTCGATTCTCTCATGTATTAATGCCAGATGTAGGTTTGGGATAGACATGTGTCACCGAGACCCAGTACCTGAGAGGGCCTTGTCATTGCACGATGTGAGTGTATTCTTTGATTTACCAATGACTATAGTTTAAGAGAACTGAAACCAGTGTTCTGGGAATGCATAAATATTGTGTGAGTGAAGGAGTCACTCAACATGGTCTCCACTGCTCGATTGAGGAACATCGAGGGGAGTTAGTATGTGGATGGTCGGATTTGAATCAGGATCCTGTACCATTTTGTTAAATGGTTGTTGCAAAACATAATTTCAGATAAAATGATAATTTATAATTATGTATTTGATTAAATCATTTAATCGTGTTTTACGGATTCTGATCACGTACAGAGACACTCCGATACGGATATGTACCATGGAATGGGGTTTGGTAGTTTAGTGTACATGCCCTAGATTCCATGATGATGATGTTGTTTAGTGGAGGGTTAGCGCATATTTGATATGCACGAGTATTTCTAGGATTTGCTAATTATTAATTGATTTATTTAAACTAGTATGGGCTTGATGCTATTTATTTAAGGCCCATTAATGTTTCAATTAATTAATTATATTATTCCCTTTTAGATTTTGCTTCTTCACTAATTAGAAGCCCATCAGGGTTTCAAGTCAAACAGGAGAGAGAGAGAGAGAGAGTCTAACTCTTATTGGGAATGCGTAAATATTGTGTGACTGAGGGAGTCACTCAACATGGTCCCCACTGCTCAATGGAGGAACATCAAGGGGAATTAGTTTAGAGATGGTCGGATTTGAATCAGGATCATGTACCGTTTTCTTAAATGGTTTTTGCAAAACATATTTTCACATAAAATGATAATTTATAATGATGTATTTGATTGAATCGTTTAATCGTGTTTTGTGGATTCCGATCACATACACAGACACTCTGATATAGACATTTACCGTGGAATGGGGTTTGGCAGTACTAGTGTACATGCCCTAGATTCCATGACGATGATGTTGTTTAGTGGAGGGTTGGCGTATATTTGATATGCAAGGGTATTTCTGGGATTTACTAATTATTAATTGATTTATTTAAACTAGTATGGCCTTGTTGCTATTTATTTAAGGCCCATTAATATTTAAAGTAATTAATTATATTATTCCCTTTTAGATTCTGCTTCTTCACTAATTAGAAGCCCATCAGGGTTTCAAATCAAACAGGAGAGAGAGAGAGAGTCTGAGTCTCACTCGGAATGAGGGAGGCTCTTTAGAGTCTCACCTATTTAATCACACCAGAGGGGGATGGCGCAGAATGCAATCCAAGGTAGGACAAATTTTTTTGCCCCCTCTGGAAAAATCGTTGACACTCTCTCTCCTCTGTCCTTCTCTTTTGATCTCTTGCTTTCTAGGGTTTTTGAGATATGATTAGGGTTTTGGAAACCTGGTTTTTCAGATTGGATCCAAGTCTTTGAGAAGAAATTATGGTTTGGCTTAGGGATCTTCTACTTGCATCAAGATTAGGGCTTTGTTGATCGGCTCATTAGGGGAAGAACTGTTATCTAGAGGAGGAGCAACACTTGAGGCTCAATAGGTTAGCAGATCTTAATGTTTCTATTTACATTAAGTGTTTAAATTATTTGATAATCATGGGATGCGAAAGAAACCCTAATCGATCTTTTTCCGCTGCGCATTCAGGTATGGGATGGATCCCTCTTTCCATGGGATGGAAAAGAGACGAGTTTTCTCTCTCTTATGGATCCCATAATTTTTATGGGACAAGAAAGAGAGGGTTTGGTAATAAATTTTTATACTAAACCCTAATAGGGATTCCCTAGGGTTCCCATGGGAGACCATGGGCTGACCCAGATAAATTTCCTATAATTGATTTCCCATGGATCACCATTGAAATGATCCCATGGACTGTAGTTTGCCTACAATTGTCCCGTGTCTCGGGCATTGGTTTTGTATCCTTAGACATGGTGGACCCCCCAATCCATTTTTACCTAGTGGGGCCAAGGGTGTGGGCCCACAAGGCCCAACATGGACTTAAATGGGTTTTAACCTATAGAAGTCCAAGCCAAAAAGGCCCTAAGTAGGTTTTAAGTATAAATGGGGGAAGGAAAGCCATTCATTGGCCATTTATTTCCTTACCAAAACTATGGGAGTTAAGAGGAGATAAAGGAGAAGAAGGAAGAGGATTGGTAGAGGTTGGCCCCACTTGGAAGGCAACCATTGGAGTCTTCTTGATTTAGGTAAGCTCATGGACCCCCTCTCTCTCTTCTCTTGAAATTTTGGGTTTTTGGGGCATCAATGGGTTGGTTTGACCTAGGGCTCCACTGGGAACCCAAGGCTGAAAATGAACTTCTATACTAAGTTGATGTGAGTCTAATACTCACCACTTTAGAACCCTAAAGACCCCCTTGAACTCCTCTCTTGAGACTAGGGTTATATTATTTCAAAACCCTAGTTTTGATCCATTGAGTAACTTAACCTTAATCCTTCAAAACATCAAATTAGTTATGTTACAAGGACCTTATGAGACTCTAGGACACCCTTCCCAAGTCCTTGAGACATTAACATGCAAGTGGAATGGATTGGGGAGGTGATGGCTTCCAATTTTTGAGCTTGACCTTGGGTGGTCGCATGGCCGGTTGCAAGTTACTGATGCAACCGCCTGTACAACCATTGGGCACTTATACTTATACCTGGGCGGTCGCATGACTGGTTACATCCGGTCATGCAACCGTTTGACTCTACAGGTGGAATGGTCATAGGGCCGGTCACTTAGTAATATGCAACCACCCCTGCAACCGTTAGATACCCGTGAGCTTATAATTGGGAGGTCGTACGGGCAGTCACAGTTGCTGATGCAACCGCCCGTGCAATCGTTCTTGTTCTAAAAGGGCACAGCCTTAGGCAATCCTAAGGGGATCCTCTTGGGACCCCATCTACTATTTCTAACCCTTTTTCACACTTCCCTGGGCAACAATACTCGTACGAGAGGCATATTAAACCGAAACTAGGCAAGAACCCTAACCTTGATTCGTGAACTAATCAGTGAGTGGGTTTGGGTGTGATCTTAATTTGGGAGTGTTTATTATTTTGATATATGATTGTATGCCATCTTTCATGCATAACTGCATATTTTCATTTTAAACTATGATTGTATACTTGCGAATGTTATGAATGATTATACGATGTGAGTTGTGTTTGTATTAGGTGGAATGGGATACAGTGGTTGGGGTACGCCGACACCGGGATCTTGTGGTTATAAAATATTATTGTCATGTTATAAATGGTCTGTCATGTACTGTGTCGTGCTGGTACCCAGGTGATAGATGGTACGGGACGTTGATGCACCCAGAATACAACACGATAGTAGCATATAGTATATTTACGATTCGGGTTATGTTCCCCTTGCTACGACCCTTACCATTAGGGGTTTAGGTGTTGGGTAATCAAGGCTCCCTGTGTGCTTGAGGAGTGATATGAGGCCAGGCTAGGGCTGATCATTGGTTATCGAGGTCTGCCTCTTTGAAGTTACATTGCGGTGATAATATAATTGATCCGCGATATTTCCCGAGTTGTTGCAGTAGCAAGAACCTAGTGACTTAGACATGAATGCTAGGTGGCTAATTGGATAATGATCTCATGCATCATGGACTATGTGTTATTGTTTGCATGCTCCCCATCCCCTCACTGGGCTCAGTGGACCTTATCTCCCTTGTGTGTACACTTTTAGATGTGTTTTCAGATGAGGGCTATCTGGCGAACCTTGAGGTTCATTCTGGAGAATATGATTCTATTGGTGTGGAGGACTCGGAGCTGGTGACTGAGGATCACGGCGATGACTATCCCTATGATGATTGTGCCTTCGGGGCACCATGATTGAGGAGATCCTCCTCTTTTAATTCTTTTGGGGTTTCCACCCTTTTGTATAAACATTTTTACTGTTATACACATGTTTTGTGTAGTTATGGAATGGTCAGTTGAGTTGAGCAGTACTAACTCTATTATGTATCACGTAGTCGATTGAACATTCTGTAACTATAGAGTTTAAACGCTTCTGTAACTACCCTTTTTATTTGAAATGTAATATTTCTCATTCTTCGTACTCTGATATTGATTATGATATTTTATTAGTTTGACTGTGATCCAACCCACAACATCGAGGTCCTGGTGTTATGGTTGGATGACACGTGTCGTTCTAGTCATACGCTGAGTATTGTACTATTATATTCCTTGTGTGGGATAGGGGTGTGACAGTTAACTATGCAAAGCATCATTAACATCAGATTTTACGGTCTGATTATAAATAATTAGGCTGTGACAATAGTTGAGATATCTTCTATTGCACAACCATTCTTCTTCTACCTCTTAATTTCTCCCATCTATCTTCTCACTTATTCTTCTTTGGTTTTGGTTTCTGAAGTTCTTAACTAATTAAATGGTATCAAAGCTTTTTCATCTATCAATCTCAACTTTTGTTTCTGGTTTTGAAAAGCTAATGCATGATACTTATCTTAAGCCCTATTTTATTTATTTTTTTGCTAAATTCAGTAGATTATATATAAATATAGAAAAATTGGGGAAAAAATGTACAATGAGAATTCAAGGAGGAAAGAGAACTCCAAGAAAAAACACAAAGAAATCAAGTACAGCTTTCCACCCCACCTTCAGCATTGCCATCAACAGTGAGGAAGATAACAAAGGAAAAAAGAGCAAAAGATAGCTTAATGGAAAACTACTCACTATTTTCGAGAGGCAAATCCTATGGTTAACCTCCTTGCTAAAACAACGGCAAGGTTGGAAGTCTTGTCTCCAATTCAATCTTGGCCTAGTTCAGTGGAAGAGGACCTCAGAATGGATCCACAAGGAAGACCAAGATTTAGATCTTTTTAATTTTTTTGGTGCTGCAAATGTCTTTTCTTTTGCCTAGCTGCTAGTGTATCCCTTGCTTCTCTTATAGGTGGAGGTTTCCTTCTCTTGATTTTGTTTTTGTTTCTGGATCTTCTTGTTCTTTTGTATCATTCTTTTTCTTCTTAATATACATGACCTTTTAGCAAAAATAAATAAATAAATAAATCTAGGATGGTCTTCGAGGCCCCATCTGAAATCTTCTACAATAAAAGGAGGAAGAGTCCAAGAGCCAGACGCTTGAGAAAGCACAGCCTTTTTTCCCAAAGAATCAACAATTGAATTTATCTCTTGATAATAGTGGGTGATAAGCTAGTCCAATGCCTGTAAGAAAGAGGAGGAGAAGAAGTGCCACTTTTGCAGAAAATAACTAGGAATCAAGCCATTTCTAATACATTCTACCCAGAATTGTGAATACCAAGATCTTGCACAAATCTTAGGCCTTCAAGGAAAGCAGTAAATTAGGCAAAAGCAGTAAATTAGGCAAAGTAATTGGTGGAGATACCACATAAGAAATGGAATTCAGGAGATGAATGCTATAGGAATTTCTAATGATACCCCAGCCCCTAAATGACCAAGGTTTCCCAAAGCACTATCATCCATATTGAACTTAACCCAATCAAAATCAGGTTTAATCTAAATCACTTCAAAGGCATATCTCTATTTGTCTCTAATAAATTCTTGCCTAATCGTCAATTGAGTCATCACTTTACTTCAAATAATTTCTTTGATCACTCTCTAGGCGGAAACCTCCTATTCTAGTTTATTGGTGCTCGCCTTTTGTAACTGTCAAACTAAATGTGGATGGCGCTTGTAAAGGAAATCAAGGTTTACAGAGTGGAGGAGGAATTATTAGAAACAAGGAAGGTGTTGTTATAAGGGCTTTCTCTAATTTCTATGAGGAACACACTAACTCAATGGCAGAGTTAAGAGCATTACAAGATGGGCTGAAAATGTGCATGGACCTGGGCTTTTCAGATTTTGTGGTTAACTCAGACTCGGCCATGATTGTAAGAATGACTAACTAGAGGAAGTGTAACCTTTGAAAGGGGTGGTACTGGTTCCAAGAAATCATGACAATGTCTTACTCCAACCGGGCTTCCATCACTTTTGCTCTTAGGGAAAGCAATACAGCAGCCGATTGGCTTGCTAATTTGGCATGTGAGACGGCTTCCAACAATGTTTTCAATTTTGGATTTGATCTCCCAAAGAGCCTTTGGCAAATTCTCTGGGAAGACAAAACTGGTTTACCAGTTCTTAGGAAATAGGTTTTTACTATTTGGTTTCTGATGGAAGGGCTTTAGGTCTTATTTTTTAGTGTTTGAGAGTTTTTGTTCTCCTCTGGGTTGGGGTAAGGCTGCCACGTGCCCCCCTTGTACTTGATTTTTATTACCACTTTAATTAATAAAATCTTAGGGGCCTAGGTCTCAGATAATATTCAGGGTTGTAGACACCTCATTTTGTCCTTCCCCCGGAGATTTTTCGTAACGATGATGAGCACCCTCCAAGGCCTAGAGCCGATGTATTTGTAGATGTAGCGTCACTATGCGCTGCTCGAATTCGTTTACCGATCACCTATTTCCCAAATAGAGCCTCAAAGCCCTCCAAGCATCCTTGGAAAGGCGCCCTAGCCCATACCCCTTGGAACCAACCTAGCCCAAACAGCCCAAACCATGCTCATCGACACTTAAACCCACCTTGACACTCAAAGACCCCGAGTCGACATGAAGTCCACTTGCCCTCGACATCAAACTATTCCACCTCATTGTCGAACAGTCCATTTTTACTCTCTATCTCACTTCGACATTCAAAATTCAATTTTCTACACTAAAAAAACAAACCTTTGATGTCGAGTTGAATCGGACACTTTCAATGTCAAAATTCTATTGATCCGAGAAGCCCAAACTTAACATATTTTACTCCAATTGTGATACCTTTCACATCCCAGTCTATTTTTGGCACTTTAGATCTCAATCTTATCTCCCTTAGGCCCCAAGAAACACCCCTAAAGGCACTAAACACTTGTTACCCATCCATTGGTCCTTACCTTGACTTTACACACATCGTTGATGCAAAGACCCTCCATTTGGACGATCCGGACCAACTCAGCCATACCTACACAAATTTGGGAGTGCACACACCCCTATACATCTATAAATACATCCCATCTCATGTTGAGGAGGGTTACATGTGCTTCATATGAGCTTTGCCAAATCCCAGTTCATAGACAATCCTTCTTTGGTGCTTGCTTGCCGTAATTCACTTCTCCACTCTCTTGACTTGAGTCTTTAGCCTTTGGTCCTCACTTGGCCTTAGTCTATTGCCTCCCATCATGCTTCTTACAACTACAAACCCCCTACATCAAGACTTGAAGACACCAAATTGGAAATCTCGGTGCGTGGCTAAAGAAGCATTCAAGTACATGAGACAAGAGAAGCCACAACAAGCGGCGATAATTGTTCGACGTACAAGTCTCCTGAGTTACACAAGGGAAACACCTCCATGCTTTTACTTCAATCTTGTTTTATTAGGTAGGCCTTTGGTCTGTAATCTTCATTGTTTTCTTATTTTTATCGAGTTTTGCATCTCCAAGAGGAGTTTGATCCCGTCTTCCTAGATGGTGATCACACTCTATTATCTCTTTCATTCTTCTGTATTGTACCCTATCTTTCATGCATACATCTTCATGAGCCCAATCCCCCGTAGTTTAAGACTCCCTAAGCATACTCATCATTAGCATATTCTCCTTTTGTTATTCTATTCTCATGTTCCCACGCATATGCTATCCTCTTTGCTTACTTGCATTCATCACATCATTACGCTTAGTCTAGAGTCACTCATGTTTAGGTTATTTAGGCCCTTGAGACCCTTTATTTTACATTCTAGTATACTAACCCCTACCTTGCAGTCGAACCTCCAAGTATGTGTTCCCTTCACTCTCCTTATACTTTACTTTCTTACATTTGTACCTTCATTTTATATTTTATCAAAGCATGTCTTGCATTCCATAATGCCTACCAATAGAAGACCGGGAAGTCCAGGTGGACTAGGGTGCCTAATACCTTCCCCGAACTGTAACTTGACCCATACCCAGACCAACGGATCATTTGTCCTTAAAAGGATGTTTTATGAGAGTCATTACATTTACATCATGGGCCCTATACCCTCCTCTAGGTGGCGACTCCAACACACATCTCACCTCTCTCTCTCGCTTCTCTTTCCCCCTTAAAGAGGGATGAGGTGGAGGACACGTGGCGACCCCCCCCACCAACACGGAGTGAGCTTGATCTACGCAGAGAGGAAGGCAAGGAAATTGTGTTTAAGGGCAATAAAAACAAGAAGCCTAAGAAAACTATCATTTCAGCTCTTCAAGTTCAGAAGTTGATAGAAGAAGGTTGTCAGTGTTACTTAGCCTCTGTGCTGGACACCGAAGTCAAAATTTCACCTATGGAAGAGATAAGCATGGTGAGAGACTTCCTTGACGTCTTTCTGGAAGACCTCACACGGTTACCACCAGACCTGGAGATAAAGTTTATGATTGACCTAGTGTCTGGTGCTGCTCCAGTGTCTAAGGCACCCTATAAAATGGCCCCATCAGAACTGAAGGAACTTCAAGAGCAACTCAATGACTTGTTGAAGAAGGGCTTCATTAGGCCAAGTGTTTTCCCATGGGGCGCACCTATTTTGTTCATAAAGAAGAAGGACGGTAGTATGTGTATGTGCATTGATTACCGTGAACTTAACAAGCTTACGATCAAGAATCGGTACCCACTGCCTAGAATCGACGATCTGTTCGATCAATTACAAAGTGTAGGAGTTTTCTCAAAGATCGACCTCCGCTCGGGGTATCATCAGTTGAAGATCAGAGGTAGTGACATCAACAAAACAGCGTTTAAATCGCGATATGGTCACTACGAGTTCCTGGTCATGTCCTTCGGACTGACCAATGCCCTGACCGCTTTTATGGAATTAATGAATAAGGTGTTTCATGACGTGCTAGATAAGTACGTTATCATGTTTATTGATGACATCTTGGTCTACTCCAAGAGCGAAGAGGAGCACGCTGACCACCTTTGCATTGTGCTATAGCGCTTGAGAGAAAAGCAAATGTATACTAAGTTCAGCAAGTGCGAGTTCTGGTTACAACAAGTGGCTTTCTTAGGTCACCTGGTCTCTGCCAAGGGTATTGAAGTTGACCCCAAAAAAATAAAGTCCGTAGTTGATTGGGAGACACCCAAGACTGTAGCAGATATTCATAGCTTCCTCGATCTAGCCGGCTACTATAGGATTTATTAAGAACTTTTTAAGGATTTCAGCTCCTATGACTTGACTTACCTGGAAGGGAGTGAAGTTTGAGTGGTCCAATGAATGCGAGAAGAGCTTCTAGGAATTGAAGCAGCGACTGATTTTGGCTCCGGTACTCACCATTCCAAATGGTACTGGAGGGATGGTAGTTTATTATGATGCTTCCAAGAAGGGCCTCGGCTGTGTTCTGATGCAGGATGGTAAGGTGGTAGCCTATGCTTCTCGTCAGCTGAAGGATTATAAAGAGAATTACCCAACTTACGACTTAGAGTTGGTAGCTGTGGTTTTTGCTCTGAAGATCTGGAGACACTACCTGTATGGAGAAAAGAGTGAGATCTACAGTGACCATAAAAGCCTCAAATACTTCATTACCCAGAAGGAACTTAACATGAGACAGAGGCGATGGTTGGAGCTCATGAAGGACTATGATTGCACCATCCACTACCATCAAGGTAAGGTAAACGTGGTGCTGGATGCCCTTAGTCAAAAGTCCCAGACCTTATCCATCGCATACTTGGCTGTCAGTAAGAAACTTGTTAAAGAAGTTTGAAGGATGGATTTGGAGTTACTGGCAGAGGGTATTACTCTATCTTTAGTAGCCCTATCTGTGCAATCAACTTTGGTGGAAAGGATTCAATCTGCTCAGGCCTCAGACGAACGCTTTCAAGAGATCATTGAAGCTATTCCGGGTGATACACAGCAAGATCTGGATTTCACTTTGATAGAGAGTGGCATTCTCATGTTCAGGGATCGGCTATATGTTCCCAAGGATGATCGCTCAAGAAGGAATTGTTGATAAAAGCACATGATTCTCCCTATTCGATTCACCCAGGTAGTACTAAAATGTACAAGGACCTGAAGGGACACTACTGGTGGAGTGGAATGAAGAGGGATGTAGCTGAATTCATGGCTAGGTGTCTCACCTATCAGCAGGTGAAGGCAGATAGACAGCGGGCCCATGGCCTTTTATAGTCCTTGCCCATGCCGGAATGGAAATAGGAACATGTTACCATGGATTTCGTCACTGGACTGCCTCGTAAACCCAGAGGTGTTGATGCTCTATGGGTTATTGTGGATTGGTTGATGAAGACAGCTCATTTCATCCCAATCAAGGTCACCTATTCTATGGATAAACTAGCCCACTTGTACATTGATAACTCGGTTTGCCTGCACGGAGTTCCAGTTAGTATCATCTCAGATCGGGACCCAAGATTCACATCTAAGTTTTAGGGTGGATTCCAGAGAGCTATGGGTACCTTGTTAAGTTTTAGCACTGCATTCCAGCCTCAGACGGATGGGCTGTTAGAGAGAACTATAAAGACATTGGAAGACATGCTCTGAGCCTGTGCCATTGATATGCAGGGCAACTGGGATAAGCACATCTCGCTTATCAAATTTGCCTACAATAATAGTTACAAGCTACTATCGGTATGTCACCGTTTAAAGCTCAGTTTGGGAAGAAGTGCCAGACTCCATTATATTGGGATGAAGTAGGTGAGCGACATATCCTTGGGCCATAATTGATCCAAGCAACCTATGAGAAAGTGGACTTGATTCGTGAACGAATCAAGGCTGCTTAGTCTAGGAAGAAAGGCTATACGGACCAAAGATGGAAGGGATCTAGAGTTTTCTCTTGGCGACAAGGTAATCCTCAAGGTGTCACCCACCAAGGGCGTGATGTAGTTCAGTAAGAAGGGCAAGCTAAGCCCGAGATACATTGGGCCCTATAAAATTCTTACGAAGATCAGATCGGTGGCATATCGGTTAGTACTCCCACCATCTTTGGATGGCGTGCACGACATCTTCCACATGTCCATGTTACGAAAGTATGTGCATGACCCAAGCCATGTCTTATCACAAGAACCACAGGAGCTGGCAGTGGATATATCTTATAAGGAGCAACCCGAGAAGATTCTGGATAGTAAGGTGGTGAATCTACGCAATAGACCTATTCACTACGTGAAGGTGAAGTGGTGCAATTACCCAGAGGAAGAAGTGTCCTGGGAAGCTGAAGTGGAAATGCGAGCGAAGTACCCTACCCTTGGATTCTTACAAGGTATGCCAAATTTTGGGGATAAAATTTCTTGTAAGGTGGGGGATGTTACATCCGCACCTGAATTTGTTAATTAATTATAGTTTCTCTCTCTTGTGACATGTAGATACTGTTGCCGTGTACGCTGGGGAACTATTTTTAATTGTGGTCAAACCCAACAATAAGATCGTTGACCAATGCACTGGCCTACCTATAAAAGAGAGGTTCCTTAATCGACAATGGGGGAGATTTGTCGATGGTGATTTCGTCGACCATCCTCCTAGCATGAGTCCCCAGAGCGAAGAGTACCGAAAGGCATTTCCTGTGTGCCCACACTTGGACACCTTATTCGGTGATGAGTTTAGCATCGCGATCGGGAGACTCTTCAGAGTCATGAAGGACACATCGTGATGGTCGAGGGGTAAGATATTTCCTTGATGTATGTTAGCGTACCCTCCCCTTTAAGGCCTTGAAGTGTGGGCCAAAGCCCAATAAATTTCCCTAAGATTCTGCCCTTTTCAGCAGCAACGGAGTCACGAACGGACTCACAAGACTGCTTTCATCCATGAGTCTGTCCATACTATTTTAAGCTTTTGGGTGTTTTCCTCGTGTGGGACCCACACCCCATGCCCCAAGCATCCTACCTAAGCACCTAAACAAGGTGGACCCAACCCTTGGTCTCCTTGAATTATGCGTGTACTATATAGGTGGACCCACTTGCCAATGATGGCATTTAAATGAGTTTTAACTCTTAAAGCCCCAAGCCAAACAGGCCCTAAGTGGGAACTTAGCTATAAAGGCACAACCCAGCCATTTATGGCTTTTTCATTTCTCCTACCAACCCAAAACGTTGGAAGCTTGGAAAGCATTGAAGGCATTGAAGGTGATTGGAGGGAGTTGTTGGAGGTGGAACCCTTCTATTGGCTCATTCTTGAGGTGAGTACTCTCCCCTTCTCCCCCTCTTTCCATTTCAAACTTGGGAGATCCCTTTGGAATCAATTCTAACCTAGGGTTTCCTTTTGGAAACCCAATACCCCTCTTTGGTTTCCTAACTAGAGACCTATTTCTCTCTCCCTTGATGCCTTTCATGATTGAATGGCTTGAGTTGCTACTCAATGTCTTAAGACCTAAGTCTAGGGTTTGGGAAACCATGGAGATGGTTCCTGTTGTGACAAATTCTGACTCGTGCAATGGTTCATCTGGTCGGGTAGTCCTTAAGTGGTCCTGCACAGGAAAAAACTACAGAAAGACAAAGAAGTGCCGGCCTAGGCTATTTAGTACACTCCGATGCCTAAGTCAGAGCTCACAACAGATAAATCTCAAACTAAGGAGCTTGAGTAAGCAAAAATTAAAGTGCCATACCTAAGCCTAGCATGGCTATTTATAGTTTTGAGGTGCTAAACAGTATTTGAACTTTACCTGTTTATAAATAATAACTTCGGTTCCATGTAATCCTTGGTGGCAAGACCCCTAGCTGACATGTGTATGACCTAGGGTCATGCTTAACGTGTGATTCTAGGGTCGTGTGAAACGCGTGACCCTCAACTGACCGGGATCAATTGAGGTGAGTTATCGCTAACTTGGGTTAATCTGGGTTGTCCCGAGGTGTGTTACCGACCTGATTTGTGCGTTGGTCAAGCTAGAGCTAGCCCTCGTCATCCACGTGTTACGAGATGATTGGTCTTTGTAGGTTATGACCTATCATAGGCCCCCCACTCTTATTGATCATATTTGTTTGATAAGAGTAGATCGGGTATGCCATATCCTGGATTCTCTCGACCCGTGGTGACGCTACTACCCTGCTAGAGTATTAAATGCAGTCTATACTATGTCAGGAACTGCGTGTCAGTTATGTGACGTGTCATTTCTTGGTCTGATACGTGGCCCCTCGTCATCATTAGCCTCGGGCATGTGAATCGTCACGCGTCCTCAGTCGTTCAATCAACGATTCTTGGCTGTTGGATCCTCTAGCTTTCCTGCCCTTTTTTTCTATAAATAGGCATTCTCCTTTTGCTCTCGTCGGCCATTTCTCAGTCGTCTTGGCTTTTGGTGCTATTGTGTTCGGGTTTTCCTTATTTTTTTGGCACTCGGCTCCTTTCTTTGTCCGATCGGTTCATTCTCTCTTTCTCCTCAAGAGTAAGTATGTCTTCTAATAGTGATTTCAGACATATCCCCAACAAGGGGGATGTCAAGGGCTTCAGTGAGGATAGCGATCTGGAGGGGTCATCTTTAGAGTCAGTTTATGACTTAAGTGAGGGTGAAGAAGTGACGTCCCAAACTGCCAAAGAACCACTTGTTGGGCCGTCGGCCATCAGTCTTGACGCCTCTGGGGTGAAGGCCTCTAGTCATGTTCACGAGGGGGGTGCTGCCATCCCCTCCGGCCGTCCTGACCAGGAAGAAGGGTAGGGGTCGATAGATCATGATGATGTTGATTCTTCTGATCCCGAAGCTGGAGGTTAGAAATGGCGTTTATGGAACCCCATAAGCGGGCTCTGCAGAAAGTTGAGGATTATGAATGTACCTATACCGATGCTGCTATGGCCGCTCTTAGGAAGAAGTACTTTGTTCCCCCTAACGTGGTTACATGTCCGCCAAACCGACACGAAAGGGCCAATTCTCCTCGTGCCCCCAAGGTCTGCATCCTTATGGATGCACTTAAGGCTGGCCTCAGATTCCTTGTTCATCCTTTTGTCGTTGATGTACTCGACCATTGGGGATTGGCCCCGGGTCAGGTCATGCCAAATTCGTGGAAGACCATCTTTAGCTATTTTATTTACATGTCCGTTCGGGGTCGCGAGCCGACCATTCCCCTTTTCGCCTATTTTTACTACCTGAAGAAGTATAATGAGGGTTGGTATTATTTCACCTGCTGAGATCTCGATGATACGTGGAAGCAGTTTAAATTTTATGATGAAGTTCCGCCATCGAACAAATTCTGGAAAGGGAAATTCATTTTCGTGGTCATCCCGGGCAATCCCCTTAGATCAGGGTGGCCAAAGATCAATCTTCGGGTCGAGAATCGTATGGTTGGTCTGACCCGAGAGGAGCAAGAGTCGGTGAAAGCCACTCTTCAGGGCCCCAAGTTTGATGTGTGAAACCTTCAAATAGAGGTCTTCCACGTCAAATGGGGTCTCAATCTGGGTCAGTCCAACCCACCCTTCTTTCTTTCTATTTCTTTATTCAAATAACTCTCCCTTGCTTTTCTAATTATTACTTTTTGTATTATCAATGAAGCTCGACCTGGCTCATCTTACCGCAATGAATAGAAAGCAAAAGCCCTCAAAGCCCGAAGATAAGGTGGCTGGTGATGCCAGTAAAAGTCATCCCGATCAGACCGCTGGCTGGGGAATTCAAAACAGAGAGAAAAAGAGAAAGAGAAAGAGAAAGAGAAGGGGAAAGAGAAGGAAAAGGGCAAAGGCCCCACTGAAGTGAAGGAGGCTGGTCGGACCCCTCCTCCCAAAGATAATAAGAACAAGAGAAAAGTTGGTGATGCTGGTCTTCCCGATGCTCAGTGAAGAAATAAGAAGTAGGAAGACGGGAGTCCATCCCTCCCACTCAGCGCAGACAACCTACCCCTCTCGGATCGGTTAGTTTTCAACCGACCCGACATCTTCAACCCACATTGGGTTCTTACTCCTATAGACTCGGCCACCGCCGACTGCGCGATGACCTGGGAATTACCGGTGAAGGGTTGCTTCCCTCGAGATGCGGCCCACGTGAAGTCTTTATCTCACAACCGATTTGTTGACACGGCCTATAAGGAACTTGCTAAGGTACTGCCCCTTTTTCTCCTTCTTCCCATCCCGTTGTTCTTTTGCTCTTCGCTTTTCGTCTAACTTTCCAGACCTCATCCTAGGGTCTTCTTTATTCTGTGGAGGCGGTGAAAAGGGTCGAGTTCCTTATGGAGGAGAATCGCAAGCTCGCCCGAGAGCTCAAGGAAGAGAGATCTTATGTGGAGACCCTTAACAAGAGTAAGGCGGATACAGAGATTGACCTTGCCAAGATCTGAGCTGACCTAACCGCTGCCTTGATCCAAAAAAGTGATCTTTTGAAAGAGCAGACCCTCCTCAACGACAGCGTTACCACGATGAAGGAGGAGCTGGAGGAGGTCAGGTCTTCCAAGGCGGAGTTAAAGAAGACGTTGGAGGGGGCAGTCACGGTTGCTCGGGTCGAGGCCGTCAAAAAATTCAAATCTTCGGAGGAGTTTGTGAATTTGGTCTATTCATTCAATGCAGAGGCCTTCGGGCTTGGGGTCCACCCTACCTGCCACCATATTTACAAGTCGGATCCTGAGTATAGTTTTGCTGATTTTAAGTAATATGACCCGGCCATTGAAAAGAAGGTGGCAGACATCGAAGAGGAAGAATTTAAAGCGTCTCTAGAAGAAAACATTCCCAAATTTTTCGAAGCGACAGTGCTGGTCGATGACCCGAAGGCCACCGATGTGGATGCCTCTTCCCGAACTCCTCTGACTGATGTGGCCAAGATCAACGATCAGGTCGACCCCTCTCCTCAAGACAATGCCGAAGAAGTGGTGGTGTTGCCCACCTATTAGTCATGTTCATTCTCTTTTTATATGTTTCTCTTTTTCTTTTTTTTTGTAAATTTTCTAAGTGTTAGTGATCGGGTCGGTAGTGTTAGTACCGACCTCCTCTTGTAACTTTTGTACATATAAGTTAATGGAACTTCTTCCTTTTCATCGTGTGATTTGTATATTTATTTCTAACTTTATGCTTCCGGTATGGTACCTCTCGGGTGAGGATTCGGGTATGGTGCCTCACGGGTGAGGACTTTTGTGGTACCAGATCTTGAGGTCGGGTATCTTTATTTTGAGAAGCTTTTATTAGGGAAAATGAATTTATTGTTGTATATTCCTTGTATATTGCTTGTTTTGTAATACAAAAGATTAATCAAGTAAAAGTAACTGTAGCAAAGTTCGAGGGATGGGTCAGGAATTTTATTGATAGAATCTCCTTAGATTTAAAGAATTCCAAGGTCTTGGGATGTTCTCGCCCCCCAGAGTTTTCAGGTGATACGTGCCTGGCCGTATCACCTTAGAAATTATGTACTGGTCTTCCTAGTTTGGGGAAAGTTTGCTGGTGTTGCGGGGGTCAGATGTGCTGGTCTTTCGAAGTACTAAATCCTAGACCCTGAACAATCATGGTAGCACTCAGGAGTTGTAGTACTGGGTTGTACGTTGCTGGTATGCCTGATTCCTGATCAGTGGTTCTTCCCTTACTTCGTCCAAGAAACCAAGATTTGCTCGTAGCCCATCCTCATTAGCTTTTTCATCAAATGCGTGACCTGATGTGATGTGGCCAAGACTTCGACCGGGGTCAAGGCTTCAGTTCCATAGGCTAACCTGAATGGAGTCTCCCCTGTTGGTGTTTGAACTATTGTTCTGTAGGCCCACAGTACATTGGGTAGCTCCTCAACCTATTTTGCCTTCACCTCCTGCAATCTTTTCTTAATCCCGTCTAGTATTGTTCGGTTCGTGACTTCCACCTGGAAACTACACTGGGGGATCGCTACGGTCGTTCTTCTGTATTCGATATGGTAATGTGCATAGAATGCTTTGAATGCAGGGTTATCAAATTGTTTTCCATTGTTTGTGAGCAATACCCTGGGGAGCCCGAACCGATATATGATTTTGTCACGAATGAACTTCTCCATATTCTTCTCAGTGATAGTTGCCAACGGTTTGGCCTCTACCCATTTTGTGAAATAATCAATTGCTATGACCAGGTATTTTCTATTTCCCGATGCTGGGGTGAAATTCTCGAGCAGATCCATCCCCCACATCGTAAACGGGATAGAATTGAGCAAAGAAGTCAGGGGTGTCGCTGGTCGATGCAGTACTGGAGCGAACAACTGACACTATTCATAGGTCTATACATAATTCATTGCTTCCTCCTGCATCCGAGGCCAATAGAAGCCCTGCCTCAATATTTTGTACGCCAGTGCCTGACCACCCAAGTGGTTTCCATAGATACCCCCATGTACTTCTTCTAGGGCATATCTTGCTTCTGTCGGCCCGAGGCATCGTAGCAGTGGCCTTACCGACCTTTTGTATAGTACTCCATCAATCAATGTAGCTACTCTTCTCACCACTGTCTGAGCTTCGGCTCGGTCATCCAGTAGTATGTCATCTTTTAGATAAGCCGTTATCGGGTCCATCCAGCATGGCCCTTCTTCAATTATGTTCACAAGTGGTTCTTCTTTGTATGACGGCTGATCGAGGTTTTCTATGTACACAGAGTGATCCAAGCTCTCCCATCCTCCGGTCGAGAGTCTTGAAAGGGCATCAGCCGACCCGTTCTCACTTCTAGGGATGTTACTTATTTTGAAGTACTCAAATTCTGAACTGAGTGCTCTGGCTTTCTCCAAATATCTGGTCATTCTTTCTTCCCTGGCTTCATAACTCCCACGGAGTTGGTTGACCACCAATTGAGAATTGCTGAAAACCACCAAGTGTCTGACCTGAACTGCACGGGCCACCCTCAGCCCTGCTAGCAATGCTTGATATTTTGCCTTATTATTAGAGGTTGCAAACTGGAATCTTAGGGCATACTGGATCCTGAAACCCTCGGGGCTAGTCAATATCAGACCTGCTTCACTTCCCATGGAATTGCTCGACCCGTCCACGAATAACGACCACGAACTCGGGTCGGTCTCTTCTTCTATGTTATTTGCTTTGTCCCCTCTAGTGCATTCCACTATGAAGTCTGCTAGACTCTGGCCTTTAATGGCCCGTCTAGGCTTGTAAGTGATACAATGCCCACTGAGCTCAATAGCCCACCCGACTAGTCGACCAACAAGGTCGGGCTTGTGCAAGATTCTTTTCAAAGGTTAATTTGTGAGTACCATGATCGGGTGGCTTTAGAAATAAGGTCAGAGCTTTCGTGCCACCACTACTAGGGCGAAAGCTATCTTCTCAACCTGAGGGTACCTGGTTTCAGCTCTCATCAACACGTGGCTGACATAATAAATCGGCTGCTGTGATCGAATACGTTTATCTACCCTGATCAGGATGACGCTCATCGCGACCCCTGTTACTAGCAAGTAAAGTTGTAACTCCTCACCCTGGATGGGCCGGGATGCAATGGGGCTCTTTGCAAGTATTCTTTTAGCTCTTCGAAGGGTTTCTGACATTCTGGCGTCCATCGAAAATCCTTAGGGTTTCGAAGATTTTTCAAAGTAGCAAAGAAGGGTAAGCATTTATCCCTTGCTCGGGCCACGAACCGGTTGAGGGTGGCTATTCTTCTTGTTAGCCTCTATACTTCCTTCATAGTTCGGGGTGGTTCCATATCCTGAAGAGCTTTTATCTTGTCAGGGTTTGCTTCTATGCCTCTTTTGGAAACTATGAACCGGAGGAATTTTCTTGATGCGACACCGAACACACATTTTGTGGGGTTGAGCTTCATCCTGTTTACCCGTAGACACTGAATGGTCTCACTCAGGTCGGCAATGTGCTGGTCGGCTCAGAGACTTTTCACGAGCATATTGTCGACATAGACTTCCATGTTTCTCTCGATTTGAGGTCTGAATATAAAGTTGACCATCCTTTGGTAAGTTGCCCCCGCATTCTTTAGTCCAAAGGGCATTACTTTGTAATAGAAGTTTCCCTGCTCGATCCTGAAGGCTGTGTATTCTTGATCATCTTCACTCATCATTATGTGGTTGTACCTTGAGTATGCATCCATAAAGTTTAGCATCTCGTGCCCAGCAGTTGCATCGATCAACTGGTCTATATGGGGTAGGGGGTAGCAATCCTTTGGACATGCTTTGTTTAGGTCTGTGAAATCCACACACATACTCCATTTACCATTGGACATCGGGACCATGACCACATTAGACAACCAAGTTGGGAATTCTATTTCTTGTATAAAACCTGAGTCCTTCAATTTTTGTATTTCAACTTCTATAGCCAGTAACCTTTCTACAGCAAAGTTTCTTCTTTTTTGTTGTACTGGCCTACACCTTGGGTTAATGCTGAGTCGGTGCTTTGCGATGCTCCTGGGGATTCCAAGCATATCTATTGCTAACCATGCGAAGACATCAGCATTTGCCTGTAGGAATGCCACCATCTAGTTTCTCAGTTCTCCCTTCGGTTGGCTACTAACCTGAACTGTTTGGTCGGGATTTTCTTCACATATTGGAATTACGATCACCTCCTCCACTGGTTCTCCTCTCTGAGTTACGAGTTCATCTCTATAGTTGGGTACAACTATGGCCAAAGCCATTCCACCACAGTCACTTCTATGCTTGACAAAGCTAGAAAGACATTCTCTTGACTTCTTTTGGTTAGGTTGGCACTCTCTTATAGGTTTGGGGTTGGGAACTTGATCTTCAAATGCTTGGTCGATACTATGGCCCCGAGGGCGTTTAAAGCTGGCCGGCCCAAGATAGCATTGAAAGCCGATACCAACCTTACCACCATGAAATTAACTTCCACAGTAACCTCATTAGGATATTCTCCTACTGTGATGGGCATCTTTATACTCCCTTCTATCCTTGTTGCCGCTCCTGAGAAGCCATACAAGTTGGTACCATCTAGGGTGAGGCTTTCATCATCCAACCTGAATTGCTTGAAGGCCTGGTATGATAGCAAGTCGACCGAGGTTCCGGTGTCCATGAAGATCCTATGGACCATCCTATCCCTAATTATCATTTGCAATATGATGGCATCATCATGGGGCCAGCTAATTCCCTCCGTGTCTTCGCTGGTGAAAGATATGGTCCGGTCAGCCTTGGCTACCTTACTGGTCATCTCCGCCACTCTGACAAATCGGGCGTGTGTTCTTGCCTTTCTTATTGATTCCTATCTTGGTCCCCCCAGGATAGTGAGGATGGGTGCTGCCAAAGGCTGGCTTGACTGACCAGTCTCCTTGGTGGGCTCACTCCTCTTCTCGGTTGCTCTTTCTTTTTCCTTCTCATATCTTCGATCATCCCTCTATTGATCTCTCCGATCATCTCTCCCATATTGTCGCTCCCCTTCTTTCTGCTCGGGCCGGGGATCTCTCCTTCTATCCACATATTTGGATAAATGCCCAATGCCCATCCCGAATGAGGTTCTCTATTTCTCTTTTTAACTGCTTGCAATCTTCCATGTCATGCCTCGTATCTCTGTGAAAACGGTAGTATTTTCGAGGGTTTCTATCCTCGGGCTTTGAGAACATAGGTCCAGGCCAGTTCAACAGTCCCTTTCCTTCTATCTACATCAGTATCTCAGATCTCCTTATATTGAGCGGGGTGTACTCGGGGCTAGGCACCCTGTCGGTTCGGGGCTTCTTGTCATCTTTTTTCTCCACCTTCTTCTCTTCCTTCTCTTTTTCTGCTGTCTTCTTCTTTTTCAGAACTCTACTCGCCTCGTTTCGAGCTGCGATGATCTCTGCCATGTTGGCAAATTGATGACATTGACTGATCAGTTCGGTCATATTATGCACCTTGTTCAATATAAGGGATTTGATCAGCTCAATGTCGATTGTCCCGCTTTGCAGTGCATTGAACACCACCGAGTCATCCAGATCGGGTATGTCGAGCGACTCCCTGTTAAACCTGGAGATAAAATCTCGGATTAACTCATCCTTTCACTGTTTGATGGCCAGCAAGTTGGCTACTATCTTCTTCTATCTGATACTACTATAAAATAAAGTGACAAATGCCCTAGATAACTCCGTAAAAGCGTTGATCAACCTTGGCCTGAGGTGTGAAAACCAGTAGGTGGCGACGCTTTTTAGCGATGCCGCTAAGAACCTGCAAGATGCAGTGTCCGACCCACCGTACACCATCATAATCGAGTTGAAATAATTGATGTGGTCGATCGAGCCATCATATAGTACAAAGGCTGGGACCTTAAATCCCTTTGGTAGTTTCGTATCCATGATTCCTTCGACAAAAGGATGCTGGTTTGACACTGTTAGCATTTCCTCTGCTGCATTTTTCCTGAAGCTCCGTAATCGATCATCACTGACTCTCAGGTGGCGCCCAATCTCGATGTCCTTGGGACGGTAAGATCCGCGATCACTCCCTTCCCAAGGGGAACCCCTTCGCACTGATCGCCCTCGGGGCGGTATGGCAGGTGATCTTTCCCGCACCCTCCTTGGGCTTCGAATTGATCGGGTGGGTGACCTTACCCAATGTTCTTGCACCTGGTCCTCTCACCCTCTCCTCGGACTTTGGACGGATCGGGTCGGCGATCTCGCCCGTCGTTCCTGTATTTGGCCCTTGTGCCTTGTACCTCTCTGCGAGGGTGGGGTTCTTCTCCTCCTCTTGGCAATATTGGCCCTACTCTTGCTTCGGTGAACATCCTGCTCCTCTTATCGCAGAGGTGGTCGATGCAAGAGTCACTTGCATAATCCTTCTCAACATCGCGTTTGTCTCTGCCATCTAGAGACACAGGTCGTGTACTTGTGCATTAGTAGCGGGTGCGTTTGGATCAAAATATTGAACTCCTGGAATAGCTGGTATCGGTCTTGGTCCACCACCCTGGATCCCTGGGATTGGTAATGGGGGTGGTGGAGGCAGGTTCTCTTCGATCACCAGTTCGGCTGATCGACGCACTCAAGACGATCCTGGAAAGAGCATTGTCCTTGCTGCTTGTCAAGTGATCGGGCCTCTCTCCACCTGAACCTCCTCCCGAGGTGGACTCCTTGCTGCCCCACTTTTTCCTTGGTGGGAACTATTTCTCCTCTCCATAGTCATGTCACACGGCTCTTTATGACGTTTCCCACAGACGGCACCAATCTGTTGTGACAAATTCTGACTCATGCAACCGTTCATTTTGTTGGGTCATCCTTGAGTGGTCCTGTACAGGCAAAAACCACTGAAAGACAATGAAGTGCCGGCCTAGGCCGATTAGTACACTCTGATGCCTAAGTCAGAGCTCGCAATAGATAAATCTCAAACTAAGGAGCTTGAGTAAGCAAAAAGTGAAGTGCCATACCTAAGCCTAGCATGGCTATTTATAGTTTTGAGGTGCTAAACGGTATTCAAACTTTACCTATTTATAGATAATAACTTCGGTTCCATGTAATCCTTGGTGGCAAGACCGCTAGCTATCATGTGTATGACCTTGGGTCATGCTTAACGTCTGATTCTAGGGTCATACGAAACACGTGACCCTCAACTGATCGAGGTCAATTGAGGTGAGTTATCACTAACTTGGGTTAATTTGGGTTGTCCTGAGGTGTGTTACCAACCCGATTTATGCGTTGGCCGAGCCGGAGCTGGCCCTCGTTATCCACGTGTCACGAGATGAGTGGTCTTGGTAGGTTATGACCTATCAGTTCCAAACCCCTTGAAATCCTGTAAGGCCTATGTTAGGCTAGGTGTTTTGGACCCTGGCAAAACTTGGGACTCACCTCCCTAAGCCTAGGAACCCTGTGGTCACAAGAATGGAAGGCTAGAGATGGAAATCTTGCCAAATCTCAAAAAGAAATTCGACGGATCAACGAACAGATCAAACATCGTGGTTCCATCCGTTGATCCATTCGGTATAACCTGGTGGACTGGTTGGGACAGAGCCAAGAATGGATTCATTAAGAAGTTCCACCCATGGTTTCGTTCACTCTCGGGAAAGTCTTAAGGTCCGGATGGATGCATGAATGGATCCACTTAGAAGTGTCGTCCATGAATCCGTCCCACCTATTTTCACTATATGCTTGGACGGAGCTAGGAACAAACTCACCTAGTTGCCTCCGTCCCTACGTCCGCCCGTGCTGTCTTGACTTAGATTTCCAACTAATTGTTGGGATCCATCGTGGGACCCACCTATACTCTTCTAACTTTGTTCTCATGTATTCCCAGACTTTGTAACTTGTATGGGAGTGCGTGCACCGAGGCAAATATTATCAAACACCCCGAGAAACAATCAAGCAAACTATGAGTGGGTTTTGGGTGATGTTTGGGCTTGTTAATTGTATATATATATATATATATAAATCATATAATTGTTATTATGCTTGCATCCATTCTTAACATATTGCATCCTTGCATATAAACTATATTGTTTACGAATTGTTGTAATGTGGATATGTTTTCTTTACGTTATTGTATCGGGTTGCGGTGCCGGAACCCCAGAAATGTTTAAGAGAATTATTGATTGTCATCCTGCCCTGTATGCGCCATGCCGTACTGGTACCCGGGTACTAGATGGAATGGGACGTTGATGCACCCGGAATACCTCTCGGGACAATAGGACTTACATGTAGTATATCTACGGCTAGGAATCATTTCCCTATGCTACGATCCTTACCAATATGGGTTTATGTGTTGGGTAATCGGGGCTCCTTATTGCCAGTGAGGGAGAGAGGCCAAGTCAGGGATGACCACTGATCATTGGGGTCTGCCACTGGGTGGTTAGATGGCTTCTACTGGCGTAGACTCCCTGGTGATAACTGAGGTTTCATTGTGGCGATAAGTTAAGTGACCCACAGTGTCTCCCGAGTTATCATAGTAGCATATACCCCCGACCTAGACAGTTTGTTAGGTGGAATATCTATTTAACATTACATTCATCATGGACTATTCGTGCCTGTGTATTTGTGCATTCCCCTGCCCCTCACTGGCTCAGTGGAGCTAACCCCCTGTGTACACACTCTTTTAGATTTTGATGCAGATGGTGAATATCTAGCTGGTCTAGAGGTCCAGCCAGCAGACTACGATGGTATTGGCACGAAGGAACCTGAGGCTGTGTCGAAAGAACACGGCGACGGCTGCCCCTGTGATGATTGTGCCTATGGGCCGTGATATTGTTGAGGACAATCACCTCTTTTAATTCTTTTGGGGCGTTGTGCCCGTTATGAACAATTGTCTGTATTAACTTTATATTCTTTTGAGTAGTTATATCATGGTCAGTCGGCAAACAGTGTTAAACTATTATAGTATCACCTAGCCAGTTGAACATATGGTAACTGCTATTTATGTCGCTTCCTCTTACATTTACTCTGTTTTGAATGGAATATTCCTTCCTTTTTATAAATTGAAATTATTATGCTTGTCCTTGACTGTTGACTATGGGCTGGGACACTGTGTCATTGATCCTGGTAGGAAAGAGGATGATGCGTGTCATCCTAGTCACCCCTTAACTGTGCTTTATTCCTAAGATGAGGATGGGGGCGTGAGAGCGTGGTATCAGAGCATGATACTTTGCACCAAACATAGTCTAGCAAGGACTCTTGATTTTCTCTACACAATAGGGTCTAAATTAAAAGTTTTCAATGAGAATAATTGGAATGTGTGTAAAACATAGGGAGAAGACTAGTTAGGGTGGAATCCGAGAACCATAGCAAGATAACAGGGACAACAGTAGAATTAAAGAGCTAATATATATATATATATATATATATATGTCCAACCTACAGCCAGTTGTTCTTGCTACTCAACCTCCCTTGGGGGTGAAAATACTACTTACAACCCCAAAAGGCAAAAAAAAGGAACTCCAAAATTTTAGCTGGGCACCATAACTTTTTACAAAAAAGAAAGGAAAGAAAAGCTAAAAATACAAAAATATTGTTCTGAAACAACCATCCAAAATAACATTAAAGAAAGAAACTGTATCACTACTCCAGCAGTCCTGGGGCTTAATCCCCCATCTCCTCATCGCTGCCTCATCCTCTTCATCATTGCCTTCGTAGTACAAGTAGGCATTGATGTCGTGGATGTCTTTCTCTACTCTCTCAAAGCGACGATCATATTTAGCAAACTGTCCCCATATCCCAGTAAACCCCTGCACCATGTCCGAGTTGAGCTTGGTCATGTTGGTGTTCAACTGACCTGAGCACCCAGAATAGCACTCATGTCCGAGGTCCTCGAACTAGAGACTCCAGTAGAAAACTGTACCAGTGCCTCCCCCTCATCATCACTCTCCTCCTCACCCTGCTCCTCCTCTGGGTCAACTGGCTCTCCATCACTGAATCTATCACACTCGATGCTCATCCGGGCTATGGAATTACGCCCAAGTGGGTCCTCAAACCTCTCTGATGCTGGCTCATCCTCCAGGTTGACCTGGAAGTGCTGGAAGATGCGGGTGAGAAATCTTCCATAGGGCAGGGTCTTCTTCTTCTTAGACTTGAACAAAACTTGCTCCATATGCCTGAGGATAGCATAGGGCAGACACACCTGAACTCCCACATACAGGGAATAGCCTAGGGCTGCAGCCATAAGTGAGGGCTCGGTGTTGTGGCCCCTTACAGGAACAAGGTTGGTCTTGGACAGCATAGTAGTCAAGACCCTCTGCGACCTACCAAACTCAGTCAGATTCACCCGATACTCATACTTCTCAGTGGTCAAGGTGGAATACAGATGCTTTTACTCTGTCTTGGATACACAGGAGAGTGGATCCCTCCTTGGTGGGTGGTAGACTCGATCCCTAATAGAGCTCACTCCAAGTATGTCCCCTAGCTTCACTTCATTGAAGGAAATCTTCACCCTCTTCACAAAAGAGTTAACCCGATGCCTTGTCGCGTCCTCTTGGATGACTGACAGGTTGGAGTAAAAGTGCCTGATCAACCTGTGGTAATAAAACATGGGGGGAGACAACATGCTGAACTACCCCAGCCTATCAATCCTCTGCCTCACCTTGAAGGCAATCAACTCATCTAGGATAGCTTCCCTCCTCACTAAAATCTTTCTATCATGAAACTTCTCAGTGTATAACCTCTCTGCCTCAGCAGACACAAATAGACAAGCATCATAACTTGCTGGTGCTATTGCAGGAGCCCTGCTTCCCCTTGTCTTGGGAGCCATTCCACTCTATTCACCTGCACACAAGCAATAAGAAGACAATACATGTGTTTGGTCACTCTAACTTCAACAAGAATATAAAGAAGTTCATGTAAATTTTAGCAATTCAAGGGAATCTGTGAAATTATAAAAGTGATGGGGAATGTAACTCTCTTAAGCTTGGGTTAAGAAGAGAATCCCCAATAAACTTTACCATGAAGTTGAATTCAACAATAATAATCAAACACAAACCATACAAATAACATGCTTGTGGGGGTAATTGGAAAGGGGAATAAGTGCATCCAAAGCATAGCACAAATTCCTTCTTAAGAATAGTAAGAATTTGGGAGTTTTCTCCTAACTTCCATTGAGAAAATTGACAATAATACCAAACAAGTAAGAACACATCTAGATTTCAACAAATTCATGGAATGTATGAATATTTAGATTATGTTTTTGGTATAAAAATTTAATTGCTCAAAATAATTGGAGTTTTTTTTGTTTTGGGAAGGGCCTAACCAACCCTTGCCCTAATCGATGGATGTAGGGATGAATAGGGATGTTCATTCTTGAATTGAGAGCAATGAATCAAAGAAAAACAATGTTCTAATGTCCTTCATGCAACTTAACACAACACAATGGAAAGGAGAAGAAAAATCCAACAGAAACCCTAGAAAAGGTCTAGAACAAGCCCTAAGAAATCCAAAATGGAGGGAGGAACACATACCTTGAAGTTGGAAACTTGAATCTTGAAGGAGGAGGGCTTGAATCCACCGATTTAGGGTGTAGAAACTTCGAATGGACGAAGGCTAGGGCTCCCCTGCTCTATGCCTCCATTCTGTTCAAAAGCCAAATGGGTTTTGAAAACTCGCGGTTGGTATTCTTATGAAAATTTTGCGAACGGACGCACAAACGGATCCACTATCGTGATTCCGTCCGTGAATCTGTCGAGCTTAAAAACTTGAGTTTTCATTCCTTGAACTGCACGAAACATCGAACGGAACCACGACCAAGGATCCGTCCGTAGTTTCGTACGGCTTGGTCTTTTGGCCAAAATGGACACCTTGAGAACGAAGGCACGAACAGATTCACGTTCCAAATCCGTCCGTAAACCCATCCAGCCTATTCTGGCGATGGAGTCACAAATGGAGTCAAAGGACTAGTTCCGTCCGTGAATCCGTCCGCGTTCTAAAGGGCTATTGGCCTACATTTTTGGCTCAGCCTTACTTTTAGGACCTTAGTTTCCCTTGTGTGTTGCTACACACATCCTTATGTGAAATATATTGCTTGTTCCCTTGAGGCACCTTACATCGCTTCGCCCCATCCTTGTGCTAACTTGTGAAGCATCTTATTTATGTCAGGTGCTGAATCATGGTCAACACCCACAACCGAAATCATTCCCCTCCAAGGGATGATGTCGGCGATGTTTTTGAAGAGGGTTTGCTTGTACTGCCTCCAGTTAACACTAATGCAGATGTTGCCACACTCCTGGGGAACATTTTACGAGATATGCAATGGGAGCATCGGGAGTCACAACATAAGTAGCGCACTTTCATGCAGACTTTAACCACTCAGCTCCAAAATGTTGGTCGGGAAGGATAACAAGTACCACCCCCGGTGCGCATGGTCCCTATTCCCGCAGCTGCTGCCACACCTATCATTCCTCCCCCGGCACCAGTTGCAGTTGAAGTCCCTGCGGTGCAAGTAGTGCCAAATCCACCTCCTCCTACTCCGGCTGCCCTACCAATCCAAAATGTGGTGCCAGAGTGGGCCGATGCCTCTAAGCTTTCAAAGAAATTCCAGAAGAGTCGTTGTCAAACCCTGCTCCAGACTGGCTGGAATTTTGATTGAAGGACAGGAACCCCTGATCAGGCACCTAAGTACACTATGGAGTATCACTCCAGTGATTGAAATTGATGAAGAAACCCTGTGCATGTCTTCCTACATACCTGTCAGAAGATGGATAGCTGATCCCTGCAACTGCACAGCTCACAGCATTATGTATGGCCTGGACTCCAGGTAATCTCTCTCCTCTCCATAACTGTGGGACCTACCCCTGGAAAAGTGTGTAAAAAACTCTAACTGGCATGTGGGGACAATGCCCTTACCCTAGGTCAAACCCCTGTGCAAGCCCCACTGAGATTCAGCCTTGCTGAAATCTCTGAGCGATGCAGACAAAGCCCAGAGTGCAAAACAGCATATTTAAATGATTTTAAATTATGGGGACCACTCATATTGGACATGGGCACCCTCCATAGGTTGAGGGGAGTCTGAGGGACCACCTCATACCCCTGGACCACTGTGGACCCCACCAGTGTGCCCAGAATCACTATGAATCAGTCTAAAAACTCATTTTGAAAAAGGCCCTTAACCAGCCAAACAGGCCTTAGTCAGCCTGGGCCTATAAATAGCAGTGCCATGGGTTCATTTAAACCCCTTGGCTACTAGTCAAATCATGGGGAAGGGAGAAGAAGGAAAAGAGAGGAAGAAAAAGAAGAAGAAGGGAGAGAAGAGAACTAGCTTTGCATCCAAAGCTTGGAATCGTCCAGCCATAGACCTGTGCAGGTATATATCTCTGCCCCTACCTGCTGCTCCCTTGGATGCTTGTTATTTCAATGAGTTTCTGCTCTCTGGCAGCCCAGAACAGCTGGGAACTACCTAGAATTGCACCAGATCTACCATGCAAGTATGAAGCATGGAAGATCTAGGAATTTTAAGTAATTTTACAGGTCTATTATACTAGTCTTGGAGCCAAAATCTGGCTGTGCATGGCTACACTACCCAGTTTCACTGTTGATTGGCTGATTGGAGGTCTGAATGCAAGCCCTGGCTGCATGGGACCTAGCCCTAGGTGGTAGCAGCCCTAGATTACCATTTCATATGTGAATATAGCCTTGCATGTGGCAAAAATCAAGATCTGCAATCGTAGAGAACCTTGTGATACTATTCACTAGGTCATGTCCGGGCAGCCTCGGCAGCCAAGTGGTGGGCCTAGTGGAAAATCCACATGGACCAAAGTGAAGATCACCCCTGGGGTCACCTAATACCCTAACATGCATAGGGGAAGGATTTGATCACTACCCATAACCAGCAACCTTGGAAACTCAGCCAAATCTCATTTTGAAATCTCTGGGCGATGCACCCAACGCCCAGAGACATCACCCAATGAATGAATTGCTGCTGTTTTGATGTTTTGTCTTGGGGGACCTCACCCATTGGCCATGGTACTGTGTGGGAAGGTGGCAAATGACCTAAATGCCCATCCCCACATCTGTCCATATGAGGGAATGCTTGGGAACCCAAGTGGGCCCCGCAGGACTTAGAAACCCTGCCTGTGCTTGGTCCTGTAGCACTGTCAAGCTGGGGACAGCACTGTAAGCCTATTATGACCTAGGGTCAGGTTCTAATACTACAAATGACCATTTTACCCCTAGGCCACCATCTCTGGATGATGCACCAGGACATAGACCTAAGGCCCAGTGCAAGGCCCGGAGAATTCTAAGTGAAAACCAACCGAACATCGGGTCAACTCAATAAGCTTAGATCAACCCTAGGATCTCCAAAGATAGATTGGAATATTAAAATGAAAATTTTTTATTTATACCTAGGATTTGATCCCGCGCTCGAGGCCTACAACCAGACTGCAGTTGGAACTGCATTTGCAACCGAGTTCTTAGAACCAGACCCAGGTGAGTGAAGTATTATCATATATGTATGTGTAACTGTGTTACTATGCCGGCAGTTAAGAATCTTAAATTATAAATGTTGTGTTATCTAATTTTGTTCAATTACTCAAATTACTACACATTGACTGTCTGTTGATCAACACTATGAATTTTATCTGATGATTGTGAATGTTAGACTAGATGCCATAGTTGGCTTGGAAATGGGACCACTGGTAGCCCGTAGTATGGGATACGGTTGACATTGCCTGACTCATACGATGCCATATAGACATGGGGTTAGAGTTTCATCGCCCGTGCTACGCACCGTTGCCAATAGGGGTTAAGGTGTTGGATGCCTGTGAGGGTGACCATATGTATATTTGAGAAATGAAAAGAAATGAAAAGAAAAGAAATATGTTTGCACCGGAATGGTGAATATGGGCTATAAACCAGAAAAGAAAAGAAAAGAGAAAAGGGATGGATTGCCCCACAGGTTAATCACAGAGGGCTGGTAGGGCTGACCTTGGTGAACGAATGCGGGAGCTGACTGGTCCTCTCCGACAACTCAATGGGTGTATTGCGGGAAGGGGTAACCAAGCCCACACCAGGGATACATATATTGGGGATTGTAGTAGCACTGACCTGACTTAGTTGTATTGTTAGGTGGCTAATAATCAATCTGGACTTGCATATCATATAGGATCATGTGGATTGTGGTTGCATGTGCATGCATGATGATATGTTTTGCTCACGATCTTAGTGGGGCTCACACTCTGTTATACATGTTTTTCTTAGATGATTTTGCAGATTGATGTCGTTGTGGCATGGAGACTCATTATGAGGAGGAGAGCCCTAGTTGTTATGCTGATATTGGTGTGGACCCCGACAGAGGTCGTGCCGATGATGCGTGCATTCTCGGTGGTCATTGATGAAGACCGTTGAAGAGTGCACTTGATGCTTTTTGTCTTGGGGACTCCTTTTTGTTTTTTATAGGACTTTATCCCCGTCTTGCTTGTGGTTTAGCTGTAGTTGTTCTTACTTTCTTTTTGGGGTTGAGTCATCTCACCCTGTATATATCTGTATGTATTTTCTTTGGTTTTTGTTCTTGTCAGCTTTACTTCTGAGTTTGTGGGTAGTTTGGGTAATGTATCAGAATAAACATATGTATGTATATATTATTATCATTTCCCGTATCGCTATGCTTTCTCTTTGTTATTGTAATTATAGTTTATCTGCAACACTCTGATCTTGCTTATGGTAAAGTGATGAATGTGGGACCATGAATGTAATAACTAGTTCTAGATCTGTGGGATTTGGCGGATTGCCGTTACGCAATTCGGGTCACCTACCTGGTCCTCCCAGGGGGTGGTTTGGGGTGTGACAATTGTCCTCCTACTTTCTACAAGATGATTCATGACTCTATGTTTCCAGCTACCTAAATAAGAAATCTGGAGAGAATCTTTGAGGTGTTGTAGTGTAATGACACCAACAAGATTCGATGTGCCACTTACCAACTTCGAAGTGATGCTGATGCGTGGTGGCGTTCCTCAAAGGAGCACTTCTGGGTGAGGTACCCAAATGCAACCTGGGCTCAATTCACATAAGCTTTTCTCAAGAATTACTTCCCAAGGAACTTTCGAGAGAAGAAAGAAGTTGAGTTTATGAGCCTCACTAAGGATCCAAGTCGGTCCTTAAATACCAATAGGCCTTTGAGGAGCATTTCTATTTCGCTCCGAAGCATATGAAGGCTGAGGGAGTTAAGGCAAGAAGGTTTGAAAGAGGGCTAAGAGCCAACTTGAGTACATCTATGGTGCTGCACAAGTACCATACTTATGCGGAAGTGGTTCAGGCTGCTAAGATGATTAAAGATCAGCAAAGAGAGAACTACAAAGCTATACAAGCTGGCAAGAGGCCAATGCCATCTTATGACTCCGGGGGACCTAATAAGTTCCAGAAGAGAGGGGCCTACACTACTGCAACTCCAATTCAGTCCCGTAGACCTGATGTGGCCTAGGGACCCAAAGCTACATCGGCTCCATATTATGGGACCCAGACTCTTGTCTGTTACAACTACAAGGAGTCCGGCCATATGGTTAAGGATTGCCCACATCCGCGATAGGCAGGTTTGTGGCCAACTGTGACTTCTAAGGCACCCCAAGTAAAGGCAGCTACTCGTCCACTTCTTCCTCCTCTAGCAAATAGAACCCAAGGGCAAGTGTATTCTATCACTCATGAAGAAGCCCAGGCTAACCCTGGTGTCATCACAGGTATTGTACTCAACCACCTAAATGAAATTATTTATGTTGAGTTTATCATGGTTGGCTGTTCAATGTTGTCAGGCATGATTTCTGTATGTTCTATACCTGCTTATGTGTTGTTTGACTTGGGAGCGTCGCACTCCTTTATATCACCTTTGTTTGCTGAGAAACTACCTATTAGATCGGCAAGTATGGAGTAGAAACTGATAGTTTGTACACCGATAGGAAGTAAGATTGAGCTTGACCAAGTCTTTAAATCTTGTCCTGTTCGAGTGAGCGACCATGGACTGGAGGCTAGTTTGATAATCTTGGATATAAGGACTTCGATATAATTCTGGGAATGGATTGGTTGTCCACACACAGAGCTAGCTTGATTTGCGCATAGAGGAAAGTACTCTTTAAGTTAGAGGAAGGCAAGGAAATTGTGTTTAAGGGCAATAAAAACAAGAAGCCTAAGAAAACTATCATTTCAGCTCTTCAAGTTCAGAAGTTGATAGAAGAAGGTTGTTAGTGTTACTTAGCCTCTGTGCTGGACACCGAAGCCAAAATTTCACCTATGGAAGAGATAAGCGTGGTGAGAGACTTCCTTGACATCTTTCCGAAAGACCTCACACAGTTACCACCGGACCGAGAGACGGAGTTTATGATTGACCTGGTGCCTGGTGCTGCTCCAGTGTCTAAGGCACCCTATAGAATGGCCCCATTAGAATTGAAGGAACTTCAAGAGCAACTCAATGACTTATTGAAGAAGGGCTTCATTAGGCCAAGTGTTTTCCCGTGGGGCGCACCTATTTTGTTCGTAAAGAAGAAGGACGGTAGTATGCGTATGTGTATTGATTACCATGAACTCAACAAGCTTACGATCAAGAATCGGTACCCGTTGATTAGAATCGATGATTTGTTCAATCAATTGCATGGCAAAAGAGTATTCTCAAAGATCGACCTCCGCTCGGGGTATCGTCAGTTGAAGATCAGAGGTAGTGACATCAACAAAATAGCGTTCAGATCACGATATGGTCACTACGAGTTCCTGGTCATGTCCTTCAGACTGACCAATGCCCCGACAGCTTTTATGGAATTAATGAACAGGGTGTTTCATGACATGCTGGATATGTACGTTATCGAGTTTATTGACAACATCCTGGTCTACTTCAAGAGCGAAGAGGAGCACACTGACCACATTTGCTTTGTGCTACAGCGCTTGAGAGAAAAGCAATTGAATGCTAAGTTCAGCAAGTGTGAGTTCTGGTTACAACAAGTGCCTTTCTTAGGTCACCTAGTCTCTGCCAAGGGTATTGAAGTTGACCTTGAAAAATTAAAGTTCGTAGTTGACTGGGAGACACCCAAGACTATAGCAGATATTCATAGCTTCCTTGGTCTACTGGCTACTACAGGATTTATTGAGAACTTTTCAAGGATTTCAGCTCCTATGACTCGAAGGACCCAGAAGGGAGTGAAGTTTGAGTGGTCCGATGACTATGAGAAGAGCTTCTAGGAATTGAAGCAGCGATTGATTTTGGCTCCGGTACTCACCATTCCAAATGGTACTAGAGGGATGGTAGTTTATTGTGATGCATCCAAGATGGGTCTCGGTTGTGTTCTGATGTAGGATGGTAAGGTGGTAGCCTATGCTTCTCGTCAGTTGAAGGATTATGAACAGAATTACCCAACTCATGACTTAGAGTTGGCGGTTGTGGTTTTTGCTCTGAAGATCTGCAGACACTACCTGTATGGAGAATAGAGTCTACAGTGACCATAAAGGTCTCAAATACTTCTTTACCCAGAAGGAACTTAACATGAGACAGAGGCGATGGTTGAAGATCATGAAGGACTCTGATTGCACCATCCACTACCATCCTGGTAAGGCAAACATGGTGGCGGATGCCCTTAGTCAAACCTCCCAGACCTTATCCATCGCATCCTTGGCTGTCAATAAGCAACTTGTTGAAGAAGCTAGAAGGATGGATTTGGACTTACTGGCAGAGGGTGTTACTCTATCTTTAGCAGCCCTATCTGTGCAATCAACTTTGGTGGAAAGGATTTAATTTGCTCAGGCCTCAGAAAAACACTTTCAAGAGATCATTGAAGCTATTCAGGGAGATACACAGCAAGATCTGGATTTCACATTGACAGACAGGGGCATTCTCATGTTTAGGGATCGGCTATGTGTTCCCAAGGATGATCAACTGAGGAAGGAATTGTTGACGGAAGCACATGATTCTCCCTATTCGATTCATCTAGGTAGTACTAAAATGTACAAGGACCTGAAGGGACACTACTGGTGGAGTGGAATGAAGAGGGATGTAGCTGAATTTGTGGCCAGGAGTCTTACCTATCAGCAGGTGAAGGTAGATAGATAGCGGCCCCATAGCCTTTTACAGTCCTTGCCCATGCCGGAATGGAAATGGGAACATGTTACCATGGATTTTGTCACTGGACTGCCTTGTACACCCAGAGGTGTTGATGCTCTATGGATTATTGTGGATAGGTTGACAAAGATAGCTTATTTCATCCCAATCAAGGTTACCTATTCTATGGATAAACTGGCCCGCTTATACATTGATAACGTGGTTCTCCTGCATTGAGTTCCAGTTAGTATCATCTCAGATCGAGACCGACCCCAAGTTCACATCCTAGTTTTGGGGCGGATTCTAAAGAGTTATGGGTACCTTGTTAAGTTTTAGCACTGCCTTCCACCCTTAGACGGATGGGCAGTCGGAGAGAACTATACAGACATTGGAAGACATGCTCTGAGCCTGTGGCATTGATATGCAGGGAAACTGGGATAAGCACATCTCGCTTATCGAATTCACCAACAACAATAGTTACCAAGCTACTATCGGTATGGCACCGTTTGAAGCTTAATATGGGAAGAAGTGTCGGACTGCATTGGACTGGGATGAAGTAGGTGAGCCACGTATCCTTGGGCCAGAATTGATCCAAGCAACCTGTGAGAAAGTGGACTTGATCCATGAACAAATCAAGGCTACTCAGTCTAGACAGAAAGGCTATGCGGACCAAAGATGGAAGGATCTAGAGTTTTCTCTTGGTGACAAGGTATTCCTCAAGGTGTCACCCACCAAGGGCATGATGCGGTTTAGTAGGAAGGGCAAGCTAAGCCCGAGATACATTGGACCCTATGAAATTCTTGCAAAGATCAAACCGGTGGCTTATCGGTTAGCACTCCCACCATCTTTGGATGGCATGCACGATGTCTTCCACGTGTCCATGTTACGAAAGTATGTGCATGACCCAAGCCATGTCCTATCACAAGAACCACCAAAGGTGGCAGTAGATATGTCTTATAAGGAGCAGCCCAAGAAGATTCTAGACAGTATGGTGGTGAATCTCCGCAATAGACCTATTCACTATGTGAAGGTGAAGTAGTGCAATCATCCAGAGGACGAAGCGTCTAGGGAAGCTGAAGTGGAAATGCGAGCTAAGTACTCTACCCTTGGATTCTTACAAGGTATGCCAAATTTTGGGGATGAAATTTCTTATAAGGTGGGGGGATGTTACATCACACCCGAATTTGCTAATTAATTATAGTTTCTCTCTCTTATGATGTGTAGATACTGCTACCGTGTACGTTGGGGAACTGTTTTCACTTGTGGTCAAACCCAACTACAAGATCATTGACTAATGCATAGGCTAACCTATAGAAGAGAGGTTCCTTAACTGACAGTGGGGGAGATTTGTCGATGGTGATTTCGTCGACCATCCTCCTAGCATGAGTCCCCAGAGTGAAGAGTACCAGAAGGCGTTTCTTGTGTCCCCACACTTAGACACCTCATTCGGCAATTTGGCAATGAGCTTAGCATCACGATCGTGAAACTCTTCAGAATCATGAAGCACACATCGTGATGGTCGAGGGGTAAGATATTTCCTCGATGTATGTTAGCATACCCTCCCCTTTAAGGCCTTAAAGTGTGGGCCAAAGCCCAATAAATTTCCCTAAGGTTCTGCCCTTTTCAGCAGCAAAGGAGTCACGAACGGACTCACAAGACTGCTTTAGTCTGTGAGTCCGTTCGTACTGTTGTAAGCTTTTCGGTGTTTTCCTTGTGTGGGACGCACACCCCGTGCACCAGACATCCTACCTAAGCACCTAGATAAGGTGGATCGATTATGCGTGTGCTATGTAGGTGGACCCACTTGCCAATGATTGCATTTAAATGAGTTTTAACTCTTAATGCCCCAGACCAAACAGGCCCTAAGTGGAAACTTAGCTATAAAGGCAGCCTAGCCATTTATGGCTTTTTCATTTCTCCTACCAACCTAAAATGTTGGAACCTTGGAGAGCATTGAAGGCATTGAAGAAGGTGATTGGATGGAGTTGTTGGAGGTGGAACCCTTCTATTGGCTCATCCTTGAGTTAAGTACTCTCCCCTTCTCCCCCTCTTTCCATTTCAAACTTGGGAGATCCCTTTGGAATCAATTCTAACCTAGGGTATCCTTTTAGAAACCCAATACCCCTCTTTGGTTTCCTAACTAGAGACCTATTTCTCTCTCCCTTGATGCCTTTCATGATTGAATGGCTTGAGCTGCTGCTCAATGTCTTAAGACCTAAGTCTAGGGTTTGGGAAACCCTGAAGATGATTCCAAACCCCTTGAATTCCTCTAAGGCCTATGTTAGGCTAGGTGTTTTGGACCCTAACGAAACTTGGGACTCACCTCCCTAAGCCTAGGAACCCTGTGGTCTCAAGAATGGAAGGCTGGAGATGGAAATCTTGCCTAATCTCGAAAAGAGATTTGATGGATCCACAAACGGATCTAACATCGTGGTTTCGTCCGTTAATCTGTTCGGTATAACCTGGTGGATTGGTTGGGACGGAGCCAGGAACGGATTCACTAAGAAGTTCCATCCGTGGTTCTATTTGCTCTCGAGAAAGTCTCAGGGTCCGGATGGATGCATGAACGGATTCACTTAGAAGTTCTGTCCATGAATCTGTCCCACCTATTTTCACTGTATGCTTGGACGGAGCCAGGAATGGACTCACCTGGTTGCCTCCGTCCCTGCGTCCGTCCGTGCTATCTTGACTTAGACTTCCAACTAATTGACGGGACTCATCGTGGGACCCACCTATACTCTTCTAACATTGTTCTCACGTATCCGTAGATTTTGTAACTTGTACAGGAATATGTGAACCGAGGAAAATCTTATCAAACACCCCGAGCAACAATCAAGCAAACTGTGAGTGGGTTATGGGTGATGTTTGGCCTTGTTAATTATATATATATAGATCATATAATTGTTATTATGCTTGCATCCATTCTTAACATATTGCATCCTTGCATATAAACTATATTGGTTATGAATTGTTATAATGTGGATATGTTTTCCTTACGTTATTGTATCAGGTTAGGGTGTCGGGTATGCTAGTGCCGGAACCCCAGAAATGTTTAAGAGAATTATTGATTGTCATCCTGCCCTGTATGCATCGTGCCGTGCTGGTACCGGGTACTAGATGGTCTAGTGCCAGAACCCCAAAAATGTTTAAGAGAATTATTGATTGTCATCCTGCCCTGTATGCGTCGTGCCGTGCTGGTACCGGGTACTAGATGGAATGGGACGTTGATGCACCCGGAATACCTCTCGGGATGATAGGACTTACACGTAGTATGCGGCTAGGGATCATTTCCCTATGCTACAGCCCTTACCAACAGGGATTTATGTGTTGGGTGATCGGGGCTCCTTGTTGCCAGTGGGGGAGAGAGGCCAGGTCAGGGATGACCACTGATGATTGGGGTCTACCACTGGGTGGTCAGATGGCTTCTACCGACGTAGGCACCCTGGTGATAACTGAGGTTTCATTGTGGCGATAAATTAAGTGACCCATAGTGTCTCCGAGTTATCATAGTAGCATATACCCTCGACCTAGACAGTTTGTTAGTTGGAAAATCTATTTAACATTACATTCATCATGGACTACTCGTGACTGTGTGTTTGTGCATTACCCTTCCCCTCACTGGCTCAGTGGAGCTAACCCCTTGTGTACACACTCTTATAGATTTTGATGCAGATGGTGGATATCTGGCTAGTCTAGAGGCCCAGCTACCAGACTATGATGGTATTGGCGCGGAGGAAACTGAGGCTGTGTCAGAACAACATGGCAACGGCTGCCCCTGTGATGATTGTGCCTACGGGCCATGATATTGTTGGGGACAATCTCCTCTTTTGATATTTTGGGGCGATGTGACCATTATAAACAATTATTTGTATTAACTTTATATTCTTTTGAGTAGTTACGTCATGGTCAGTCGACAAACAGTGTTAAACTATTATAGTATCACCTAGCCAGCTGAACATATAGTAACTGCTATTTATGTCGCTTCCGCTTACATTTACTCTGTTTTGAATGGAATATTCCTTCTTTTTTATAAATTGAAATTATTATTCTTGTCATTGACTGTTGACTATGGGTTGGGACACTGTGTCATTGATCCTGGTAGGAAAGAGGATGATGTGTGTCATCCTAGTCACCCCTTGACTGAGCTTTATTCCTAATATTGGGATGGGGTGTGACAACATATCATACCTCCCTTAGGGTGACATACTAGGAGTACGAGGTTCGTCGTGGAGCCAGCTCTTTCCCATCCTACCTTTTGGCCTAATCGTAACCCTACTTTACTAGGAACCATTACTTTGGGATGGTAAGATACCGAGTTCTATAGTTAGTTGGACCAGTCGGAAGAAGACTAATTCGCATTTCGGACCCCCTTGAACAGAAATGCCTGGCGAAGTCATCAGAGCGGAAATTGAGGAACTCAAGACCCGGATGCAACAATTGATGGGCCTAGTGACCAAGCTATCAACAAGTATCCCAGCCCCGACCAGTCCAGAAAAAAGTTGTATTCGTCTTCACAAAGGTTCCTCACAAAACCCCAATTTGGCCTTAGAAGATGAGGTCATCACTTCTGGATTGCAACCTACTGGGGACTCGGTTGAAACCCGACTCTTAAAATAAAAGGTTGAGAAACTAGAGCATGCCATGAAGAATGTGAGAGGGGTGGAAGATCAAATGATAGATTCTGAGGGACTCTGTTTCTTCCCTGAAGCAGGGTTGTCCAAAGGTTTCAAGTGGAAATCCAAGAAATTTGATGGAACTGGAGACCCACGAGCCCACCTTAGAGCATACGTCGGCCAGATGAGGATCCGAAACTTTTCTAAACAACAGATGGGCCAAGCATTCCAAATGTCTCTGACTGGACCCACTTTTAAATGGTTCATGTCCTTGGACTCGTCTCAAACCCGCACTTGGGATGACATGGTGAAAGCCTTTAATAACCCATACTCATACAACACTGAAATGGATTTGAACCGTCGAGATTTGGAAACTACCAAACACGAGGCCAATGAAGAGTTCACCCAATACTTGATGAGGTTTACGTTGGCCAGATGAGGATCCAAAACTTTTCTAAACAACAGATGGGCCAAGCATTCCAAATGTCTCTGACTGGACCCGCTTTGAGATGGCTCATGTCCTTGGACTCGTCTCAAACCCACACTTGGGATGACATGGTGAAAGCCTTTAATAACCAATACTCATACAACACTAAAATGGATTTGAACCGTCGAGATTTGGAAACTACCAAACACGAGGCCAATGAAGGGTTCACCCAATACTTGATAAGGTTTAGGTCCAAGGTTGCATTGATGTGGGATCATCCCACAGAGAAGGAACAAGTCAAGATGATCATCAAGAACCTTCAAACGTCCTACAAGACTCATCTATTGGTTCAACCCTTGACAACTTTTGAGGCCTTGTTCGAAGAAGGTCAACAAGTTGAAGATGCCTTGAATCCTCCCGACTTGATCCAAGGGAATCCCAAACAAGGCATAACTTTGAACAACCAACGGACTAAGACTGGAAAGAAGACTTTTCCAAATAAGACTACTGAAGTGAATGTAGTAGCACCCACCATAGAGGCTCCACTTGTGATTGATAACAACACCCCAAGAGCAAGGGTGAATCGATAAAGAAGACAGTTTACAGATGTATGAATGCCATTGAGCCTGGTCCTCATGAAGTTGATTAAAAAAGGACTCCTAACTAAGATTCAGCCGGCTAACTTGTTGAATCCATTACTAAAAGGGTACAAGCCCAACCTTTTCAGTGACTACCATCGACAAAATGGGCATTCAATTGATGAGTGTTACCAACTGAAACATGCAATCCAAGATCTGCTCGATGAGGGGAAATTTTCAATCCAATCGAACCAACCTAATGTTTAGACCAATCCTCTCCCTCCTCATGATGGGAATTCTTAGTCCATTAACAACCTCGAAGAGGAGGACCGGCCCACTAGTTTGCAAGCCTTGATTACACCGGTCGAGAATCAACCCGATCCTCCTGTCACAGAATGGACTGAAGAATTGGTTCAAGCCTTGACTGTTCTTGTTCCAGCAAAAGATTTACCTGATGATGTCCTCATGATAAACATAGGGGTTGACAATGATGAAGATTCTCAAGAACTTGATGAAGAACTTCCCCATCAAGAGGAGGAAATCCCTGTCGAGTCGATACCCAAAAGATGTCTAAATGAAGAGGGCCAAGAAGGGTATTAGGTTGATGTTACTACCGACGAGCAATTCCATTACCCACCTCATAGCCCACCCGACGGCCCGAATGAAGACGACTGGTGACATGATCATACCCAAGAAAGGGATGGGCTGATCGTAACCGTTCAACAGTTGAGGCATGCAATCATAACACTCGATTATGATCATCAAGAGTGGAATGAGAATCTGTACAACATCTTGGAAAGGACTTATGACATTATAAAAGAGGCCAACTCATCTCTTAAGGCCCACGTCGCAAGAAGCCCACACCCACTTGGACACCATAGTCGAAGAGCATACTAGCAATACGAATGAGTCAAAGACATAAGGTCCTTACTAGGAATAGCTCAAGAACTTAAGAATCTGGCCCTGTTCATTAGAGGGCATACTAGGGACATGGACAATCATCAGCAAGGCATTCAAACATTCTTTAGAGAATGTCAGGATCAAAATGAAGAGTTGGTTCAAGAGAGCCGGAACATTATTGCAGCCCAAAAAGAGTGAATGGAGGAACTCCACAATGTCAATCGAAGGATGGACGAATGATATTGGAGATTATGGGATAGGCACACAGACCTTTGGAACAGTGTCCGAGATCAAATTACCTCCATCACTGAACTAGTCTAAGGGTCCAATGCATACATTCGCAGAAATGTGCTTGGAGGACTCAACCTAAGCTCGAGCCGACAAACTAGCCTGCCCTTTCCTTACCATGAAGATGAGATTTTTCGATCATCTCAAAGAATTAGACGCGGAAACCCGAACAATAGATGCCATGGTATGGGCATTATGTGACAAACTTCAAGAACTCACCCCGACCATCGATGAACCTGAAATCAACATGATCATCATAAGTAATGGGGAATCAAATGAGTCAGATCCGAATGTCGACCACCGCGTAGCCCAATTTGAGTCCAGAATTTGTTTCCCATCTGATGAAGAATGTAATAATGCCAACACTAGGAGCGGGGAGAATTTTAAATCGGCTCGACTCAACATTGACAACCCATCTGAATTGATAAGGAACTAGAAACAAAGTTAGATTCATTGTATAGTTGAACCGAAAAAATGAGGTTCTGAAACAACTCAAAAAAACTCAAGCCAACATCTCAATCTGGGGATTATTAACCGGTTCTCGAACCCATCGAGAGGCAGTCCTAAAAGTTTGGCTACCGTACATGTACCATTTGAAACCGAACCAGCCCAGCTAGCTAACATTGTAGGAGCTCTCTATGCGGTCAAAGCAGCCATGTTCTCAGACAAGGATCTTCCACTTGAAGGGCCAATCCATACAAAGACATTTTATGTCACTATTGATTGCAATGGAAGTCGAATCCCTAAAGTCTTAGTGGACAACGGCTCAGCCCTTAATGTCTACCCACTATGAACCGTCTGGCACATAGGGATCGATCTGGATTACTATGGGCCCAACCAAATTCCAAGTCGAATTCCAAGTCATGGACATCCCTTCATCTTTCAACATGCTCCTTGGAAGGCCATCGCTTCATGCAGCTGAGGCAGTACCATCTTCTCTCCACCAGAAGCTCAAGTTCATAATCAACGATAAAGTCATCACCATTCTAGTCGATCCTGAAGTGATAAGCATGTTGACCAATGTAGAGACTAGCAAGGAATCAAACTCCCATCTAGCCGATTTTCAGTTTGATACTGTGTGTGCTACATACCCGGCATGACTCCTGATGGAAAAGCTTCCCCTTACCTATCTAAACAGTCACCATGTAGCAGTTCCAAACATGCTCAAGAAAATGGGGTATTTTCCGGGTATGGGCCTTGGAAATTCTCACCAAGGAATGTCAGAACTCATCTTACTCTCTCATAACAAAGAGTACTATGGTTTAGGTTACAACCCAACCAAGGAGGATCTCTTTAAACAGGTCCAGAAAGAGAAGCAGAAAAGAAGTCAAGCTAACATGAAAAAGCTATATAAAGAGGACCCCGAGAAGTATAAAAGGGTGAAGAAATCAAAGAGCCCAAAAGTCGAGGTAAATGCTACCACACCTTACCCCACAACTCTTAACGGATATTTCATCAAGGAAGGGGATATCCTCCCTTGTTCTGGGTTCAACGAACCATGGTCTGATGAAATTTCTCAACAACTAATGCCAGGTCTTGAAATATTCTTTACAGATCAAACGGGCTGGTTGGAGATCCTTCAACAAGATCTTATGAACCCCAACAAAGACTGGCAACATGAAGCGGCTTCTTTCCAACTTGAAGACCTATTCGAATGAGTGATCACCACACTAGAAGGCCCTGAAGATTGGAACCCAAATCTGCAAGCATTGATTCACCCAGCTGAAGGAGTAATACCCAATTGGACCCAGTTTTCAAAATACCACTTCTACGAAGGTGTTGACATTTCTAGTCCTAGTCCTAGTTTACATTTCAGTTCTTCTAGTTCCATTGCAGTCCGAGTCCGAGTCCGTTCTTCTTCTAGTTCTTCCGAGTCCACGTTTGAGTCCAATGTAGACCTTGAGTTTAATTTCAATGAATTACTTTCTTCTGGTTATATTGTGCCTCTTCTTTCTTATATTGATGAGGATGAAATGTTCAACGATCCTCCACCTGATCTCTTAAAAACAACACAAGAAGATGAAGAGAAAAGAGCTCAACCAATTCATAAAAATTTTAAAATCATCAATTTAGGATCACTAGAATTGCCAACAGAAATCAAAATTGGCTCAACTTTGAATGAACAAGAGGCCCAACCTCTGATTGAAATTTTAAAAGAGTACATGGAAGTCTCCGCATGGTCATACGATGACATGCCCGAAATTGACACCAACATTGTCAGGCACCGTCTACCTTTATACCCTGGAATGAAACCAGTAAAACAAAAGCTCAGACGGATGAGACCGAAATGGATTTTAAAGATCAAGGAGGAGGTCACTAAACAACTTGAAGTAGGATTTTTAGAAGTGACAGAATACCCTGAGTGGTTGGCTAACATTGTGCCAGTACCCAAGAAAGATGGACGAGTCCGGATGTGTGTAGACTTTAGGGACTTGAATAAAGCAAGCCAAAAGGATAACTTTCCTTTGCCACACATTGATATACTTGTAGACAATACGGCCAAACACGCCCTTCTATCTTTTATGGATAGATTTTCAGGGTATAACAAAATCAAGATGGCACCCGAAGACATGCAAAAGACATCCTTCATAACTCAGTGGGGAAAGTACTATTATAAGGTAATGCCATTTGCACTCAAGAATGTTGGGGCAACCTATCAAAGGGCGGCAACCACCATTTTACATGACGCAATGCACAAAGAGGTCGAGGTCTATGTTGATGATATAATCGTCAAGTCAAAAGAACGTGAGGGACATGTGGAAGCCTTAAGAAAATTCTTTGAAAGAATTAGGACATACAAACTAAGGTTGAATCCATAGAAGTGTGTGTTTAAAACCACGACAGGAAATTTTTAGGATTCATAGTCAGCCATAGGGGCATCGAACTGGACCCCACCAAGATTAAGGCAATTACGGACATGTCACCACCCAAAACCGAGAAAGAAATAAGGGGTTTTCTTAGAAGAATACAATACATCAGCCGGTTCATTTCTTGGTTAACCATGGTGTGCGAGCCAATCTTCAAGTTACTCAAGAAGAATGAGCCCAAGGAATGGAATGAGCAATGTCAGGATGCATTCGATACAATCAAAGAATACTTGGCCAATCCGTCGGTATTGACACCCCCAATATCTGGTAAACCCCTACTATTGTACCTATCCATAATAAACACAGCCATGGGAGCCATGGGAGCCATGCTAGGGCAACACCAGGTTGACGGCAAGACAGAAAAGGTCATTTACTATCTAAGCAAGAAATTTGTGGACTAAGAAACCAGATATACACCATTACAGAAAGTCTGTATAGGTCTGATCTGGGCCACGAGGCGGTTGAGACATTACATGATTGCTCACCAAGTATTCCTAATCTTGAGGATGGATCCAATCAAGTACCTATTCGAGAAACCCGCTTTAACCGGGAGATTAGCACGTTGGTTACTCTTATTATCAGAGTTTGATGTCAAACATGTGACACAAAAGTCAATGAAAGGATGAGCGATCGCTGATCATTTATCAGCACACCCTACCCTTGAAATCAAACCATTGGAAGATATATTTCCGATGAAAACATCGTACAAGTGGAATTAGAAAATACCAATACGGTCTGGCAATTGCTATTTGACGGAGCAGCAAATCACAAGGGTTGTAGAGCCGGTATACTACTAATCACTTCTGATGGAACCCATATGCCTTGGGCGTTCAAGATAAACTTTGAGTGCACCAACAACATGGTTGAATACGAAGCTTGCGCTATAGGACTTGAGGCCGCTTTATCTATAGGGCTAAAGAGACTGGAAGTCTATGGGGATTCTTTATTGGTCATTTTCCAGATGCAAGGAAAGTGGAAAACTAAAGATGAGAAGCTAATTCCCTACTAAGAACATGTGGAAAAACTATCTAGGGAATTTGAAGAGATTACTTTCTCCTACCTGCCAAGGGATAGCAATCGGTTCGTTGATGCATTAGCTACACTAGCATCCATGGTTGAGATGGAATCCAAAACAAAAGTACATCCATTCTCGATTGAGCTAAGACATTGACTGGCATACGTCAATTACATCCATACGTTGACGGTTGATGGAATACCATGGTATGCAAACATAGTGGATTTCATTAGAGAAAGGCGATACCCTAAAGATGCTACAACCAAAGAGAAGCGTTTCTTGAGGAGATATGCTACACAATTCATTTTATTAGAGGACATTCTATACAAGAGATCGTACAATAGAGTACAACTATTATGTGTTGATGAAGAACAAGCAAGACTAGTCATGGATCAAATTCACCAAGACATATGCGGGCCTCACATGAATGCAAGGATGATGGCCAAAAAGATCCTCAGACTAGGGTACTACTGGAACACCATGGAAGCAGATTGTGCATAATACGTGAAGAAATGTCACAAGTGCCAAATATTTGGCAACCTCATACATACACCACCATCAGAGTTACACACCCTAAGTTCTCCCTGGCCATTCGCCACTTGGAGCATTGATGTCATTGGCCAAGTAGTCCCTAAATCTAGAGATGGTCACAAGTACATTTTGGTAGCCATTGACTACTTCACCAAGTGGGTAGAAGCATAATCCTATGCCAAGCTAATGGCAGCCAAGGTAGCCAAATTCATAAGCAATAACATCATATGCCGATATGGAGCCCCTCACGAGCTCATATCAGATCAAAGGTCACACTTCAAAGGAGAAGTGGAGAAATTATGTGACAAGATGAACATTCAAAGGCTTACATCGTCACCTTACAGACCTCAAACTAATGGTGCAATGGAAGCTATCAACAAGAACATCAAGAGGATAATACAAAAAATGGCTGACAAACACAATGATTGGGCCGACAAGTTACCCTACGCACTTTGGGCATACAGAACATCCATCCGAACTTCGACTGAGGCAACACCCTACTCATTGGTTTACGGAATGGAAGCAGTCCTTCCAGTCGAATTAGAGATACCCTCCCTTCGGGTCATGATGGATAGTGAAATTCCAAAAGCAGAATGGATCAAGACAAGATTCCAAGAGTTAAAACCTCATTGACGAGAAAAAGATGCACGCCATGGACAACATGAAGCAGTACCAACAAAGGATGATACAAACATTCAATAAGAAAGTAGTACCACACCAATTATCCACTGGCGATTTGGTGCTCAAGGAACAATGAGCCCCCATACACAATCCATGAGTCAAATTCAGGCCCAATTGGAGTAACCCTTACATGATCAAAGAGATTCTACCCAGCCAAGCAGTATGAGTAGTGGATCTAGATGGGATCGAACTCCCTTATCTAACAAACATGGATCAGTTCAAAAAGTACTATGTATAAGTTTGCTAAATAATGGAACTACGTTCAACCTAATCCCTTAAAAACTTAAGGGTACGTAGGCATCTTGGTGAAATAACATCAGGACTGGTCACACAAAAAAAAAAAAAAACACATCATAAAATCATCATTCAATCAAGCTTAAAGTTCAATCACATCAAAGGCTGGAGATGTACTCTCCCCAAGGCTTCACGATCATCTCTCAACATGGAATCCATCCATGAACTTAAAGCCTTGTCCATTGAATGAGCATAAATAGCCAAAAGAGAAGGGAAAGAGAAGTAAATCCTAAGGCAACACACCAAGAGCAAGGAGAGGAAGAATAGAGAGTTTCTACGCTCCCTAGGCCACTTAATATAGCCCCAAGGATGAGCAAAGGCCTAAGAAGGGAAGGGAAATAAAAAAATCTCATAACTGGGCAGTTCAAAAAGGAAACAAATCAAAATTGAAAACACGGAGTCGACATTGAGAGACCCTGATTCGACAGCAAAACATGTCACACTAGACATCAAGACCCTATCGAGAAATCCACTTCGATGTCGAGCCCATTTGGTCCACTGTCGAATAGTGCCTTTTTACTATCTAACTCAATTCAACAGTAAGTTAAAGGTACTCGACAGTCAAGTTTTTTCTTTGATGTCGACGAAAATTCCTTCAATGCCGATCGACAGGAGTTCGATGTCGATACTGTGTCTTCACAGCTTGAGTTGAGTCTGCACATTTCTGGGCAGTCCGCACTACATCAGTGGGTCCCTGCCATCCTAACACATCATCTTACATCTTAGGGTCACGATAGACTGTCCCACATCACTTTTACATTCATACATCTCATTTTAACCGATCAAACCACACAATTGATTAAAACTCCTAAAAATGGATTAAAAAAATCAATTAAACCGAAAAACATTTACAAGGCTCACAGTCCCGAAACTGTTCATCCTTCAATTCACCTTACACTTTCAAAAAAAAAAAAAAACCAAAATTGATAGGACCTAACTATTGTCCTCCATCAACATCATCCCCGTCCTCTCCGGACTCCTCACCATCATCTTCCTCACCTGCCTCATCGTCACTCTCGCTCTTGCTCTTTTCACGTTCATCATCCACCCGTGTGTCCTGGCCATCGATAGGATCATTGATCGTGTCGTTAATTGGTCAAAAATAAAACCCTAAATTAATCTAGCAAGTAGTAAGTAAGGGGTCGACTTATGGGGAACTGGAAGGCTAAATTACTAAGATGATTAGATGAAAGTGATGAAAATTAAAATGCATTAAATCTGATTTTTAAACTAAGAACAAAAGAACAAATCTAAATTAACAACGATATGCAAATATGGGAGAAGACTATCTTTAGGGTTCGAATCCCCAATGGGTTGCTATTCAATTTGGTTGCATGTTTCAGTTTATTATAACCACATGCCTAATAATACCACAGAATGTAGGGTTCCTCCTAGGTATGGACTATCTTGACGAGTACTATCGTCCTTCACTTATAGGGCTTGGCACACTTAGTTCGTTCAGTTATAATCCATCATCGGTACAACCACATAAGAACAAAATACCATTGCTTGAATGAAAAATAATGAATCATAGAAACAAAATTTTTCGACTAAATACATCAATTAAAATTATCCAAACAGGGATGGGGTCTCAACATCAAGCAATCAAGAATGCAAACCAGAATTTTCAATAGCAAACACCATTAGTTCATCTACACCTAAAGACAGAGGAAACTTAGCCAATCATGGTGCTAAGAGACAACGGGCAGCAATGGTGACGACGATCTATGGCGATGAAGCTGCTGGAACGGTGATCCTTCTCCCCTTGCTGAACCCAAGATCCAAAAGCAAAAACAAAAGAAAGAGGAAAATAGAAATAAGAAGAAGAGAAAGAGAGCACGTTTTGATTTTGCTGCTATGGAATCCCTCTCTAATCTGTCCATGGGTTTTTATAGCTATTGGTGTTTAAAAAAGAAATTTAATAATAAAAAAAAAAAAGAAAAAGAAAGCATGAGAGATAGAGAGAATGAGGGAGATAGAGAATCCGTGAGGGAATGAATTAGGGAGATAGAGAATTTATCCCAAACTATACTTTTTTCACTAATTCAATAAGTCCCTCTTTAAATCAGTCCCCCCCCTCTCCTCGTGAATAGGTTAGATGGCTTTAAAAATTAAATATAGATGATAAAGGGGTTTTAGTGGACTAGGAGAGTAAAAGAGAGAGATATAACATGTGAGATGGGGATGAGGGAGAGAGGTAGTGTTTGTGAGGGAAATGGAAGAAGTTAGGAACGTGAGAGAGGAGAAATGGGCTGGCTTTTTAAAATTAGAAAAAGATAAAATAAAGAGATAGGATAGGGTTTGAAATAGGAAACTAAGAGAGAGAGAGAGAGAGAGAGAGAGAGAGAGAGAGAGAGAGGGAGACTTACATATAAGATGAGAGATTAGAATAAAATAAGGAAAGTGGAAACTGTGTGGGGAATTTGAGAAAAGATGGGAGATTAGTAGGGAGAAAACGTATGGGGTTTGAGAAAAAAATAAAATAATAATAATAAAAAGGAAGGTGATTGGGAGAAAAATGAAAAAGAAAAATAAATAAAATACATAAAACATATGGAAGAGAGAAAATAGGAGAGGAAATAAAAGAATAAAATAGAAGAGAGAGAAAATAGGGGAGGAAATTCGTCCAACAATGAAGGAGGGGCCCACTTGTATTATGCCAATCAATCTTCCTTGGTTCTGGGCTCAGGCTTGCATTTTCACTCATTTTTTGGCCCAAAAAGAATAATCGCATGAATGGACTCCGAAACCAATGTGTACTTTTAATGCAACACGTCCATCTTGTTCAGAATTCAGCCTTTTTTGTAACCATAAAAAGAAACTGGTCCACTTTACGTGTAAATTAGAAGATATGATGCTTGATAGTCCAGAATAGCATGAAATCGCATAAAATACCCCTGTACCCTGAAAAAGATAGAAAATACCCAAGGTAGCTCCATTCTAAGCAGATAAAAATGTAGAATTAAATGGAATAATTTCACACATAAATATGCTCATCAATCATCAATCTGAATGGCTGGAGGGTCAGGCACATAAGCCTCTGCAGTCGGGGCAGCCTGAGCGGCTAGAGCCTCATCCCTTTCCTTCTGGAGCCGATTGGTAGTCGCCTCGTACGCTAGAATATCACCCTCCTACATTGCATAACAAGCATCAACATCTATATATTCTAAACATATATACCAACCATGCAGGTACCAAAACAATAAGAACCACAACTTACCAACTAAAGGATCTTCTCATTCTATGAGACAACTAATTCTTTCAAAACGGCAACAATCTCTTTCAAGCCAGCAACCATCCCCAATAGGTCATCGTACCTATAACCAGAGACCTACACCAACAACGATGGTCAGCCGTTGCAAAAAGAAGAGAGATACAAATCATGGGAATGGACAAGGCACTTACAAAGTCAAAACCGCATGGATGCCCGACCACAAAAGAAGAAGGACGAGGGATGGGCACCTCCTTGCTCTGACACACAAGGAACCACCCAGGTGCTGGGAAGAAAGCATCAGGTACCCTTTGAGAACATGAGGGTGTTGATGAAGACCTAGTCCCAATATCGCCAGCAGGAGGAGGTACTACCCCAGGAGCAGGCTCGAATGAGGTGGCCTCACGAACCCTAGTGGTAGTAGTGGTGTCCCCAGCCTCATAAGGCTCAATGCTAGTCGGAGCCTAAGCATGTAAGAAATAATTAGTAACTAAGAAACAAATTGGAAGCTAAGACAAGAAGCAATTGGGTCCCGTGCTTACCCACGGACCTGAAGGAGTAAGGCGTACGCACATCAGCTCCTTCACCCGATACCCGCAGTAATGACTCCACGCGTTAGGCTCAATGAAGGACCGAGCATCAACGCCCTTCATAAACCGGTTCATCTCTCTCTTGGAGACTCTCTCTGGCTCAAGCATGAAGCGAGGAGGCCTCATGGGAATATAAGGCCTCTCGACACCAGGTACCAGGCATACCCAGATCGTCCCGCAAAGACCATCCGCGAGACATAAGTCTCCTGGATGCCTCTAACTGAGCTTGCATGCCTAGCTCGACAGACTCAAAGGGTTGCCACACAACCTACCAACACCAGCTCATTCAAGTCAACATCAAGTCAAACAAAGAAAGAACATGTAAAAGAAAACGAATTTTACCTCCTATAGGGAGAGCCAGTCCAACATCCCCCTCACCACCGATACTGGAGCTTTCCTTTCCTTAGGACGAGTGTGGTCGGCCAACCACATCCCCACCCTAGGAAAGTAAGTGTCGTCTCAAACCCTCAACCTAGGGGCACATACCTCCAGGTGATCATAGCACTAACATTGCAATCAAGACAAAGAACATATCAGATAACAGATCAAGACATAGCAGACACAAGCAAACTACAAGGAAAGGAACAACGGATTACCTCCGGTACAAACCAAGTGCCACCGAGGCACTAGGTGCGCCGTATGGCCAAGGAATCCAAACTCCTCAGCATATGAGCATAGCCTGCTCCAGCCTAGTTGAATTTCTTCACCTTCGACAGGTCTATGAGGTACCACACCATGGAAATGTGGATCCTCACCCGCTGGTACTGAACAAGGTGTTCCCCAAGAGGTAGAGGATGAAACACCTAGCCTGCTGATCCAGTACCTCGTAACTAGACAAATTGGTAACCATCCTCTTATCCCATTCTCAACAAAACCATTATAGCCCTATATTGGCTTTATAAGGGAGAGACCCAAGAAGCCTCGTTAGCTCCTCATCCTCTAACACCCAATCACCAGGGCGCCCAACCACTGCCTCGCTGCCAAAAGATAGCCACGTGTACAAGAAATAGCATAAGGGCGTGATAGTTATCTCACCCATAGGCAGATGGAAAGTATGGGTAGTAGGCCACCACCTCTCCGCCAAGGATGTAACGAAGGATCTAGTTTGGAGAAGAGCTAAATCCTCAAAATTGGCTGCAACAATCCTCTGATGGATAGCACCACAGAGCTTACCGTACCAGCTTAGAACAGTCGATCGTAACCCTTATTTATGATAAGTCACAGGTTCTTGCAAAATAAGATAGTAGTTCCAAAATCATTTCAAAATCCCTGGTGGGTCAAGCCAAGCATCAACATCCATATAAACCCTAAGCCCGAAGCATCAAGGAGCATCAGAGGCATTCAATCCCCAGCAGATCAACCCCGAGCAACAGGAATTCGATCATAATTACATAGCATTGGGCATCGCAGGTAACAAATACAAGCACAACCAAGCCTAAGAACAACTAAACAGAGATCAACACATGGCATACTAGAATTCACATGCAAAGCGAAGCAACATGGCATTCCCAATTCAAATCCAAGGTAGAGAGTCCAAATTTTACCTTGGGTGGTTTCCAGGTGTTGTTACAGATATGGGGCGGCGAATCTTTGAGCAGAGGGCCCTCATACCATGGAGCCCTCGATGTCTCCTCACAGTCATTCAATGCTTCTTTATTAGGATCAATCTCCGGCTGGCGATCCAAATCGTCTCCCTCCCAAATCACAACGCCCGAACTCCGTGGGCTATTTGGAAAAGGAGGTGTACAACCAGACCCCATTCGTCTCTTGCCTTTGTCTCTCCCAGACATGGTGAATAACACAAAGAACAAAATAAAAAAAATCCAAGGAAAGCTTGTTTTCTCACAAATTCACTCGGATAGAAACAGAGACGAGAAAGAGGCGATCATTTTGAACCCTTGATTGCATGATTCCACCCACAATCAAGGTCATACAGCCTCAAATAGCACAAAATCCACCCTGGAGCCCTAAAAATCTGAAAAGGCAAGAGTTTGAAATGATAACAAATTGTGACTCTTCGTATTCATAATAGCAATTTCACCCAGAATCGACATCGAACCACCTCATCCTCGACATCGAACCACTATCGATTAAAGAACTTCAATGTCGACGCAGGCTCTCACTATCGAAGAAGCATCTTTGAATGTCGAATTGCACATTCTGCCGCCAAGTTTTGGATTTTGAACGAGTAGGTCCACCCCAATGGTGATTTGGCACCCCTAGCATGCCCACATAATCAACGATTACCAACTTGAGATCTCAATTAGCATATCCCACACGTCCTTGCACCGGCAAAATTCTTAGCCTACCCTCACCCATGGCCAGAGCTATACAACCACGTACGGCAATTACCAAACTACCCCTGCACCATCGCCCCTTCAACAACGAATATATCCCCAGAAGTGCCCGTACTATTGGCAACCCTCTTACTCTCCAGTGCATGTACTATCGACGATTGTTTTATTCCCTAGTGCGCCCCATACCATGGCAGATACTATTTACACTTTATGACCTTGATGGAAGTGCCCGCACTATCGGCCAGTCTCATCACCCCTAGCCAGCATAGCATGTACTATTGGCAGCTAGAGCATTACTATAGTTCAACCGATGGAGCCACCTACGTAGGTACGCCTCTATCCCCCACACTCCAGTGTCTCTGAGCAAGGCACTAGCGAGTTTTCGCTCAATCCGACGAGATGAAGTGTTTGCAAAATCACTTCTTTAACTTACAAATATGCACAGTCTTAGTCAAATAGGGGCATTCTATAGACACCTCATTTTGTCTTTCCCCCCGGAGGTTTCCCGTAACGATGATGAGCACCCTCCAAGGCCTAGAGCCAGTGTATCTGTGGATGTAGCGTCAGTGTGCATTGCCCGAATCCATTTTCAGATCACCCATTCCCCTTGTCGGAACCCAAACTAGAGCCTCCAAGCCCTTTGAGAACCCCTGGAAAGGCTAGCCCTGACCCAGACTCCTTAGAACCAGCCTAACCTAGCACCAAACTTGGTCCAAACAGCCCAAACCATGCCCATCGACACTGGAACTCACCTCGAAACTCAAAGGCCTCGAGTTAACACCGAGCCTACCTTCCATCGACATCAAGACTTACCCTCTCACTGTCGAACAATACCCTTCTACTGTCTAACCCACTTCGACATTCAGCCAATGGCAATCGACAATATATCTAATTCCCTCGATGTCGAGTCATGTTCCTCGACAGCCACTCGATGTCGAGGGTACCCCACTTTGATGTCAAATCGGGTACTTTCAATGTCGAATATCAGCAAATCTAAGAAGCCCAAACCTTCCATATTTTTCTTCGATTGCGATTCCTTTTGTGTCCCAGCCTATTTTTGGCACTTTAGATCTCAATTTTAGCTCACTTAGGCCCCAAGAAACACCCCCGAAGGTAACTAAACACATGCCTCTCCCCCATTGGCCCTTACCTTGACCTTACACCCACCATCGATGCAAAGACACCTCAGTCGGACGACCAGATTAACCCAACCATACCTACACGAATTTGGGAGAGCACACACCCCTCTACATCTATAAATACACCCCCTCTCATGTTGAGGAGGGTGAGAGATACTTGATATGAGCCTTAATTAGCCGTTGCACAGCCTTCCCTTGGTGATTCCTTGCCCACATTGCATTGAGACACCCTTCCATCCATCCTTAGCCTTCATTCAAGAGTTTGAAACTTCAACCCATCATTCTCTTTACCTTTTGAGAACTATAAACCCCCCCCAACACCAAGACTTAAAGATACCAGTTGGAAATCCCGGCTTGTCAACGAAGCATTCAAGTACAAGAGACAAGAGAAGCCACAACAAGCGGCGAAACTTGCTCCTACGTACAAATCTCCTGAGTTACACATGGGAAACCTCCACATCTCCATTTTGGTCTCTTTTAACTAGTAGGTCTCTCTTCCTTCTTAATCTTATTTGGCGTACTTTGTCTGTGCCTTTTTCGTTTTGCATCTTTAGAGGAAAGTGGTCCCGCCTCTCTAGGTAGTAATCACCTTACTCCCTGTTGTTCTTTTGTTTTGTATCATGTTATATCATATGCATGCATCTTCCCATGATCCCTATCCCTATTTCTATGTGCTCCATGTATATGTATTAAATTACCATCTTTGTTTACATATATTTCATCGCATCATCATGCTTAACTTAGAATCAATCATATTTAGATTCCTTCACTTTTACATTCCGGTATACTAACCCTTGCCTTGCAGCCGAACCTCCAGGTATGAGCTTCTTAACATCTCTTATATTTTATTTTCGTATGATTTTGCCCGTATTTACATTCTTCCGAAGCATGTTATTCATTCCACTATGCCTAGCAATAGAGAGACCGGTAAGTCCAAGGTGGACTGGGGTGCCTAATACCTTCCCCAAATTGTAACCTGACCCATACCCAGACCAACGGACCATTCATCCCTAAAGGGCATAGTATTAGAGTCATTACATTACATCCTGGATCCTAGACCCTCCTCTAGGTGGCGACTCCAAACATTCAATTCACCTCTCTTTTTCCCCCCAAAGAGGGATGGGGTGGAGGACGCGTGGTGATCCCCCGCCATGTCATTACCCTCACAGACATAAGGTCCTTACCAGGGATGGCTCGAGAACTCAAAAATCTGGCCCAATTTATTCGAAGGCATACTAGGGACATGGACAATCATAGACAAGGCATGCAAACATTCCTTAAAGAGTGCCGGGATCAGAATGAAGAGCTGGTTTAAGAGAGCCGAAACATTATTACGGCCTAAAAAGAACGATTGGAAGAGCTCCGCGATGTCAATCGGAGAATGGATGAACGGTATTAGAGACTATAGGATGGGTACACCAACCTTTGGAATAGCGTCCGAGATCAGATCAAAGCCATCAATGAACTAGTCCAAGGGTCTAATGCATACATTCGCAAAAATGTGCCTGGAGTACTCAACCTAAGCTCGAGACGACAAACTAGCCTGCCCTTTCCTTGCCATGAAGATAAGATCTATGATCATCTCAAAGAATTAGATGAGGAAACCCGAACAATCGAAGCCATGGTATGGGCATTATGCGACAAGCTTCAAGAACTCACCATGACTGCCAATGAACCCGAAATCAACATGATCATCATAAGTGATGGGGAATCGGATGAGTTGGATTAAGATGTTGACCACCATCTAGCCCAGTTCGATTCCAAGCTCTGCATCCCATCTGATGAAGAGTGTAACAATGCCAACACTAGGAGTGGGAAGAATTTCAAGCCAGGCCGACTCAATGTAGAGAACCCAGCTGAGTTAGCAAGAAACCAGAACCATAATCAAAATCATGGTACCATTGAACCAGAAAATAAGGTTTAGAAACAACTCAAGAAAACTCAAGCCAACATCTCAATCTGGGGATTGTTAACCGGTTCTCAAACTCATAGAGAGGCAGTCCTAAAAGTATTAGCTAATGTACATGTACCAATTGAAACTAAACCAGCCTAGCTAGCCAACAGTATAGGAGCTCTCTATGCGGTCAAAGCCTTCATGTTCTCTGATAAGGATCTCCCACCTGAAAGGCCAAATCATACAAAGGCGCTCTTTGCAACGAAAGTCATATCCCTCAAGTCTTAGTGGATAATGGTTCAGCCTTGAATGTCTACCCGTTACGAACCATCGAACACATAGGGATCGACCCATCAAAGCTATAGCCCTTTGCACAAGGATTGACAGCCTACAATAATACCCAAAGGAATGTCATTGGGATTCTAAACACCGAGATTACCATGGGACCGACCAAGTTTGAAGTCGAGTTCCAAGTCATCGACATCCCTTCATCTTTCAACATGCTCCTTGGAAGGCCATGTCTCCATGCAGCCAGGGCAGTGCCATCCTCTCTCCACCAGAAGCTCAAGTTCATAGTCAACGACAAAGTCGTCACCATCCTGCCCGATCCTGAAGTGATAAGCATGTTGGCCAATGTAGAGGCTAGCAAAGAATCAGACTCCCATCTAGCCGATTTTTAGTTCGACACTATGTGTGCTACATACCTGACACGACCCCTGAGGGAAAAGCTTCCCCTTACCTATCTAAACAGTCACAATGTAGCAGTTCCAAACATGCTCAAGAAAATGGGGTATTTTTTGGGTATGGGCCTTGGAAAGTCTCACGAAGTAATGTCATAATTCATCTTACTCTCTCATAACAAAGAGTACTATGGTTTAGATTACAACCCAACCAAGGAGGATCTCTTCGAATGGGTCCAGAAAGAGAAGCAGAAAAGAAGTCAAGCTAACATGAAAAAGCTATACAAAGAGGACCCCGAGAAGTACAAGAGGGTGAAGAAAGCAAAGAGCCCAAAAGTCAAGGTAAATGCTACCACACCTTACCCCACAACTCTTAATGGATATTTCATCAAGGAAGGGGATATCCTCCCTTATTGTGGATTCAACAAACCATGGTACGATGAAATTTCTCAACAACTAATGCCAGGTCTTGAAATCTTCTTTACAGATCAAATGGACTGGTTGGAGATCCTTTAAGAAGATCATATGGACCCTAATAAAGACTGGCAAGATGAAGTGGCTTCTTTCCAACTTGAAGATCTATTCGAAGGAGTGATCGCCACACTAGAAGGCCCTGAAGATTGGAACCCAAATCTGCAAGCATTGATTTACCCTGCTGAAGGAGCAATACTCAATTGGACCTAGTTTTGAAAATACCACTTCTATGAAGGTGTTGACAGTTCTAGTCCTAGTCCTAGGTTACATTTTAGTTCTTCTAGTTCCAATTCTGAGTCTGAGTCCGAGTGCAGTTCTTCTTCTAGTTCTTCCAAGCCTACGTCTAAGTCCGATGCAGACCTTGAGTTTGATTTCAATGAATTACTTTCTTCTGGTTATATTGTGCCTCTTCTTGCTTATATTGATGAGGATGAAATGTTCAATGATCCTCCACCGGATCTCTTAAAAATAATACAATAAGATGAAGAGAAAAGAGCTTAACCAATTTATGAAAACATTAAAATCATCAATTTAGGATCACCAGAATTGCCAAGAGAAATCAAAATTGGCTCGACTGTGAACAAACAAGAGGTCCAAACCTCTGATTGAACTTTTAAAAGAGTACATGGAAGTCTTTGCATGGTCATACGATGACATGCCCAGAATTGACACCAACATTGTCACGCACCGTCTACCTTTATACCTTGGGATGAAACTAGTAAAGCAAAAGCTTAGACGGATGAGACCAAAATGGATTTTAAATATCAAGGAAGAGGTCACTAAACAACACAAAGCAGGGTTTTTAGAAGTGACAGAATACCCTGAGTGGTTGGCCAACATTGTGCCAATACCCAAGAAAGATGGACGAGTCTGGATGTGTGTAGACTTTAGGGACTTGAACAAAGCAAGCCCAAAGGATGACTTTCCTTTGCCACACATTGATATACTTGTAGACAATATGGCCAAACGCGCCCTTTTATCTTTTATGGATGGATTTTCAGGGTACAACCAAATCAAGACGGCACCCGAAGACATGCAAAAGACATCCTTCATAACTCAGTAGGGAACGTACTGTTACAAGGTAATGTTATTTGGACTGAAGAATGACGAGGCAACCTATCAAAGGGTGACAACCACCATTTTACACGACCTAATGCACAAAGAGGTCAAGGTCTATGTTGACAATATGATCGTCAAGTCAAATGAACGTGAGGGACATATGGAAGCCTTAAGAAAATTCTTTGAAAGAATCAGCACATACAAACTAAGGCTAAACCCACAGAAGTGTGTGTTTGGAACCACGGAAGGAAAACTTTTAGGATTCATAGTCAACCATAGGAGCATCAAAGTGGACCCCACCAAGATTAAGGTGATTATGGACATGCCACCACCCAAAACCGAGAAAGAAATCAAGGGTTTTCTTGGAAGAATATAATACATCAGTCGGTTCATTTCTCGATTAACCATGGTATGCGAATCAATCTTCAAGTTACTCAAGAAGAATGAGCCCAAGGAATGGAATGTGTGTGCCACATACCCAGTACAACCCCTGAGGGAAAAACTTCCTCTTACCCATCTGAACAGTCATAATGCAGTAGTTTCGAACATGCTTAAGAAAATGGGATATTTTCCAGGTATGGGCCTTGGAAAGTCTCACCAAGGAATGTCAAAAATCATATTGTCCTCTCACAACAAAGAGTACTATGGTCTAGGTTACAACCCAATCAAAGAGGACCTCTTCAAACAAGTCCAGAAAGAGAAATAGAAGAGGATCCAAACCTACATGAGAAAGCTATACAAAGAGGACCCCAAGAAGTACAAGAGGGTAAAGAAGTCAAAGAGCCCAAAAACTGAGGTAAATGTCCCTACATCTTACACTACAACTATCACTGGTTATTTCATCAAAGAAGGGGATACCCTCCCTTATTGTGGATTTAACGAACCATGGTATGATGAAATTTCTCAACAACTAATGCCAGGTCTTGAAATCTTCTTTATAGATCAAACAGACTGGTTGGAGATCTTTCAAGAAGATTGTGTGGACTCCAACAAAGACTGGCAAGATGAAGTGGCTTCTTTCCACCTTGAAGAACTATTCGAAGGAGTGATCGCAGTGCTAGACGGACCTAAAGATTGGAATCCAAATCCGCAAGCAATGATCTACCCACCTGGAGGAACTATACCCAATTGGAACTCAGAGTACTGCTTCTACGAAGGCGTCGATAGTTCTAGTCCTAGTCCTACTTTATATTTTAGCTCTTCTAGTTCTAGTTCTGAGTTCGAGTTTGAGTCTAGTTCATCTTCTAGTTCTTCTGAGTCCGTGTCTGAGTCCAATGTAGACCTTGAATTTGATTTCAATGAATTACTTTCTTTTAGTTACATTGTGCCTCTTCTTGCATACATCAATGAGGATGAAATGTTCAATGATCCTCCACCTGATCTCCTAAAAATAATACAACAAGATGAAGAGAAAAGAGCTCAACCAATTCTTGAAAGCTTTAAAATCATCAATTTAGGATCTTCAGAATTGCCAAGAGAAATAAAAATCAGCTCAACTTTGAATAAACAAGAGATCCAACCTCTGATTAAACTCTTAAAAGAAAACATGGAAGTGTTTGCATGGTCATACGATGACATGCTCGGAATTGACACCAACATTGTCACACATCGTCTATCTTTATACCCTGGGATGAAACCAGTAAAGCAAAAACTCAAAGGGATGAGACTAGAATGGATCTTAAAGATCAAAGTGGAAGTCACTAAGCAACTCGAAGCAGGGTTCTTAGAAGTTATGGAATACCCTAAATGGTTGGCCAACATTGTGCCGATACTCAAGAAAGACGGACGAGTACGAATGTGTGTAAACTTTAGCGATCTGATTAAAGCAAGTCCAAAGGATAACTTTCCCTACCATCCATTGACATACTCGTAGACAATACAGTCAAACACGCCCTTCTGTCTTTTATGGATGGGTTCTCAGGATATAACCAAATCAAGATGACACCCGAAGACATGCAAAAGACATCCTTCATAACTCAATGGGGAACGTACTGTTATAAAGTAATGCCGTTTGGACTTAAGAATGCTGGGACAATCTATCAAAGGGCGGCAACCACCATTCTACATGACCTAATGCACAAAGAGGTCGAGGTCTATGTTGACGATATGATCATCAAGTCAAAAGAACGTGAAGGACATGTTGAAGCCTTTAGAACATTCTTCGAAAGGATTACGACATACAAACTAAGACCAAACCCCTAGAAGTGTGTGTTTGGAACCACAACTGGAAAACTCTTGGGATTCATAGTCAGCCACAGGGGCATCGAAGTTGACCCCCCCAAGATTAAGGCAATCGTGGACATGCCACCACCCAAAACCAAAAAAGAAATCAGAGGTTTTCTTGGAAGAATACAATACATCAGTCGATTCATTTCTCTGTTAACCATGGTGTGAACCAATCTTCAAACTACTTAAGAAGAATGAGCCAAAAGAATGGAATAAGTAATGCCTGGTCGCATTCGATACAATCAAAGAATACTTGGCCAACCCGCTAGCATTGGCACCCTGATATCCGATAAGCCTTTGTTGCTATACCTATCTATAATAGATACGGCCATGGAACAATACTAGCACAACACCAAGAAGATGGCAAGACGGAACAGGCCATATACTACTTGAGCAAGAAATTTGTGGACTACGAGACTAGATATATACCATTAGAGAAAGTCTGCACAAGTTTGATTTAGGCCACAAGGCGGTTGAGGCATTACATGATAGCCCACCAAGTGTTTCTGATCTCGGGGATGGATCCAATCAAGTACATACTCGAGAAATCTGCCTTAACAGGGAGATTGACATGATGGCTGCTCTTATTATCAGAATTTGACATCAAACATGTGACGCAAAAGTCAATCAAAGGATGAACAATCGTTGATCACTTATCAGCACACCCAACCCTTGAAACCAGACCGTTGGAAGATATATTCCCCGACGAGGACATTGCACAATTGGAACTAGAAAAAGCCGATACGGTCTGGTAATTACTATTTGATGGAGCAACCAATCACAAGGGTTGTGGAACCGGCATACTACTAATCACTCCCGACGGAACCCATATGCCCTGGGCGTTTAAGCTAAATTTTGAATGTACTAACAACATGGCTGAATACGAAGCTTGCACCATAGGACTTGAGGCCGCCTTATCCATAGAACTCAAGAGACTAGAAGTCTATGAGGATTCTTCGTTGGTCAAATGCCAAATGCAAGGAAAGTGGAAAACTAAGGATGAGAAGTTAGTTCCCCTATCAAGAACATGTTGAGACACTATCTAGGGAATTCGAAGAGATCACTTTCTCCTACTTGCCAAGAGATAACAATCGATTTGCCGATGCACTAGCTACACTAGCATCCATGGTTGAGATGGAATCTGAAACAAAAGTACATCCATTCTCAATCAATATAAGACATCAACCAGCATACATCAATCACATCCATACATTGACGGTTGATGGAAGACCATGTATGCAAACATAGTGGATTTCATCAGAGAAAGACGATACCCTTAGGATGCTATGACCAAAGAAAAACATTTCTTGAGGAGATATGCTACACAATTCATTCTATTGGAAGATATCCTATACAAGAGGTCGTATGATGGAGTACAACTATTATGTGTTGATGAAGAATAGTCAAAGCTAGTTATGGATTAGATTCTCCAAGACATATGTGGGCCTCACATGAATGCAAAGATGATGGCCAAAAAGATCCTCAGATTAGGGTACTACTGGAACACCATAGAAGCCGTCTGTGCACAATATGTGAAGAAGTGTCACAAGTGTCAGATATTTGACAATCTCATACATACACCACCTTCAGAGTTACACATTCTAAGTTCTCCTTGGCCATTCACCACTTGGGGCATTGGTGTCATTGGCCAGTTGATCCCTAGGTCATCTAATGGTCATGAGTACATTCTGGTAGCCATCGACTACTTCACCAAATAGGTGGAAGCACAGTCCTATGCCAAACTAACGGCAGCCAAGGTGGCCATGTTCATAAGCAATAACATCATGTGTCGATATGGAGTCCCCTACGAGCTCATATCAGATCAAGGGTCACACTTCAGAGGAGAAGTGAAGAAATTATGTGACAAGATGAACATTCAAAGATATACATCATCACCTTACAAACCTCAAACTAATGGTGCAGTGGAAGCCGCCAACAAAAACATCAAGTGGATAATATCGAAAATGGGCGACAAACACAATGATTGGGCCGACAAGCTACCCTATGCACTTTGGACATATAGAACATCCATCCGAACTTCGACTGGGGTAACACCCTACTCACTAGTTTATAGAATGGAAGCAGTCCTTCCAGTCAAATTAAAGATAACCTCTCTTTGGGTCATGATGGATAGTGAGATTCCAGAAGTAGAATGGCTCAAGACAAGATTCCACGAACTGAACCTCATCGACAAGAAAAGGGTGCGTGCCATCGACAACATGAAGAAATACCAATAAAGAATGACACAACATTCAATAAGAAGGTTGTACCATGGCAACTATCGGTTAGTGATCTAGTACTTAAGGAACAACGAGCACCCATACACGATCCACGAGGTAAATTCAGGCCCATACATGATCAAGGAGATATTACTTGGCCAAGCAATTCAAGTAGTGGATCTAGATGGGATAGAGCTCCCTTACTTGACAAACATGGATCAGCTCAAGAAGTACTATGTCTAAAGATTCCAAAACAATGAAACTGCATTCGACCTGATCCCTTAAAAACTTAAGGGTACATAGGCATTTTGGTGAAACAACATCAGGACCGGTCACACAAAAAAAAAATCATCAAAACTTTCAAGCTAAGTTAAAGTTCAATCATAAATTCAAATTCTGAGCCACATCAATGTTCAAAAGAGAAAAAAGCAAAGTACCAATGCAAAACAAACAAAATAAAGCACTACTCTTGTCAATCAAAACATCCAAATAGCTCAAGTCTTCCACCTTCTTTTGCAACTTTGCAATCTTTGCCTTCAAAACCATCGGATCGTCCGTGTCTTCATCACCACCTTCTTCCATTTCTCTGGAATGCTTGGAACTTGAAGAGCTTGAAGCTTCCTTTCGCTCCCATGTCAAACGCCTCCTTACAGTCTTCTCTTTCTTCTTTCCTTTAGTCTTCACCTAGTCCTCATATTCTGCAATCATCCCACCATCATTAATAGCTCCCACAGTCTTCAATATTATTTTGGATTAGAACAGACTCGCAATCCTTCCCACCAATTCCTTGTCCAATTGTTCTGGAGGATGGAAATTCACCAAATCTTCAGGAACAGCCTGAGTCAGTCTAAACTGTCGACTCAATCGTTTGGGTATATAGAAAGAGGTGTGACCTAACCCCATCAGGTGCACATAGTTGCATCCAAAAGAATTCAACACCATAGGCCACCATGAACACCGCCAATAGATATCATCGAAAGAAATACGAGAGAAAGCACATTCCCAAGAGTCCCAATGTTGACACTCCATCTCTACAAATGGAGGTGATAATGTTTGATCCTAAAGTCTCCCCTCATCGGCCTCACAAATTACAACCTCTCACAAAGCCAAACCTGCCATATGAATGGAATGAAGGATATTTCTAAACATATGGCAAAACAAAGAAAAGAAGGAAAATCACAAAGACAAAGAAAGAATACCTACAGCAAATAGGGGCTCCCAGCAAAATCTTCACTACGAGGAGTATGACTCCCACTCAAGATATCCAACCCCCTTATTGTTTCCGCTAAGACAATAGGAACAATGTCACCACCTTGTTGAATTTGCTTGACTACCCTTATCAATACTAGGGAAGCACCCCGAGCACTAGAACGAAGAAGGAATTTAGCAATCACACAAAATAGAAAGGCTCTCTTCCTACACTCCATGAAGCCATGGTTACCCCTACGTTGACCCACAAATAGGCGAATGACTGCCAAAACATCAATAGGTGACCATGCATAAAGTGGGGAAGACGTCCTCTCTCTAATCCAAATAAGGACATGATGTCTTTGGAATAGTCGTCCTTCAGAAGAGGACATATCATAGCAGATGAGGAGAGAGGAGGCATGCACGAAATTCTTCATAAATTGGACATACCTCAGTTGTACCAAAGTAAAACACATGTACTTCAGGGATCCAATAGCGAGAAATACCTCGAAGCAAGTCCCATGCAAGCATCATGTTCTTCATGCCCACCAAAGTTGGAGATGTACCCTCCCCAAGGCTTCACGATCATCCTGCAACATGGAGTCCATCCATGAACTCAAAGCCTTATCCATTGATTGGAGAATAACAAGAAAACAACAAAATAAAGGAGAAGAGAAGAAATTCCTTAGAGGAAACACCCAAGAGAACAACAATAAGGGATTTAACACTCCCTAAGTCCCTTAATATAGCCCCAAGGACGAGCAAGGGCTTAAGAAAGGAAGGGAAATCGAAAAATCTCGCAACTAGGCATTCCAAAAAGGAAACAAATTAGAATTGGAAACACGGAGTTGACACTGAGAGACTCCGATTCGATAGTGAACCATGTCATGATCGACATCAAGGCCCTGTCGAGGAATCCACTTCGATGTTGAGCCTAGATGGTTCACTATCGAGCAGTGCATCTTTACTGTCTAACCTAAGTTGACAGCCAGTTAATGCTACTCGACATTCACACAACCAACCTCGATGTCGAAGGATGCCCATTCAATGTCGATAGACAGTAGTTCGATGTCGATACTATAATTTCATAGCTTATGACAACTTCATGCAATTTTTGGCAGTCCACACTGAACCAGTGGGTCCCTGTCATCCCCACACATCATCCTACACCCTAGGGTTACAATGGACCATCTCACACCACAATCACATTCATACATATTATTTTTTCCTACCCAAACACACAATTGATAAAAAAATCCAAAGTTTGGATTAAAAAAATCAAACGTTCAAAATCACTCCAAAATATTTATAGGGCTCAAAGGCCCGAAATTGTTCACCATCCACTCTCAAAACACAAAAAAAGAGAGAATCTACTAATCTACCTCGTCCTCATCAGACTCTTCTCCATCACCATCCCCATCACCGTCCTCGTCATCATCCTCCTTGCTCTCCTCCCACTCATCTCGACCTGTGCCCCGTGGCCACCAACAGATCATCAATCTAGATCACCGAAGATCGTGGCACCAGAACCTTTATAGCTGGGGCCAACTGGGCAGCAGCCAAGGCCTCATCCCTTTCTTTCTGGAGCCGATTAGTAGTCGCCTCGTATCCCAGAATGTCACCCTCCTGCATTACATAACAAGCATTAGCATCCATACATTTCAAATGTATATACTAACCATGTAGGCACCGGCACAATAAGAACCGCTACTTACCAGCTGAAGGATCCTCTCGCTCTGTGAAGCAGCTAGTTCTTTCAGACCGATAGCCATTTCTTTTAAACCAGCAACCATCCCTAATAGGTCATCGTACCTATAACCAGGGACCTACACCAACAACAATGGTCAGCCGTTACAAAAAGAGGAGAAATGTGATTTCAAAGTAAAGTCAAAATACTTACAAAGTTGAAGCTGCATGGATAGTCGACCACAGAAGAAGAAGGATGAGGGATAGGAACCTCTTTGCCCTAACATGCAAGGGACCACCCAGGCACTGGGAAGAAAGCATCCAGCACCATGTGCGAACACGAGGGAATCGAAGAAAATTGAACCACAGCATCACCAACAGGGGAAGGCACCGTCCGAGGAGTAGACTCAAATGAAGTGGACTCACGAGATAAAGTACAAACGCCAGTCGTGACAGCACCAGTACTCTCTCCAACCTCATAAGGCTCGATGCCAGTCGGAGCCTAAGCACATAAGGGGCAGTTAGCAACTAAGAGGCAAAATGAAATATAAGAAGCAAATAAGTTCGAAGCTTACCCACGGACCCGAAGGAGTGAGCCTCACACACATCAGCTCCTTCACCCTATAACCGTGGTAACGACCCCACGAGTTAGGCTCAACGAAGGGCCGAGCATCGACACCCTTCATAAACCTATGCATCTCCTTCCTCGACAAAAGCTCCTGCTCGAGTATAAAGCATGGAGGCCTCATAGGGATACCAGGCCTCTCAGTTCCAGGCCATTGCCTATAGGCCCAATCTCACAAGTACCAGGCATACACAGAAGGCCCAGCGAAGACCATGCACCGAGGCACAAGTCTCCTAGCAGCCTCCAGCCAAACCTGCACGCCCAGCTCTCTGAACTCGAAGGGCTACCACACCACCTGTCAATACAAGCACATTCAGGTTAGTATCAAGCCAAATGCAAGGCAAGAAAAATAGTCAAGGTAAAGCAAAATTTCACCTCTTGTGGTGAGAGTCGGTTTAGCATCTCCTTCACCTCCTACATTGGAACCTTGCTCTCCTTGGGACGGGTGTTATCAGCTAACCACATCCCAGCTCGAGGAAAGTATGTATCATCTCTGGCCCGCAATCTAGGGGTCCATACCCCTAGATGATCATAGCACCAGCACTGCAACCAACTCAAAGAACATCAATACAAGCAACATATCAAAATCAGGTACAATTCAAATCAAAATATAAGGAAAGCAAAGACAATGGATTATCTCTGGTATGAACTAAGTGCCATCGACACACTCGATGCATTGCATGGCCAAGGAATCCAGCGTCCTCAGCATATGGGCATAGCCTGCCCCAGCCCAGTCGAAGGACTTCACCTTCGACAAATCCCTGAGGTACCACACCATGGAGATGTGGATCCTCATACCACTGGTTCTAAATAAGGTGTTCCACAAAAGATAGAGGATGAAACACCTCGCCAGCTGATCCAGCTTCTCAAGGCTAGAAGAGTCGGTCACCGTCTTCTTCTCCCACTCATGATAGAACCACTGCACCGCCACGTTTGACTCAGGAAGAAGGGAACCGAGCTGCTTCTTCATCTCCTCCTCATTATACTCCCAGGCACCAGGGCGCCCCATCACTGCCTCACCAAAAAAAGAAAGGCCATATACAAGAAGTAGCAAAGGAGCGTGATCGCCATCTCACCCATAGGCAAATGAAATGTGTGGGTGGTAGGCCACCACCTCTCAGCCAAGGCCTGCGCCAAAGATGTATCGAAAGACATTGTCTGAAGGAGAGCTAGATCCTCGAAATCAGCCGCCATGATCCGCTATTGGACAGCACTACATAGCTCATCGTACTAGTTCAAAATGGTGGAGAGCGACCCATATTTGTGGTAGGTCACGGTCTCCTCCAAATAGAGTAATAAATCAAGAGTTGGTTAATACATCCCCAGTGGGTCAAAGTTCATCAAACTTAAAGGTTTTAAAAATGGATTGGTCCTCAACAATGAAATCCATAGAATAACCTAAGCTAGGCCAACATAAGCATCACAAGCAAAGCAAGCGACAAAACTCATAGGTTCGGCATCAAAATAGGTCATCCTATACAATAGTCCTATGAATTAATGCCTTCAATCCCCAGTGGATCCTTACAGGAAAAGATCAATACAGTGTAACATAGACAATCCAAGCAATGGTTCAAAAAAAGAGGACTACCCACACATAAACCTAAGCTAAGATTACCCAAATCAACAAGAGGCAATTTTCATAAGCGCGTTCATACTGGAATTCAAGATAAAGGAGTCCAAGGCTTACCTTGGGCGGCTTCTAGGCATTGTCGTAAATGTGGGATGGCATGTCTCTGAGCAATCAGCCCTTATACCATGGAGCCCTCGACGACTCCTCGCAATCGCTCAGCCCATCCTCGTCCAGACCCGTCTCTAGATGTCAAGCGGGATCACCTCCTTCCCGTATCACAATGCTTGAACTCCTCGGTCTCTTGGGAGGAGGAGGTGTACTATTAGACCCCATGGGCCTCTTACCCCTATCTTGCCCAGACATCATAGAGAAAGAACAAGAAGAACCGAGAAATACAAGGGAAAATCAGATTTCCTCACAATTCCAATCGGATAGAAATAGAGAAGAATAAGAGACGATCATTTCGAACACAAGAATGGGAGATTTGATCCACAAATAAGGTCACACGGTCTAAAATGGTGGAAAATTACTTTGGAAACCCAAAGCTCTTGGAGAAAATCAAGTTTGGAATGATTTTAAAATGAGACTTTTTACATTCATAAAAGGGATTTTTCTCGTAGAATCGACATCGAACAGGGTTACCTTCGACATCGATGCACTGTCGAATAAAGCACTTCGATGCGGGCTTTCAATGTCGAAGAAGCCCTTTTCAATGTTGAGCAACACATTTTGCAAATGCTACCAAATTTCAAATTTTGAGCAAGTGGGTCCACCCCACGGTGACTTGGCACCCCTAGCATGCCAATGCCCACCTTATATGTGGCCCGCGCATGCAATCAAGCAAGATTCCCAATCTCCAATCATGCCGGCAAAATCGATGATTACCAACTTGGGATCTCGATCAGCGAATCACACACGTCCCTGCATTAGCAAAATTACTAGTCTACCCTACCATGGCCAGAACTACACAGCCATCTGCAATGATTACAAAATTACCCCTGCATCTTGCCCTATCAACGGTGAATTTACCCCCAAGAGTACCTGTACTATTGGCAAACCTTATACAAAGCACCATGCCCAAACTATCGGCAACTCTCTTCAAGTATGCCACGCCCTATCAGCGGCGAATTACTCTCCAAAGTGCCCGTACTATTGGCAATCTTCATCCACCATGCCTTATCAACTGTAATATTTCCCAGTACGAATGGCAAATACTATTTATAATCATGATGAAAGAGCCCGTACAATCGGCCAGTCAGTCACCCTAGCCAACATAGCCCGAACTATTGGCAGCCCGCGCATTACTACAAGTTCAACTGATGGAGCCACCTACGCAGGTACGCCTCTATCCCTTAAACTCTGGCGCCCCTAAGCAACGTACTGGCGAGTTTTCGCTCAATCCGACGAGATGAAGTATTTGTCAAATCACTTCTTTGGCTTATAATTGTGCACAGTCTTAGTTAAAGAGGGGCATTTTGTAGACACTTCATTTTGTCCTTCCCCTGAAGATTTCCTGTAACAATGATGATGTGAATTCACCTAGAGGGGGGGTGAATAGGTGAATGTAGTGGAAAATAAAACATATGCAAAAATAAAAATATTATCAATAAAAGACAATTAAATTGCAAAGTTGACACCAAGATTTATAGTGGTTTGGCCAAAACTTGCCTACATCCACTCCTCTCACCTTAGAGAGAATTCCACTAAAACCAATCTTGAGAATGAGCAAGAGAACTCGTACAAATCTTGATTGAGAGTAAGAGGACTCAACACTACTCTTGATTCCGAGCAAGAGGACTCAATTAACACATATAATAAAAAAATTACTAGGAAAAGGGTTACCTCTGTTAGAAAATATGGTCCTACACTCTACTTCCTCCAAGTCATCCCTATGATGATGTTTTGATGATAACAAATAAGACTTGGACTAATGCTTATGTTCTAAGTGTTTTAGAGTCAAAGCATAGCATCAAGTGAGGGGGAGCATATACAAGTGTTCAAAGACCACTTTCAAAGAAGATTGAAGCTTGGAAGTCAAAGACATGTGGTTAGAAGCTTAAAGCATTGAAGAATTGAAGACTTTGTCTATTTATAAATATGTAATCTCTATTATTTCTTGAGTCACATTCGATGTAATGCACACACACATGCATGCATCCATCTAGAATGACCCTAGGAGGTTATTCAAACTCCTAATCTTGTGACCAATTGGGTTTGAAATATCCAAAACAACCCCTGAGGAAATTAGACTAAAGTTACATTGTAATTCCCTAATCCGGCAAACCGGATCCCAATCCGGCACACCGGATTAATGGGTGTCTCAGAGAAACACCTCCAGTAACCCCTTTACCCATGCTAGATAAGGATCCAGCATACCGGATCCTCTCTTGGGTGTATTTTGCCCTGATCCGGCATACCGGATCTCAATCCAGCATACCGGATCAGTGCTTGACTAATCAATTATGACTGTTATTCTCCTATCTCTTTAGGAAAGTAGGTAATCTGGCATACCGGATTCCCATCCAGCATACTGGATCACTTATAGTATGTGGGATTCTTTTCTTAATTGGATTCCTAATTGGTTCTAAGCCTCTAGCCTATAAATACCCTCTTGATTAGTGTTCTAAACACTACAACAATCATCAATCAAGAGCTCTAAGCAATCAAGCACTCCCTTGTGAGATTATTCTTTTAAGATCAAGAAGATCGAAGAAAATTCAATCTCATTTTTGCTCCTTCATACACACTTGCATCCAAGTTACATACATTGAAAGGTAGCATCTTTTCTACAAAAGTTTAAGGTAACTCTAAACCATTTTGTAGTTCTTTTACTTTGTTTAAAGTTGTTGTTGAGTCCGCTTGCTCAAAATCAAGAGTAGTGAGTCCTCTTACTCGGAATCAAGATTGGTTGAGTCCTCTTGCTCGGAATCAAGAGTAGTTGAGTTCTCTTATTCTTAATCAAGATTTGTATGAGTCCTCTTGCTCTTACTCAAGATTCGATTTAGTGAATTCTCTCTAAGGTGAGAGGAGTGGATGTAGGCACATATTGGCCGAATCACTATAAATTATTTGTGTCTTTTTACACTGCTTGTCTTTACTCTTCTTTATCTTTATTGTTTGATTTTATTTTCTCATAGTTATTTTAATTTTTGAACCTACACCTATTTACCCCCCCTCCTCTAGGTGAATTCACATTTGGTATTAGAGCGGGAGCTCAAGACCGTGATTATCTTTAATCCAGCTAAGAGTTAAAGACTATGGGAAGTTCTGCTAACCGTAAGTTCGAAGGTTATAACATTATCCGACCTCCCTTTTTTTAAGGTGAAGGATTCTCCTATTGGAAGAATCGCTTCAAGAACTTCGTATGTGCCAATAACATTGATGCATGGGAAGTTATAGAGAACGGACCCAATACTGCAGACAAGCCCAAAGAAGAATGAACCCCAGTTGAGAAAGCTAAGATGCAACTCAACTATGTTGCTAGAAGTTATCTTCAATATGCATTAGGAGAAAAAGAATATAATAGGACATGCATGTGTGACTCCGCTAAGGAGATGTTTGATTAGCTTATAGTGACCTATGAAGGTACTTCTAAAGTTAAGCAATCTAAGATTGACATGTTAGTGAATGAATATGAATTGTTTAGAATGAAAAATGATGAAGATATATATGTCATGTTTACTCGATTTACTAACATCGTGAACAAGTTGAAAGGATTAGGTAAGGTTTACTCCAATAGTGAGAATGTTCGAAAGATTCTAAGATCCCTCTCAAAGGAATGGAGACCCAAGACTATAGCCATAAGAGAATCAAAAGATATTGATAAGTTAACTCTAGATGAGCTGTTGGGATCACTTCAAACACATGAGATGGAGCTAAAGCAAGACACCAAGGAGGATGAGCCTAAGGAACCCCAGAAGAAAATTGTCGCATTCAAAACCTATGATATCAGTGACGATGATGAAATTGCCTATTTGTCAAAGAAATTCTCAAGATTTTTGAAGAACAAAGGAAAACCTTCATTCAACAGAAGGAAATTCTCAAAAGACCAAAAAGTAAAAATATTTCTAAGGATAATTCTGACTCTTCTTCAGAGGAAATCTTGTGTTATGAATGTAGAAAACCTGGACATTTTAGAGGAGATTGCCCTAAAATGGAGAAGTATAAGAAGGCCTACAAAGTCGAACACACCTTCGACTCAAGTGATAAAGACGAAGATAATGAAGAATCACAAGAAGAAGGGGAACAATCCAACCTCGCTTTAATGGCTACTGAAAAAGAAGAAGAAACTCAAAATTCGGTAACTCCTATTTTTCCTTCTAAAGATAAAGATTATTTAGAATTGGAAGAAGTTTTTGAAGATTTATATCAAAGTAGCATAGAATTGACTACTACTAAGAAAGATCTCCTAAAGGAGATAAACACTCTCAAAGACCAAAACACATCTCTAACTTCTCAAGTAGAGACTTTGGAAGAAAAAAAAAGAGAAACTGTGTAAAGCATTAGAATCATTCACAAATGGCAAAAAGACTCTTGATATTTTACTCGAAAATGCCTCCAAAGCACCCTTCAACAAGGAAGGAGTAGGTTATGATGTGAACAAGAGTTCAAATCATACTAATGAGACAAGTTCAAGTAAAGTAACAAGTAAGAAAGTGAAGAAGAAGTGTTGCAATTACTGTAAAAAGAAAGGACATTTGACTGAGGAATGTTATGTTAGAAAGAAAACTCCTCAATTAAACAAATCAAATCCCAAAGGGAAGACCCTAAGCCCAAATATCCCTCAAACTGTTGTATGCAACAATTACAACAAAAAGGGACACACTATTTGGGAATGTTATTATATGAAGCAACCTTTTTGACCTCCTAGAAGACCCTTCAATGGTCAAAATAGGAAAAATCCACCAAAGGTGCAAAGACCACCAAATAACCAAGGGTCATATAGAATGTCTCAAAACCAAAGACCTTGGAACCCTCAACCATACACAAACTGGTATGGAAATCAAAAGGCAAGTGGTCACCAAATGGTGTGGAGACCAAGAGGAATGTATAATACTAACAATAATGGACCCAACACCCAATGGGGACCAAAGTTTTATTAAGCATTCTTGTTTTGTAGATACATCTAAGCAAAGATGAATGGTATATTGATAGTGGTTGGTCAAAGCATATGACATCCAACCCAAAGTTTTTTTTTTTTAAGAACTCAAAAAGCAAAAAGGAGGATGAATATCTTTTGGAGATAATAGCAAAGGAAGAATCATCGGTAACGGTTCAATAAAGTTTGGAGGTACGACAATCTCTAATGTTAGCCTAGTTAAAAATTTAAAGTACAACTTGCTTAGTGTAAGTCAATTTTGTAACAATGGCTATTTCGTTAACTTTAATGCCTCCAAGTGTGAGATTAAAGATTCTCATAATAACTTAATACTTAAAGGATCAAGAAAGAATAGTGTTTATATTTGTACCTTCAACATGAACTCTCATGATGCTTGTCTGTTATCTAAGTTTGATGATGCAACCTTGTGGCATAGAAAGTTGGGACATATAAATCCTAAGATTATAAAATTTCTTTATTTTAAGAATCTAGTGAGAAATCTACCTAAGCTGAATTTTGATAAGCAACACACATGTGAAACCTGTGAAAGAAGTAAGCTTACTAAAACTTCTCATAAGGCTATTAATTCTGTTGTCACTTCTAGACCTTTATAATTACTTCATTTAGATTTATTTGGACTTATACAAATCACTAGCTTGGAAGGAAAAAAATACACTTTCGTTATTGTAGATGACTACTCCTGGTTCACTTGGACCCTCTTTCTCAAGCATAAGAATGATGCATTCGAGGAATTTGTAACTCTTTGCAAGAGAATATAAAATCAAAAGGGTTACATGATCACTCCCATAAAAAGTGACCATGGTGGTGAATTTGACAATATAGACGAATTTGGTGAGTTTTGTCGAAAGCAAGGTATAACACATAACTTCTCAGCTCCTAGAACACCACAATCAAATGATGTGGTCGAAAGAAAGAATAGAATAATCCAAGAAACAACTAGGACAATGCTCAATGAATACTCCTTGCCTTAATATTTTTGGGCTGAAGCTGTACACACGGCTTGCTATGTGTTAAACTGAGTTTTGATAAGACCCATTTTGTTAAAGACTCCCTATGAATTGTTTAATAACAAATTGCCTAAAGTAGACTATATTAAAGTTTTTGGATGTGCTTGTTTCATTCTTAATACTAAAGATAATCTAGGCAAATTTAAAGAAAAGACTGATGATGGTATATTCCTAGGCTACTCCACAAACAGTAGAGCATATAGAGTGTTTAATAAGAGAATACTAGTTGTGGAAGAGTCTATGAATGTTAGATTTGATGAATTTATGGCAAAAGAAAAGTATAAGGACTTAGAAGATGATGATGAAGATGAAGTACTTGAAATTAGGAAAAGAGTTGAAAAAGTCATTTTAGATGAGCCTGATGTTCAAGTACATCAACTTCCTAAAGAAGTTATAACTGTTAAAGATCATCCCCTTGACCTTGTCATTGGAGACCTAAATAAAGGAATACAAACTAGGAGTAAAATCTAAATGTTTATTCTAATGTAGCCTTTATATCTACCATCGAACCCAAGAACATTAAAAAGGCTATTTTGGATAGTGATTGGACAGTCGCTATGCAAGAAGAACTTAACCAATTTGAAAGGAATCAAGTTTGGGACTTAGTGCCAAAACCCTCTAACACCAAGATTATTAGTACTAGATGGGTATTTAGGAATAAACTTGATGAAGATGGTAATATCACTAGAAACAAAGCTAGACTAGTTGCTCATGGATATAACCAACAGGAAGGAATTGATTTTGATGAATCATATGCATCTGTAGCTAAACTTGAGTCAATTAGAATGTTGCTTGCTTTTGCGTGTCATAAGAATTTTAGGTTATACCAAATGGACATCAAAAGCACTTTCTTGAATGGTTACATCAGTGAAGAAGTCTACGTATCTTAACTGCCTGACTTTGAAGACTCAAAATTTCTGGACCATGTATACAAATTAAAGAAGGCCCTATATGGCTTAAAACAGGCCCCAAGAGCATGGTACGACAGATTGAGTAAGTTTTTAGTCAATTCTGATTTTTCAATGGGTAAAATAGATACCTCTTTATTTGTCAAGCATGATATAAATGATGTGATAATAGTCCAGATTTATGTAGATGACATAATCTTTGGATCTACAAATGAATCCTTTTGTTCTGACTTTGGCAAATGCATGAGTACTGAATTTGAGATGAGTCTCATGGGTGAACTAAATTTTTTTTTAGGACTGCAAATTAAACAAACTCCTAATGGGATATTCATCAATCAAATAAAGTATCTTAAAGAATTATTAAAGAAATTTGATATCAATGAACAAAAGTCATCCTGTACTCCAATGAGTACATCTATAACTCTGTCCAAAGATGAAGATGGTATCCCTGTTGATCCAACTAAGTATAGAGGCATGATAGGTAGCTTACTTTACCTAACAGCTAGTAGACTTGACATTATGTTAAGTGTCTATGCTTGTGCTAGGTTCCAAGCCAAATCTATGCAATCTCATTTGAGTACTGTAAAGAGAATCTTTAAGTACTTGAAGGAAACTCCAAGCATTGGACTATGGTACCCTATGAACAATGACTTTGACCTTGTTAGCTTCTCTGACGCCAATTTTTTCCGGATGTCACGTTGATCGTAAGAGTACAAGCGAAACTTATCACTTCTTAGGATCGTGTTTAGTGTCATGGTTTAGTAAGAAGCAAAATTCAGTTGCTCTTTCTACCACTAAGGCTAAATACATTGCAGCCGGACGGTGTTGTGCACAAGTGCTTTGGATGAGACAATCTCTCCAAGACTATGGAGTGAAGTTTGACACCTCCCCAATCTAATGTGATAACATAAGTGCAATCAATCTTAGCAAGAATCCGATTTACACTCTCGAGCTAAGCATATTGATATTCGTCATCACTTTCTTCGTGATACAACTCAAAGAGGTGAAATCCGACTTGACAATATTGAAACCGAGAGGCAACTTGCGGACATCTTCACAAAACCTTTGAGTGAAGAACGTTTCTGCTCTCTTAGAAGAGATCTTGGGTTGTGTGACCCTTTTATCTAAGCTAAAAATGTTTTCTAAAAGTTATTTCTTTCAAAATTGCTGTTTTCCTACTGTTCCTACTTGAAACGGTATACCGGATTGCCAAACGGTATATCGAACCAGCTTCTCTGGCAGTTTTTTAACCGTTATTGTCTGAAATGGTATACCGGATTGGAAAACGGTATACCGGATGTTTGAATTTCTACCCGTTTTATAACTGTTGGACCTCTTTTCAAGCCTATTTAAACCCCATTTCTTTGTGTTGTTCTGATTCACTGTTCATCATATCATCTTTCCTCTATCTAAATTCTTTCTATTACTTTAAATATCTTTCTCTTCTCAAAACCTATCTCCACCATGAGTAGAAAAGGGAAGGACCCTATGCCGGAGAGACAACAACCCTCCAAAAGAGGAAGAGGAAGTGGATCAAGGCAACCATATGCTGAAGGAGAAGATCGTTTGTTTCGGTCTAGGGAATGCAAATTGGCATCTCTACTAAGCAAGAAAGATTGAGGAAGGACATGAAGTGGATGTGTTTTCTTTCAATAGCATTCGTCTCGAAGACCGCTTTAAGGACATCGGTTGAGAACCCATTCTCAATATGGATGACCCTTGCTATCCAAACCTTGTCAAGTATTTCTACACCAACCTCTACTTCAGCGGCACGGAACAAGACTTGAAACTTCATTCTTATGTGAAGGGAACTCAAATAGGCCTTTCTCTTGATGATCTTGCTCGCATCCTTCACATTCCAAATGATGGCCCCTGCATCTTTTGGACTCCAAAGAATACCAATTTCGGTGATTTGATCAACCATGAAGAGATATACTCCTCCATCCTAAAACAATTTGATCCAAATGCCGGAACTATTGTTGTTGGTCGCCTTCGTCTTATACCTCATGTCATCTCTTGCATAGTCCAACACAACATTATTCCTAGGGGTGGTGATAGAAACAAGTGTCTTACGCCACAAGCTTATATCACTTATTGCATCTACACCAATAACCCTACCAATCTTCCTTACTTCATCATGCAATACATGGAATCTTGTACTCATCCTCATGGGAGCACTAACCTTCCCTATGGTAGGCTCCTCACTCGTGTTTTTTGGGTGTACAACTTAGATCTTGATCGTGAGGAAGTAGCCCCTGTTTCCTCCCAATACATCACTCAAAATAGTTTTCATACAATAGCTATTCCTCCTCCTTCCAATGTGTTCATCGAAGAAGATTTGGGAGACCAAGTGCCTCCTCCTCCTATTGCTTGAGAAGGGATACCAGCATCTCTACACGATTGGGTGTTAAGCATTAATGAATACATGGATGAAGCCAACACTCATATCATGGAACTTAAACTTGGACAAGAACGGATTCAAGATGATGTGGCATCTCTCCGTGATGATGTGAAATCCGACTTTAACAATATGTATCTGCGCCAAGACAAGCTTCTTCACTCTTTTCAAACTCTTGCTCTCAATCTTGGACATCTTGCTCTTGATACACCAGGAGCAACTCCACAAGGAGTTCCACCATCGTTCGTCGGTGCATCCAGCTCTATTTCACCTCTTCCACCCTTTGATCCTCCGGTTTGATATGTTTTGACTTTCTTTTTGATAATGCCAAAGGGGGAGAAGTATATTATATTTTGTTTAAAAGCTGTAATGGATAATGATTATGGTTTTATAAATAAATTTGTTTGGTTTAAAGAATTATTATTATTCTTATCTCTTATTCCTTGCATACATTATTTTTGTGTGGTTTAAAGAATTATTATTATTCTTGTCTCTTATTCCTTGCATACATTATTTTTGTTTGGTTTAAAGAACTATTATTATTCTTGTCTCTTATTCCTTGCATACATTATTGCTCATTATTGCTCTCCATTATTTATATCTTTTGTGGATTATTTTGTCATCATCAAAAAAGGGGAGATTGTTAGGAAAATGGTCCTACACTCTACTTCCTCCAAGTCATCCCTATGATGATATTTTGATGATAACAAATAAAACTTGGACTAATGCTTATGTTCTAAGTGTTTTAGAGTCAAAACATAGCATCAAGTGAGGGGAAGCATATATAAGTGTTCAAAGACCACTTTCAAAGAAGATTGAAGCTTGGAAGTCAAAGACATATGGTTAGAAGCTTAAAGCATTGAAGAATTGAAGACTTTTGATTGAAGACTTTGTCTATTTACAAATATATAATCTCTATTATTTCTTGAGTCACATTCAATGTAATGCACACACACACACACGCGAGCATGCATCCATCTAGAATGACCCTAGGAGGTTATTCGAACTCTTGATCTTGTGACCAATTGGGTTTGAAATACCCAAAATAACCCCTGAGAAAATTAGACTAAAGTTACACTGTAATTGCCCAATCCGGCATACTGGATTAATGGGTGTCTCAGAGAAACACCTCCAGTGACCCCTTTACCCATGCTGGATAAGGATCCAGCATATCGGATCCTCTCTTGGGTGTATTTTGCCCTGATCCGACATACCAGATCCCAATCCAGCATACCGGATCAGTGCTTGACTAATCAATTATGATCGTTATTCTCCTATCTCTTTAGGAAAGTAGGTAATCCGGCATACCGGATCACTTATAGTATGTGGGATTCTTTTCTTAATTGGATTCCTAATTGGTTCTAAGCCTCTAGCCTATAAATACCCTCTTGATTAGTATTCTAAATACTACAACAATCATCAATCAAGAGCTCTAAGCAATCAAGCACTCCCTTGTGAGATTATTCTTTCAAGATCAAGAAGATCGAAGAAAATTCAATCTCATCTTTGCTTCTTCATACACACTTACATCCAAGTTGCATACATTGAAAGGTAGCATCTTTTCTATTAAAGTTTAAGGTAACTCTAAACCATTTAGTAGTTCTTTTACTTTGTTTAAAGTTGTTGTTGAGTCCTCTTGCTCGAAATCAAGAGTAGTGAGTTCTCTTGCTCGGAATCAATATTGGTTGAGTCCTCTTGCTCAGAATCAAGAGTAGTTGAGTGCTCTTGCTCTTAATCAAGATTTGTACCAGTCCTCTTACTCTTACTCAAGATTCGATTTAGTGAATTCTCTCTAAGGTGAGAGAAGTGGACATAGGCACATATTGGCCGAACCACTATAAATTGTTTGTGTCTTTTTACACTACTTGTCTTTACTCTTCCCTATCTTTATTGTTTGGTTTTATTTTCGCATAGTTATTCTAATTTTTGAACCTACACCTATTCATCCCCCCTCTAAGTGAATTCACAACCTCAACCTTAATAAGTGTGTAAGCTACCTTCCACCCTTGGAGCTTGAAGCTATATGAGGTAGAGGAGCTTGAGTGTGTGAGCTTTGTGATGAATTGATGCTTGAAATCAATGAATGCTCACTTGAGGCTATGATACTTAGAGCTTGTATTGAAGTCTCTTAATGATGATGATTAGTATTAATTAGAGCTTAAACAAGTGCCTATTTATAGGCTAGGTAGCTCAAATTAATTAGGAATCTGTCTTAAGATCGGATTTAAAAGACAGAGCTAATCCAGTATGTCGGATCCCAATCCGGTATGCCAAATCACCAAATTACTTAAATTAAAGCCTTTGACTCAACGGTCAAATCCCAACGGTTATAATTGGATTCGGTATGCGGGATCCATGTCTGTAGTGATAATTTTAATCCGGTATGCCGGATTCAAATCCAAAGCATTCTGTTTGCTCTCTGTGACTTTATATCTGTGGGACAATGATCCAGTATGCCAGTTTTAGATTCGGTATACCGAATCAGCAGTTGTTCAAGAATACTGCAAGTCCTTTAAAGGACTAATATGGGGGGTGATATCCACTTAGCATGGGCACATGGAATTGGGTTATTTTTCACCTCCCAAGGTATTTCTTCATGTATGCATGCGTGTGTGTGTGCGATACATTGATTTAGACCTTAATACATTTTTTACAACTTTATTACAACTTCAAAAGTACTTCAAGTCTTGGATGTTTCAAGTCTTGAGTATGTCATAGCTTAGCTTGAATTTCCTCCAAGAATAATTTGAAGTGTTTGTCTTGTGTTGCTTGTGTATATATACTCTTGAACTTAGGTACTCCCCCTCATTTGTTGCCATGCTCTTGTAGAGGGCTTCTTATGCATCCAGATTTCTTATGCATCTAGAACAACAGTTAGTACACAAAAGTTTATTTGTTATCATTAAAACCATGATATAAAGGAGTGTGTGAGGTCCTTTCCTTAATAATCTCTCCTTTTTTGATGATGACAAATAATCGAACAAAGTAAGAAAAATAATGTAATCTTGCACAAAAGTAAGAATGCATATCATAATTAAAATTCATAATTGCAATTGCATATATAGATTGCAAATAAAGGAATACATAAAACTTTCAAGATTACTACAACCTTTTTCCACTTTTTCTCCCCATTTTGACATTATAAAAAAAATGAACAATAAAATTACAGGGCTTCGGGGTTAGGTGGATCTTGAGAAGACATCCCGGGAAAAGGTGGAATTGAGGGAATAGAATAAAAGAGATAAAATATAATCATTCAAAGGGGTTACATATCCCTAGTTCTCTTCTTAATATACAAAATCTCTCCTCACTCAGGGGTTTAGTAAAAATATCTGCGAGTTGCTTCTCGGTCTCTATGAAGTCAAGTCTGATTTCACCTCTTTGAGCTGTATCACGCAAGAAGTGATGACGGATATCATTATGTTTTGCTCTTGAGTGTAAAATCAGGTTTTTACTTAAGTTAATGGCACTGGTGTTATCACACTGGATTGAGGAAATGTCAAACATAATTTCGTAATCTTGGAGAATTTGTCTCATCCATAACACCTGTGCACAACACCATCCGACTGCAATGTATTCGGCCTCGATGGTTGATAAAGCAACAGAATTCTGCTTTTTGCTAAACCACGAGACTAAACAAGATCCTAGGAAATGACAAGTCCCACTTGTGCTCTTTTGATCAACATGACACCCGACAAAGTCGGCGTTGGACAAGCTAATTAGGTCAAAGTCATTGTCCATAGGGTACCAAAGGCCAATGCTTGGAGTTCCTTTTAAGTACTTAAAGATTCTCTTTATAGTACTCAAATGGGATTACATAGGTTGGGCTTGAAACCTAGCACAAGCACAGACACTAAACATTATGTCAGACCTACTAGCTGTTAAGTAAAGTAAACTACCTATCATACCTCTATATTTTGTGGGGTCAACAGGAGTTCCATCTTCATCTTTGGACAAAGTTACCAATGTACTCATTGGAGTACTAGAGGATTTTTGTCCGTTGATGTCAAATTTCTTCAAGAGTTCCTTAAGATATTTAGTTTGACTAATGAAAATTCCATTAGGAGTTTATTTTATTTTGAGTCCTAAAAAGAAATTTAATTCTCCCATTAGACTCATTTCAAACTCACTACTCATTGATTTACTAAATTCATGACAGAGTGCATCATTAGTGGAACCAAAAATAATGTCATCAACATAAATTTGAACAATAATCAAATCACTTTTCTTATGCCTAACAAATAAAGTAGTATCAATCTTACCCATTGAGAAACCATTATCAATAAGAAACTTACTCAACCTGTCATACCAAGCTCTTGGGGCTTGTTTCAAGCCATACAAAGCCTTCTTAAGTTTGTAGACATGGTTTGGGTACTTGGAGTCTTCAAATCCAGGGGGTTGGATGACATGTACTTCTTCATTAATGAAATCATTCAAAAATGTACTTTTCACATCCATTTGATGTAATTTAAAATTCTTATGACATGCAAATGCAAGTAACATTCTAATGGATTCAAGTTTAGCTACAGGTGCATATGTTTTATCAAAGTCAATGCCTTCTTGTTAGTTATAGCCTTGAGCGACCAATCTAGCCTTGTTTTCAATTATGTTTCCATCTTCATCAAGTTTGTTTCTAAATACCCATCTAGTTCCAATAATTTTGGTGTTCATGGGTTTTGGCCCTAAGTCCCAAACTTGATTTCTTTCAAACTGATTAAGCTCTTCTTGTATAGCAATTATCCAATTACTATCCAATGAGGCTTCTTTTATATTCTTAGGTTCAATGGTAGAGATGAAGGCTACATTTGAACAAACATTTTGAATTTTACTTCTAGTTTGTATGCCTTTCTCTAGGTTTTTGATGAACACATTTATGTGTGAAATATTAGGGCATAAAGCATGCATTTTACCACATTGGACAGAGTTACTTTGGTGCTTTCTTGTGCTTTTCAGGTTTTTGGCTATTTTATGCTATTCTGGGCTATCGGGAGCTACATGTCCAAATCTACACGTAAAGTCACCATTTTTCTTTCTATGGCTGTAAAGAGGACTAAATTTTGAGCAAGATGGACGTGACAGAATTCAAGTACGCATCCGTTTAGGCCTCCATGTAAGCGATTATTCTTTTCAGGCTAGGAAAGAATAATGGGCCAAAAATGAGCTGGAATGCAAGCCCAAGCCTGTCTACCACTTCCCAAGGGTACTTTTGACAGTAAAGAAGGTATTTCTAATCAAGGACTGAGATTTACGACAAGTATAAGGCCCTATCTGTGATTTTCAAATCTTAAAGAGAGAGACAAGCTGCCATCCACACAAGGGGGGACCACTCTCCACGTTTTTTGGAGCACATATACAAGCCTCGACGTTTTTTCTAGGGACCACACAATGCTCCACGATTTTTTAAGGTTAGTGTGGGGATGTAATTAATTGTTGAGTGGAATCCTAGTCATCACACTCTCTCTCCTTCAACTTTCCAAGGGTACTTTTGAAATTTGACTATGCATAGATATCTTTTGGAGAATATTCTTTCGTCCTTGGAAGGTTGAAAAGTCAAAGTTTGGAGATGCCTTGATCATCTTACTTAGAGAAGACACCTGCGAAGAAAAGGAAGCACAAGAAAGAAATTGGAAATTCTACTTTTTGGAAATTAGCAGGTCTATTGGACCAAGCTTTGTATCTCTCCTACTTTCCATATTTTTTATTTTTTTTGGGGATTCAATTTTTTTGTAAGGAATGAAAGATAGGAGAATATAATTTTGGGAGATTCCCTTCTCCACCCTCCACGGTTTTAGAAGGAGAGAGCCTCCCAAAACCGTGGAGGCCTCTCTTCTCTCCCTCTTCTCTCTTCTCCTCTCCTTCCCCCTATAAATACCCCTTGCTTTGGGGTTATAATTAGTTCAATTTTAGTGCAATTCTAATTCAATTTTTTATGATTTTTCTTCTTCTTCTCCTTCTAATTTGTAATTTCTCTAGTTCTAGTTTGATTGTATGAACTTAGTTCAATGGTTATAATGAGTTTATGCAAGCTTTAATTTCAATTAATGTCTTCAATATGGTTGTAATTTTTTAATTCTAGTTTAGTTTTAAAGTTTTCTAGTCTAAGTTCCTAAGTTTGTGAGAAGACTTGGAGATTTAGAAAAGGAAGCCATGCAAGGATTATTCAAGTTTTTCAAACTTGATCAACTACTTTCATTCAAAGCCTAAGCAATTCATGCACTTTCAACTTTGGCAGAAAGGTGTATTAGTTCTTATTTTTATTTTTATTTTCTTTTTCTTCTTAACCTCTTAATTCTTCCACTATTTTTATTTTAATCTTACTCCCATCCCCTCCATTCCCTCCACTCTAGTAGGACTTTAATTCTCCACTTTTTATTTTTATTCTCATTCTCCTACCTCTCTAATTCTTCCATGCTTATGGAATTTTATTTTTTATTCACTATCATCATCATGCATTATGTTAAATTTTTACTTTAATTATATTTGTTTTAATTTTAGATTTGGTAGGAGCATTTCAAGTATGGTAGAGAAAGCAAACAATTTCAGTCCGGTTCAAGCACCTTCGGGTTTTACTTCTTTAATCTCTTAACTTTATTTTTCCTTTGTTTTTGTGGTGTATGGCTACGATTTATTCCTTCAAATCCACGTTATTATTGATAGGTTAGATGAATGTGTGTTAGGACGCCAATTCAATTCCGTAGATGCGTAATTTTACTAGATGGATGTGTGTTAGGATTCGATTCAGTAGATGCTTGTGAGTTAGGATACGTTAGTTTAATTCAACACTTTAATTAATTTGGTTCACTTTGCATTGCTTTTAAGTGAGTAAGATAGAGTAGTATACATCTCCTTGAGTTCGACCCGTAGCTACGATTGATCCGTACGCTTGCAGTAATTATTTCTTGCAAACAGTTTTCAATAACAACGTCAAGAGAGTGATCTTTGATAGTCCTTATTTCCTTTGGAAGTTGATGTACATGATCATTAGGTTCTTCTAAAGAGACATTTTCAACTCTTTTCCTAATTTCAAATACTTCATCTTCATCTACTTCTTCTAAGTCTTTATATTTATCCTTGGCCATAGATTCATCAAATTTGACAATCATAGACTCTTCCACAACTAAAGTTCTTTTATTGAATACTCTATAAGCTCTATTATTTGTAGAGTAGCCTAGGAATATACCATCATCGGCCTTTTCTTCAAACTTTTCTAAGTTGTCCTTTATGTTTAAAATGAAACATGCACAACCAAAAACTTTAAATTAATCAACTTTAGGAAGTTTATTATGAAAAAGTTCATAGGGAATTTTCAAAAGTATAGGTCTTATTAAAACTTGGTTTAACACATAGCATGCCATATGAACGGCTTCGGCCCAAAGATACTTTGGCAAAGAGTACTCATTGAGCCTTGTCTTTGCAGTTTCTTGGATTGTTCTATTTTTCTTTTCAACCACACCATTTGATTGTGGTGTTCTAGGAGCCAAAAAGTTATGAGTTCTACCTTGTTTTCTACCGAAGTCTCCGAATTCATCTATATTGTCAAATTCACCACCGTGATCACTTTTGATAGAGGTGATCAAATAACCCTTCTGATTTTGTATTCTCTTACACAGAGATATAAATTCCTCAAATGCATCATTTTTATGCTTGAGAAAGAGGGTCCGAGTGAATCTAGAATAGTCATCTACTATAACAAAGTATACTTTTTACCTCCTAAACTTGTAGTTTGGATAGGTCCAAATAAGTCAAGGTGGAGTAATTGCAAGGGTCTAGAAGTAGCAACAGAGTTTATGCCCTTGTGAGAAACCTTTGTAAGTTTACTTCTTTAACATGCTCCACAAGTGTGTTGCTTATCAAAGTTCAATTTTGGTAGATTTCTCACCAAATTCTTTGAGGATAGGGATCTAATTATTTTAGCATTTATATATCCCAATTTCCTATGCCATAAGGTAGCATCATCTAATTTTGAAATAAGACAAGCATCATGTGAGTTTACACTAAATATGCAAGTATAAACATTATTTCTTCTACATCCTTCAAGAATCACATTATCGTCAGAATCTTTAATTACACATTTAGAGGCATTAAAATTCATAAAATATCCACTGTTGCATAATTGACTTACACTAAATAGATTATACGATAGGTTATCAACTAAGCTAACATTAGAGATTACTGTACCTCCAAATTTGATTGATCTATTTCTAATTATTCTTCCTTTGTTGTTGTCTCCAAATGATATACATCCTCCTTTTTACTTTTTGAGCTCGGAGAAAAGCTTTGGATTGGATGTCATGTGCTTTGAGTAGCCACTATCGATGTACCATTCTATGTTGCTCTTGTGCATCTACAAAACAATAACACTTAATAAAATTTTGGTCCCCATTGTGTGTTGGGTCCGTCATTATTAGTATCATACATTCCTCTTGGTCTCCAAACCATTTGGTTTCCAATTACTTTTTAATTGCCATACCAATTTTTGTATGATGGGGGGTTTCAAGGTCTTTTATTCTGGGGTACTCTATATGATCCTTAGCTCTTAGATGGCTTTTGCATCTTTGGTGGAGTTCTAGATGCTCTTTGCATCTTTAGAGGACTTCTCCTATTTTAACTATTATAAGGTCTTCTAGGATAATAAAATGCTTGGTTCATATGATAGCATTCCTAAATTGTATGTCCCTTTTTATTGCAGTTATTACATACAACAATTTGAGGGATTTTTAGATTTAGAGTCTTCCCTTTAGGATTGGGTTTCTTAGCCTAAGGGCTTTTCTTCTTGAAATAACATTCCTCAAGAGAATGTCCCTTCTTTTTGCAATAATTACAGTATTTGTGCTTAATTATTTTTTTACTTGCTATTTTACTTGAACTTGGCTCTTTGGTTTGATTTGAACTCATATTCACATCATAGCCTAGTCCTTCTTTGTTGAAAGGTACTTTGGATGTAGATCCAAGTAAAATGTCAAGGTTCTTTTTATCATTAGTAAAAGATTCTAAGGTTTTACATAACTTTTCTTTTTCTTCTTCCAAGTCGTTAACTTGAGAAGTTAAAGTCATGTTTTGATCTTTAAGGGAATTGATCTCTTTTAAGAGATTCTTTGTTGTGGTTGCCAATTCCATGCTACTTTGATAAAGATCCTCAAATGCTTCTTCTAATTCAAAGAAATCTTTATCCTTATGAGATAGAGATGTAGGGGTTACCTCATTTTGATTTCTTCATCTTCAAGGGTCATGAGTGCAAGGTTGGTTTACTCTTCTTCTTGAGATTCTTCGTCTTCCTCTTCTTCATTGCTTGAGTCAAATAAATGTTCGACTTTGTATGCCTTTTTGTATTTCTTTATTTTCAGACAGTCTCCCTTGTAGTGTCCTGATTTCCTACACTCAAAGAAAATAATATCTTTTGAAGAGGAATCAGTATTGTCTTTGGAAATACTCTTACCTTTTTGGTCCTTAGAAAATCTTCTCTTATTGAAAGAGGTTTTGCCCTTGTTCTTTAGGAACCTTGAAAACATCTTTGAGAGATATGCAATCTTGTTATCAGATAGTTCTTCTTCATCATCACTAATTTCGTAGCATGATTTGAAAGCCACGACTTTCTTCTTAGATTCTTTTGGTTCATCTTCCTTGATGTCTAGTTTAAGTTTCATTTCGTGAGTTTAAAGTGATCACAATAGTTCATCTAGGCTCAACTTGTCGATATCTTTTGAATCTTTGATAGCCGTTGTTTTAGGTCTCTATTCCTTGGAAAGAGATCTCAAGATCTTTCTTACATTTTCTTCGTTTGTATAGATCTTATCTAAACCTTTCAACTTATTCACAATGTTAGTAAAATAAGTAAACATAGCATAGATATCCTCATCATTTTTTATTTTAAATAATTCATATTCATTTACAAGCATATCTATTTTGGATTGTTTGACCTCCGAGGTACCTTCATAGGTTATAACAAGTTTGTCAAACATCTCCTTAGCAGTATCATACATGCAAGTTCTATTGTATTCTTTCTCTCTCAAAGCACATTGAATATAGCTAATTGCTACATAGTTAAGTTGAACTTTTACGTTTTCAACGATAGTCCATTCTTCTTTGGGTTTGTCTCTGGTAATGTGGTCCATTTTCAATGACCTCCCAAGCATCAATATTATTAGCACAAACAAAATTTTTGAAACAATTTCCACCTAACAAACCTGTCTAGGTCGGGGTATATGCTACTATGATAACTCGGGAGACACTGTGGGTCACTTAACTTATCGCCACAATGAAACCTCAGTTATCACTAGGGAGTCTACGCCGGTAGAAGCCATCTAACCACCCAGTGGCAGACCCCAATGATCAGTGGTCATCCCTGACTTGGCCTCTCTCCCCCACTGGCAATAAGGAGCCCCGATTACCCAACACATAAACCCATATTGGTAAGGATCGTAGCATAGGGAAATGATTCCTAGCCGTAGATATACTACATGTAAGTCCTATTGTCCCGAGAGGTAATCCGGGTGCATCAACGTCCCATTCCATCTAGTACCCGGTACCAGTCGAGATATGGCGATACAAGGCCAGGATGACAATCAATAATTCTCTTAAACATTTCGGGGTTCCGGCATCGCAACCCGATACAATAACATAAAGAAAACATATCCACATTACAACAATTGTAAACAATATAGTTTATATGCAAGGATGCAATATGTTAAGAATGGATGCAAGCATAATAACAATTATATGATTTATATATATATATATATATATATATATATATATATATATATATATATAATTAACAAGCCCAAACATCACCCAAAACCCACTCACAGTTTGCTTGATTGTTTCTCGGGGTGTTTGATAATATTTGCCTCGGTGCACGCACTCCCATACAAGTTACAGAGTCTGGGGATACATGAGAACAAAGTTAGAAGAGTATAGGTGGGTCCCACGATGGATCCCAATAATTAGTTGGAAATCTAAGTCAAGACAGCACGGGCGGACGCAAGGACGGAGGCAACCAGGTGAGTTTGTTCCTAGCTCCGTCCAAGCATTTAGTGAAAATAGGTGGGACGGATTCACGGATGACACTTCTAAGTGGATCCATTCGTGCATCCGTCCGGACCTTAAGACTTTCCTAAGAGTGAACGAAACCATGGGTGGAACTTCTTAATGAATCCGTTCTTGGCTCCATCCTAACCAGTCCACCAGGTTATACTGAACGGATCAACGGATGGAACCACGATGTTTGATCTGTTCGTTGATCCGTCGAATTTCTTTTTGAGATTAGGCAAGATTTCCATCTCCAGCCTTCCATTCTTGTGACCACAGGGTTCCTAGGCTTAGGGAGGTGAGTCCCAAGTTTTGCCAGGGTCCTAAACACCTAGCCTAACATAGGCCTTACAGGATTTCAAGGGGTTTGGAACTGATAGGTCATAACCTACCAAGGCCACTCATGTCGTGACACGTGGATAACGAGGGCTAGCTCCGGCTCGGCCAACGCACAAATCGGGTCGGTAACACACCTCAGGACAACCCAGATTAACCCAAGTTAGTGATAACTCACCTCAATTGACCCTGGTCAGTTGAGGGTCACGCATTTCGTATGACCCTAGAATCAGACGTTAAGCATGACCCAAGGTCATACACATGATAGCTAGCGGTCTTGCCACCAAGGATTACATGGAACCAAAGTTATTATCTATAAATAGGTAAAGTTTGAATACCGTTTAGCACCTCAAAACTATAAATAGCCATGCCAGGCTTAGGTATGGCACTTCACTTTTTGCTTACTCAAGCTCCTTAGTTTTAGATTTATCTATTGCGAGCTCTGACTTAGGCGTCAGAGTGTACTAATCGGCCCAGGCCGGCACTTCATTGTCTTTCAGTGGTTTTTGCCTGTACAGGACCACTCAAGGATGACCCGACCAAATGAATGGTTGCATGAGTCAGAATTTGTCACAACAGATTGGTGCCGTCTATGGGAAACGTCACAAAGAGCCGTGTGACATGACTATGGAGAGGAGAAATAGTTCCCACCAAGGAAAAAGTGGGGCAGCAAGGAGCCCACCTAGGGAGGAGGTTCAGGTGGAGAGAGGCCCGATCACTTGACAAGCAGCAAGGGCAATGCTCTTTCCAGGACTGTCTTGAGTGCGTCGATCACCCAAACCGGTGATCGAAGAGAACCTGCCTCCACCACCCCCATTACCAATCCCAGGGATCCAGGGTGGTGGACCAAGACTGATACCAGCTATTCTAGGAGTTCAATATTTTGATCCAAACGCACCCGCTACTAATGCATAAGTGCATGACCTGTGTCTCTAGATGGCAGAGACAAACGCGATGCTGAGAAGGATTATGCAAGTGACTCCTGCGCCGACCACCTCTGCGATAAGAGGAGCAGGATGTTCACCGAAGCAAGAGTAGGGCCAATATTGCCAAGAGGAGGAGAAGAACCCCACCCTCGCAGAGAGGTACAAGGCACAAGGGCCAAATACAGGAACGACGGGCGAGATCGCCGACCCGATCCATCCAAAGTCTGAGGAGAGGGTGAGAGGACCAGGTGCAAGAACATCGGGTAAGGTCACCCACCCGATCAATTCGAAGCCCAAGGAGGGTGCGGGAAAGATCACCTGCCATATTGCCCCGAGGGCGATCAGTGCGCAGGGGTTCCCCTCTGGAAGGGAGCGATCGCGGATCTTACCGTCCCAAGGACATCGAGATTGGGCACCACCTGAGAGTCAGTGATGACCGATTACGGAGCTTCAGGAAAAATGTAGCAGAGGAAATGCTAATAGTGTCAAACCAGCATCCTTTTGTCGAAGGAATCATGGATACGAAACTACCAAAGGGATTTAAGGTCCTAGCCTTTGTACTATATGATGGCTCGACCGACCCGATCGACCACATCAATTATTTCAACTCGGTTATGATGGTGTACGGCGGGTCAGACACTGCATCTTGTAGGTTCTTAGCGGCATCGCTAAAAAGCACAGCCACCTACTGGTTTTCACACCTCAGGCCAAGGTTGATCAATGCTTTTACGGAGTTATCTAGGGCATTTGTCACTTGATTTCAGAGCAGTATCAGACAGAAGAAGATAGTAGCCAACTTGCTGGCCATCAAACAGCAAAAGGATGAGTTAATCCGAGATTTTATCTCCAGGTTTAACAGGGAGTCGCTCGACATACCCGATCTGGATGACTCGGTGGTGTTCAACGCACTGCAAAGTGGGATAACCGACATTGAGCTTATCAAATCCCTTATATTGAACAAGGCACATAATATGACCAAACTGATCAGTCAATGTCATCAATTTGCCAACATGGCAGAGATCATCGCAGCTCGAAACGAGGCAAGTGGAGTTCTAAAAAAGAAGCAGATAGCAGAAAAAGAGAAGGAAGAGAAGAAGGTGGAGAAAAAAGATGACAAGAAGCCCCGAACCGACAGGGTGCCTAGCCCCGAGTACACCCCGCTCAATATAAGGAGATCTGAGATACTGATGCAGATAGAAGGAAAGGGACTGTTGAACTGGCCTGGACCTATGTTCTCAAAGCCCGAGGATAGAAACCCTCGAAAATACTACCGTTTTCACAGAGATACAAGGCATGACACGGAAGATTGCAAGCAGTTAAAAAGAGAAATAGAGAACCTCATTTGGGATGGGCATTGGGCATTTATCCAAATATGTGGATAGAAGGAGAGATCCCCGGCCCGAGCAAAAAGAAGGGGAGCGACAATATGGGAAAGATGATCGGAGAGATCAATAGAGGGATGATCGAAGATATGAGAAGGAAAAAGAAAGAGCAACCGAGAAGAGGAGTGAGCCCACCAAGGAGACTGGTCAGTCAAGCCAGCCTTTGGCAGCACCCATCCTCACTATCCTGGGGGGGGCAGGATAGGAATCAATAAGAAAGGCAAGAGCACACGCCCGATTTGTCTGAGTGGCGGAGATGACCAGTAAGGTAGCCAAGGCTGACCGGACCATATCTTTCACCAGCAAAGACATGGAGGGAATTAGCTGGCCCCATGATGATGCCATCATATTGCAAATGATAATTAGGGATAGGATGGTCCATAGGATCTTCATGGACACCGGAACCTCGGTCGACTTGCTATCATACCAGGCCTTCAAGCAATTCGGGTTGGATGATGAAAGCCTCACCCCAGATGATACCAACTTGTATGGCTTCTCAGGAGCGGCAACAAGGATAGAAGGGAGTATAAAGATGCCCATCACAGTAGGAGAATATCCTAATGAGGTTACTGTGGAAGTTAATTTCATGGTGGTAAGGTTGGTATCGGCTTTCAATGCTATCTTGGGCCGGCCAGCTTTAAACTCCCTCGGGGCCATAGTATCGACCAAGCATTTGAAGATCAAGTTCCCGACCCCAAACCTATAAGAGAGTGCCAAACTAACCAAAAGAAGTCAAGAGAATGTTTTTCTAGCTTTGTCAAGCATAGAAGTGACTGTGGTGGAATGGCTTTGGCCATAGTTGTACCCAACTATAGAGACGAACTCGTAACTCAGAGAGGAGAACCAGTGGAGGAGGTGATCGCAATTCCAATATGTGAAGAAAATCCCGACCGAACAGTTCAGGTCAGTAGCCAACTGAAGGGAGAACTGAGAAACCAGATGGTGGCATTCCTACAGGCAAATGCTGATGTCTTCGCATGGTCAGCAACAGATATGCTTGGAATCCCCAGGAGCATCGCAAAGCACCAACTCAGCATTAACCCAAGGTGTAGGCCAGTACAACAAAAAAGAAGAAACTTTATTGTAGAAAGGTTACTGGCTATAGAAGTTGAAATACAAAAATTGAAGGACTCAGGTTTTATACAAGAAATAGAATTCCCGACCTGGTTGTCTAATGTGGTCATGGTCCTGAAGTCCAATGGTAATTGGAGGATGTGTGTGGATTTCACAGACCTAAACAAAGCATGTCCAAAGGATTGCTACCCCTTGCCCCATATAGACCAGTTGATCGATGCAACTGCTGGGCACGAGATGCTAAACTTTATGGATGCATACTCAGGGTACAACCACATAATGATGAGTGAAGATGATCAAGAATACACAGCCTTCAGGATCGAGCAGGGAAACTTCTATTACAAAGTAATGCCCTTTGGACTAAAGAATGCGGGGGCAACTTACCAAAGGACGGTTAACTTTATATTCAGACCTCAAATCGAGAGAAACATGGAAGTCTATGTCGATGATATGCTCGTGAAAAGTCTCTAAGCCGACCAGCACATTGCCTACCTGAGTGAGACCATTCAGTGTCTACGGGTAAACAGGATGTAGCTCAACCCCACAAAATGTGTGTTCGGTGTCGCATCAAGAAAATTCCTCGGGTTCATAGTTTCCAAAAGAGGCATAGAAGCAAACCCTGACAAGATAAAAGCTCTTCAGGATATGGAACCGCCCCGAACTATGAAGGAAGTACAGAGGCTAACAAGAAGAATAGCCACCCTCAACCAGTTCGTGGCCCGAGCAGGGGATAAATGCTTACCCTTCTTTGCTACTTTGAAAAATCTTCGAAACCCTAAGGATTTTCGATGGATGCCAGAATGTCAGAAAGCCTTCGAAGAGCTAAAAGAATACTTGCAAAGAGCCCCATTGCTATCCCGGCCCATCCAGGGTGAGGAGTTGCAACTTTACTTGCTAGTAACAGGGGTCGCGATGAGCGTCATCCTGATCAGGGCAGATAAACGTATTCGATCACAGCAGTCGATTTATTATGTCAGCCACGTGTTGATGAGAGCTGAAACCAGGTACCCTCAGGTTGAGAAGATAGCTTTCGCCCTAGTAGTGGTGGCACGAAAGCTCTGACCTTATTTCTAAAGCCACCCGACCACGGTACTCACAAATTAACCTTTGAAAAGAATCTTGCACAAGCCCGACCTTGCTAGTCGACTAGTCGGGTGGGCTATTGAGCTCAGCGGGCATTGTATCACTTACAAGCCTAGACTGGCCATTAAAGGCCAGAGTCTAGTAGACTTCATAGTGGAATGCACTAGAGGGGACAAAGCAAATAACATAGAAGAAGAGACCGACCCGAGTTCGTGGTCGTTATTCGTGGACAGGTCGAGCAATTCCTTGGGAAGTGAAGCAGGTCTGATATTGACTAGCCCCGAGGGTTTCAGGATCCAGTATGCCCTGAGATTCTAGTTTGTAGCCTCTAATAATAAGGCAGAATATCAAGCATTGCTAGCAGGGCTGAGGGTGGCCCGTGCAGTTCAGGTCAGACACCTAGTGGTTTTCAGCGATTCTCAATTGGTGGTCAACCAACTCCGTGGGAGTTACGAAGCCAGGGAAGAAAGAATGACCAGATATTTGGAGAAAGCCAGAGCACTCAGTTCAGAATTTGAGTACTTCAAAATAAGTAATATCCCTAGAAGTGAGAACGGGTCGGCTGATGCCCTTTCAAGACTCTCGACCAAAGGATGAGAGAGCTTGGATCACTCTGTGTACATAGAAAACCTCGATCAGCCATCATACAAAGAAGAACCACTTGTGAACATAATTGAAGAAGGGCCATGCTGGATGGACCCGATAATGGCTTATCTAAAAGATGACATGCTACTGGATGACCGAGCCGAAGCTCAGAAAGTGGTGAGAAGAGCAGCTACGTTGATTGATGGAGTACTATACAAAAGGTTGGTAAGGCCACTGCTACGATGCCTCGGGCCGGCAGAAGCAAGATATGCCCTAGTAGAAGTACATGGGGGTATCTGTGGAAACCACTTGGGTGGTCGGGCACTGGCGTACAAAATATTGAGGCAGGGCTTCTATTGGCCTCGGATGCAGGAGGAAGCAATGAATTATGTATAGACCTATGAATAGTATCAGTTGTTCGCTCCAGTACTGCATCGACCAGCGACACCCCTGACTTCTTTGCTCAATTCTATCCCGTTTACGATGTGGGGGATGGATCTGCTCGAGAATTTCACCCCAGCATCGGGAAATAGAAAATACCTGGTCATAGCAATTGATTATTTCACAAAATGGGTAGAGGCCAAACCGTTGGCAACTATCACTGAGAAGAATATGGAGAAGTTCATTCGCGACAAAATCATATATCGGTTCGGGCTCCCCAGGGTATTGCTCACAAACAATGGAAAACAATTTGATAACCCTTCATTCAAAGCATTCTATGCACATTACCATATCGAATACAGAAGAACGACCGTAGCGACCCCCCAGTGTAGTTTCCAGGTGGAAGTCACGAACCGAACAATACTAGACGGGATTAAGAAAAGATTGCAGGAGGTGAAGGCAAAATGGGTTGAGGAGCTACCCAATGTACTGTGGGCCTACAGAACGATAGTTCAAACACCAACAGGGGAGACTCCATTCAGGTTAGCCTATGGAACTGAAGCCTTGACCCCGGTCGAAGTCTTGGCCACATCACATCGGGTCACGCATTTTGATGAAAAAGCTAACGAGGATGGGCTGCGAGCAAATCTTGATTTCTTGGATGAAGTAAGGAAAGAAGCACTGATCAGGAATCAGGCATACCAGCAACGCACAACCCAGTACTATAACTCCTGAGTGCTACCACGATTGTTCAGGGTCCAAGATTTAATACTTCGAAAGACCAGCGCATCTGACCCCCGCAACTCCAGCAAACTTTCCCCAAACTAGGAAGGCCAGTACATAATTTCTAAGGTGATACGGCCAGGCACGTATCACCTGAAAACTCTGGGGGGCGAGAACATCCCAAGACCTTGGAATTCTTTAAATCTAAGGAGATTCTATCAATAAAATTCCTGACCCAACCCTGGAACTTTGCTACAGTTACTTTTACTTGATTAATCTTTTATATTACAAAACAAGCAATATACAAGGAATATACAACAATAAATTCATTTTTCCTAATAAAAGCTTCTCAAAATAAAGATACCCGACCTCAAGATCTGGTACCACAAAAGTCCTCACCCGTGAGGCACCATACCCGAATCCTCACCCGAGAGGTACCATACCGGAAGCATAAAGTTAGAAATAAATATACAAATCACACGATGAAAAGGAAGAAGTTCCATTAACTTATATGTACAAAAGTTACAAGAGGAGGTCGGTACTAACACTACCAACCCAATCACTAACACTTAGAAAATTTACAAAAAAAAGAAAAAGAGAAACAGATAAAAAGAGAATGAACATGACTAATAGGTGGGCAACACCACCACTACTTCGGCATTGTCTTGAGGAGAGGGGTCTACCTGATCGTTGATCTTGGCCACATCAGTCAGAGGAGTTTGGGAAGAGGCGTCCACATCGGTGGCCTTCGGGTCATCGACCAGCACTGTCGCTTCGGAAAATTCAGGAATGTTTTCTTCTAGAGACGCTTTAAATTCTTCCTCTTTGGTGTCTGCCACCTTCTTTTCAATGGCCGGGTCATATTGCTTAAAATCAGCAAAACTATACTCAGGATCCAACTTGTAAATATGGTGGCAGGTAGTGTGGACCCCAAGCCCGAAGGCCTCTGCATTGAATGAATAGACCAAATTCACAAACTCCTCCGAAGATTTGAATTTTTTGACGGCCTCGACCCGAGCAACCGTGACTGCCCCCTCCAACGTCTTCTTTAACTCCGCCTTGGAAGACCTGACCTCCTCCAGCTCCTACTTCATCGTGGTAACGCTGTCGTTGAGGAGGGTCTGCTCTTTCAAAAGATCACTTTTTTGGATCAAGGCAACAGTTAGGTCAGCTTAGATCTTGGCAAGGTCACTCTCTGTATCCGCCTTACTCTTGTTAAGGGTCTCCACATAAGATCTCTCTTCCTTGAGCTCTTGGGCGAGCTTGCGATTCTCCTCCATAAGGAACTCGACCCTTTTCACCACCTCCATAGAATAAAGAAGACCCTAGGATGAGGTCTGGAAAGTTAGACGAAAAGTGAAGAGCAAAAGAACAACGGGACGGGAAGAAGGAGAAAAAGGGGCAGTACCTTAGCAAGCTCCTTATAGGCTGTGTCAACAAATCGGTTATGAGATAAAGACTTCACGTGGGCCGCATCTCGAGGGAGGCAACCCTTCACCAGTAATTCCCAGGCCACTGCGCAGTCGGCGGTGGCCGAGTCTGTAGGAGTAAGAACCCAATGTGGGTTGAAGATGTCGGGTCGGTTGAAAACTAACCGATCCGAGAGGGGTAGGTTGTCTGCGCTGAGTGGGAGGGATGGACTCCCGTCTTCCTACTTCTTATTTCTTCACTGAGCATCGAGAAGACCAGCATCACCAAATTTTCTCTTGTTCTTATTATCTTTGGGAGGAGGGGTCCGACCAGCCTCCTTCACTTCAGCGGGGCCTTTGCCCTTTTCCTTCTCTTTCCCCTTCTCTTTCTCTTTCTCTTTCTCTTTCTCTTTTTCTCTCTGTTTTGAATTCCCGAGCCAACGGTCTGATCGGGATGACTTTTACTGGCATCACCAACCACCTTATCTTCGGGCTTTGAGGGCTTTTGCTTTCTATTCATTGCGGTGAGATGAGCCAGGTCGAGCTTCATTGATAATACAAAAAGTAATAATTAGAAAAGCAAGGGAGAGTTATTTGAATAAAGAAATAGAAAGAAAGAAGGGTGGGTTGGACTGACCCAGACTGAGACCCCATTTGACGTGGAAGACCTCTGTTTGAAGGTTTCACACATCGACCTTGGGGCCCTGAAGAGTGGCTTTCACCGACTCTTGCTCCTCTCAGGTCAGACCAACCATACGATTCTCGACCCAAAGATTGATCTTTGGCCACCCTGATCTAAGGGGATTGCCCAGGATGACCACGAAAACGAATTTCCCTTTCAAGAATTTGTTCGATGGTGGAACTTCATCATAAAATTTAAACTGCTTCCACATATCATCGAGATCTCAACAGGTGAAATAATACCAACCCTCATTATACTTCTTCAGGCAGTAAAAATAGGCAAAAAGGGGAATGGTCGGCTCACGACCCCGAACGGACATGTAAATAAAACAGCTAAAGATGGTCTTCCACGAATTTGGCATGACTTGACCCGGGGCCAATCCCCAATGGTCGAGTACATCAATGACAAAAGGATGAACAAGGAATTTGAGGCCAGCCTTGAGTGCATCCATTAGGATGCAGACCTTGGGGGCACGAGGAGAACTGGCCCTTTCGTGTCGGTTTGGCCGATGTGTAACCACGTTAGGGGGAACAAAGTACTTCTTCCTAAGAGCGGCCATAGCAGCATCGGTATAGGTACATTCATAATCCTCGACTTTCTGCAGAGCCCGCTTATGGGGTTCCACAAATGCCATTTCTGCGACCTCCACAGCTTCGGGATCAGAAGAATCAACATCATCATGATCTACCGACCCCTACCCTTCTTCCTGGTCAGGACGGCCGGAGGGAATGGCAGCACCCCCCTCGTGAACATGACCAGAGGCCTTCACCCCAGAGGCGTCAGGACTGACAGACGACGGCCCAGCAGGTGGTTCTTTGGCAGTTCGGGACGTCACTTCTTCACCCTCACTTGAGTCATAAACTGACTCTAAAGACGACCCCTCCGGATCGCTATCCTCACTGAAGCCCTTGACATCCCCCTTGTTGGGGATATGTCTGAAATCACTATTAGAAGACATACTTACTCTTGAGGAGAAAGAGAGAATGAACCGATCAGACAAAGAAAGGAGCCGAGTGCCAAAAAAATAAGGAAAACCCGAACACAATAGCACCAAAAGCCAAGAAGACTGAGAAATGGCCGACGAGAGCAAAAGGAGAATGCCTATTTATAGAAAAAAAGGGCAGGAAACCTAGAGGATCCAATGGCCAAGAATCGCTGATTGAACGACTGAGGACGCGTAACAATTCACATGCCCGAGGCTAATGATGATGAGGGGCCACGCATCAGACCAAGAAACGACATGTCAAATAACTGACACCCAGTTCCTGACACAGTACGGACTGCATTTAATACTCTAGCAGGGTAGTAGCGTTACCACGGGTCGAGAGAATCCAGGATATGGCATACCCGATCTACTCTTATTAAACAAATATGATCAATAAAAGTGGGGGACCTATGATAGGTCATAACCTACAAAGACCAATCATCTCGTAACACGTGGATGACGAGGGCTAGCTCTAGCTTGACCAACGCGCAAATCAGGTCAGTAACACACCTCGAGACAACCCAGATTAACCCAAGTTAGTGATAACTCACCTCAATTGACCCCGGTCAGTTGAGGGTCACGCGTTTCACACGACCCTAGAATCACACGTTAAGCATGACCCTAGGTCATACACATGTCAGCTAGGGGTCTTGCCACCAAGGATTACATGGAACCAAAGTTTTTATTTATAAATAGGTAAAGTTCGAATACTGTTTAGCACCTCAAAACTATAAATAGCCATACTAGGCTTAGGTATGGCACTTTACTTTTTGCTTACTCAAGCTCCTTAGTTTGAGATTTATCTGTTGTGAGCTCTGACTTAGGCATCGGAGTGTACTAAACAGCCTAGGCCGGCACTTCTTTGTCTTTCTGTAGTTTTTTCCTGTGCAAGACCACTCAAGGACTACCCGACCAGATGAACCATTGCACGAGTCAGAATTTGTCACAACAGGAACCATCTCCAGGGTTTCCCAAACCCTAGACTTAGGTCTTAAGACATTGAGTAGCAGCTCAAGCCATTCAATCATGAAAGGCATCAAGGGAGAGAGAAATAGGTCTCTAGTTAGGAAACCAAAGAGGGGTATTGGGTTTCCAAAAGGAAACCCTAGGTTAGAATTGATTCCAAAGGGATCTCCCAAGTTTGAAATGGAAAGAGGGGGAGAAGGGGAGAGTACTCACCTCAAGAATGAGCCAATAGAAGGGTTCCACCTCCAACAACTCCCTCCAATCACCTTCAATGCCTTCAATGCTTTCCAAGCTTCCAACATTTTGGGTTGGTAGGAGAAATGAAAAAGCCATAAATGGCTGGGCCGTGCCTTTATAGCTAAGTTCCCACTTAGGGCCTGTTTGGCTTGGGGCTTTAAGAGTTAAAACTCATTTAAATGCCATCATTGGCAAGTGGGTCCACCTATATAGTACACGCATAATTCAAGGAGACCAAGGGTTGGGTCCACCTTGTTTAGGTGCTTAGGTAGGATGCCTGGGGCATGGGGTGTGCGTCCCACATGAGGAACACACCTAAAAGCTTAAAATAGTATGGACAGACTCATGGACGGAAGCAGTCTTGTGAGTCCGTTTGTGACTCTGTTGCTGCTAAAAAGGGCAGAATCTTAGGGAAATTTATTGGGCTTTGGCCCACACTTCAAGGCCTTAAAGGGGAGGGTACGCTAACATACATCGAGGAAATATCTTACCCCTTGACCATCACGATGTGTCCTTCATGATTCTGAAGAGTTTCCCAATCACGATGCTAAACTCATCACCGAATAAGGTGTCCAAGTGTGGGGACATAGGAAATGCCTTTCGGTACTCTTCGCTCCAGGGACTCGTGCTAGGAGGATGGTCAACGAAATCACCATCGACAAATCTCCCCCATTGTCGATTAAGGAACCTCTCTTTTATAGGTAGGCCAGTGCATTGGTCAATGATCTTATTGCTGGGTTTGACCACAATTAAAAATAGTTCCCCAGAGTACACGGTAATAGTATCTACACGTCACAAGAGAGAGAAACTATAATTAATTAACAAATTCAGGTGCGGATGTAACATCCCCCACCTTACAAGAAATTTTATCCCCAAAATTTGGCGTACCTTGTAAGAATCCAAGGGTAGGGTACTTCGCTCGCATTTCCACTTCAGCTTCCCAGGACACTTCTTCCTCTGGGTAATTGCACCACTTCACCTTCACGTAGTGAATAGGTCTATTGCGTAGATTCACCACCTTACTGTCCAGAATCTTCTCGGGTTACTCCTTATAAGACATATCCACTGCCAGCTCCGGTGGTTCTTGTGATAAGACATGGCTTGGGTCATGCACATACTTCCGTAACATGGACATGTGGAAGATGTCGTGCATGCCATCCAAAGATGGTGGGAGCACTAACCGATATGCCACCGATCTGATCTTTGTAAGAATTTTGTAGGGCCCAATGTATCTCGGGCTTAGCTTGCCCTTCTTACTGAACTGCATCACGCCCTTGGTGGGTGACACCTTGAGGATTACCTTGTCGCCAAGAGAAAACTCTAGATCCCTTCCATCTTTGGACCGTGTAGCCTTTCTTCCTAGACTAAGCAGCCTTGATTCGTTCATGGATCAAGTCCACTTTCTCATAGGTTGCTTGGATCAATTATGGCCCAAGGATACGTCGCTCACCTACTTCATCCCAGTATAATGGAGTCTGGCACTTCTTCCCAAACTGAGCTTTAAACAGTGACATACCGATAGTAGCTTGGTAACTATTATTGTAGGAAAATTTGATAAGCGAGATGTGCTTATCCCAGTTGCCCTGCATATCAATGGCACAGGCTCAGAGCATGTCTTCCAATGTCTTTATAGTTCTCTCTAACTGCCCATCCGTCTGAGGCTGGAATGCAGTGCTAAAACTTAACAAGGTACCCATAGCTCTCTGAAATCCACCCTAAAACTTAGATGTGAATCTTGGGTCCCGATCTGAGATGATACTAACTGGAACTCCGTGCAGGCGAACCGAGTTATCAATGTACAAGTGGGCTAGTTTATCCATAGAATAGGTGACCTTGATTGGGATGAAATGAGCTATCTTCGTCAACCTATCCACAATAACCCATAGAGCATCAACACCTCTGGGTTTATGAGGCAGTCCACTGACGAAATCTATGGTAACATGTTCCTATTTCCATTCCGGCATGGGCGAGGACTATAAAAGGCCATGGGCCCGTTGTCTATCTGCCTTCACCTGCTGATAGGTGAGACACCTAGCCATAAATTCAGCTACATCCCTCTTCATTCCACTCCACCAGTAGTGTCCCTTCAGGTCCTTGTACATTTTAGTACTACCTGGGTGAATCGAATAGGGAGAATCATGTGCTTCTATCAACAATTCCTTCTTGAGCGATCATCCTTGGGAACATATAGCCGATCCCTGAACATGAGAACGCCACTCTCTATCAAAGTGAAATCCAGATCTTGCTGTGTATCACCTGGAATAGCTTCAATGATCTCTTGAAAGCGTTCGTCCGAGGCCCGAGCAGCATCAATCCTTTCCACCAAAGTTGATTGCATAGATAGGGCTACTAAAGATAAAGTAATACCCTCCCAAGAACTCCAAATCCATCCTTCAAACTTCTTTAACAAGTTTCTTCTTGACACCAAGTATGCGATGGATAAGGTCTGGGACTTTTGACTAAGGGCATCCAGCACCACGTTTACCTTACCTTGGTGGTAGTGGATGGTGCAATCATAGTCCTTCATGAGCTCCAACCATCGCCTCTGTCTCATGTTAAGTTCCTTCTGGGTAAAGAAGTATTTGAGGCTTTTATGGTCACTGTAGATCTCACTGTTTTCTCCATACAGGTAGTGTCTCCAGATCTTCAGAGCAAAAACTACAGCTGCCAACTCTAAGTCGTAAGTTGGGTAATTCTCTTTATAATCCTTCAGCCGACGAGAAGCATAGGCTACCACCTTACCATCCTGTATCAGAACACAGCCGAGGCCCTTCTTGGAAGCATCATAATAAACTACCATCCCTCCAGTACCATTTGGAATGGTGAGTACCGGAGCCAAAATCAGTTGCTGCTTCAATTCTTAGAAGCTCTTCTCGCATTCATTGGACCACTCAAACTTCACTCCCTTCCAGGTAAGTCAAGTTATAGGAGCTGAAATCCTTAAAAAGTTCTTAATAAATCCTATAGTAGCCGGCTAGATCGAGGAAGCTATGAATATCTGCTATAGTCTTGGGTGTCTCCCAATCAACTACGGACTTTATTTTTTTGGGGTCAACTTCAATACCCTTGGCAGAGACCAGGTGACCTAAGAAAGCCACTTGTTGTAACCAGAACTCGCACTTGCTGAACTTAGTATACATTTGCTTTTCTCTCAAGCGCTGTAGCACAATGCAAAGGTGGTCAGCGTGCTCCTCTTCACTCTTGGAGTAGACCAGGATGTCATCAATAAACACGATAACGTACTTATCTAGCACGTCATGAAACACCTTATTCATTAATTCCATAAAAGCTGTCAGGGCATTGGTCAGTCCGAAGGACATGACCAGGAACTCGTAGTGACCATATCGCGATTTGAACGCTGTTTTGTTGATGTCACTACCTCTGATCTTCAACTGATGATACCCCAAGCGGAGGTCGATCTTTGAGAAAACTCCTACGCTTTGCAATTGATCGAACAGATCGTCGATTCTAGGCAGTGGGTACCGATTCTTGATCGTAAGCTTGTTATGTTCACAGTAATCAATGCACATACACATACTACCATCCTTCTTCTTTATGAACAAAATAGGTGTGCCCCATAGGAAAACACTTGGCCTAATGAAGCCCTTCTTCAACAAGTCATTGAGTTGCTCTTGAACTTCCTTCAGTTCTGATGGGGCCATTTTATACGGTGCCTTAGACACTGGAGCAGCACCAGACACCAGGTCAATCATAAACTTTATCTCCAGGTCTGGTGGTAACCGTGTGAGGTCTTCCAGAAAGACGTCAGGGAAGTCTCTCACCATGCTTATCTCTTCCATAGGTGAAATTTTGACTTCGGTGTCCAGCACAAAGGCTAAGTAACACTGACAACCTTCTTCTATCAACTTCTGAACTTGAAGAGCTGAAATGATAGTTTTCTTAGGCTTCTTATTTTTATTGCCCTTAAACACAATTTCCTTGCCTTCCTCTCTGCGCAGATCAAGCTCGCTCTGTGTTGGCGGGGGGGTCGCCACGTGTCCTCCACCTCATCCCTCTTTAAGGGGGAAAGAGAAGCGAGAGAGAAGGTGAAGGGACACCTGTTTGAACAGAAATCGGGATTGAAGAGTAACGGGGCACCACTCAACCAAGGATCAGATTTTGAGAACTCCACTGGGGATGTGTAGCTTGGTGGGTGATGAGGCATCATTCAATAAGGTTTTGACAACTTCATCGAGGATTATGTTGCACATACACCCGTAGAACAGATGTTCTTTTCTGGAGAAACAATCCTCCTAAAAAGGAAAATTCAATAATGGATTGACTCTGTAAAGAAGACCTATGACTCTGGAAAGGATCAACTGCTCATAAGTGCAAAAATAATTAAAACCTCAGCCAAATTGTACAGGGGGCCCCATGATTCGGGTTGCAAGTGGCTTTCATCGTAATCGGATATTCGCATGAGGAGTAATCCTCGGACTTATTTTATTTTATTTATTTATATATACATTTTTTTGTATATATATATATTTTCTTTTTCTTTTTCTTTTTCTAGTTTTTCTTTCTTCGTTCCTTTCCTTTCTTCCCCTTTTTTTTTTTTTTTTTTTTTTGTTATTCTTTCCCCTCTTTTTTTTTTTTTTTTTTTTTGACACGGCACCGTGTGGGGTCTGCACGGCACTATGTATGGGTGGCACCGTGCTTGCACGGCTCCTTGCAAAATCCCACGGCTCCGAGGAGGAACTTCCACCGTGTCGTGGGCCGCTGTCTCACAGGGTCGTGGAGATCTCCACAGCACCGTGGACGCGATAGCATTTTTTATAAATAGAAGTGCCCTCCCCTTACTCTCTATTGCCATTTTTTGCTGCGAAGCCCTGCCTTTTTGATTTTTTGGGCTTCTATTTTTTTCTGTTCACCCTCCTTCTCTCATCATGTCTTTCCGTCGACGCGGAGGCCAATCCCACAGGGAGCCATTGCTTGGCACTACTGCTCGTGATGCACGAGCTGCATGGTACCCTTCAGGGGTCACCTTAGTCGATACTGCCCACCATGGTTGCCGCTCCATATGGGGCTAGGTCAATAGTCTTACTCTTTCCCTTCCAATTTATGCATTTTATTTATTATATTATTAGCTTCATACCTCACCGCATAGATTCGAGGTAACGTCCCTAGATTCTGCCCCAAGCACTTAATGACACACCAATCAAAGCGAGGCCATCGGACACTACCCTAAGTGTCTTTTGGCATGCAAATCGAGGTAACGCCTCTAGATACCATCCTAGGCACCTAGTGACACACAAATTAAAGCGATGCCATCAAACACTACTCTAAGTGTCTTTTGGCATGCAAATCGAGGTAACACCTCTAGATACCATCCTAGGCACCTAGTGACACACAAATCAAAGCGAGGCCATCAGACACCACCCCTAAGTGTCTTTTGGCATGCAAATCAAGGTAACGCCTCTAGATACCATCCTAGGCACCTAGTGACACATAGATCAAAGCGAGGCCATCAAACACTACCCTAAGTGCCTTTTGGCACGTAAACTGAGGCAATGCCCCCTTTTTTTTCCATTACTATTTATTTATTCAACTGTTGTCCCAACTATTTTGGCTAACCATTTACCTTATTTTTCTTTTTAGGGCAACCCCCTTCCTTCGCTCAAGAAGTGTTGTGGGCTGGAGGCTGTTTCAGAGTGGTATCGCACACTCTGCCCGACAGTACAGTCGCGGGTGGTTTGGACCGGGCTGGGACACATCGCCTCATCCCTAGCCCCCGAGTTAGACAGCCCAACTATGAGGGCTTTGATAAAGAGGTGGTGGCCGAGCACCCATACATTTCACCTTCCATTTGGTGAGGCGACAGTCACCGCCCTAGATTTCTACACGATCACGGGATTACCCTTTGGAGGGGTAGCCGTGACACTAACTCCGGAGGAGAGGATTATAGCCTCGACGGAGCTATCCGAGCGCCTGGAGTATTAGAGGCAGCAGCTGGGGATCGCTGTTACTAGAAGAGAGATCCCCGCGTCGGTCCTGAGGGGTACCTGGGATGAGAGGGTTGTTACAGACCAGTCGCTGTCCGATATTCAGGATCAGCAGGCTCGATGCTTCCTCCTCTTCTTGCTGGCGGAGGTGATTTTCAACGATATGACGAGTACGGTGATAGCCGATGCCGCATATGTTCACTTTTTTGAGAACTTTGACGTGGCCGCAGGCTACGATTGGGGCCGTTCGGCGTATGCCAATTTCCTAGATATGTTGGACTATCTGGTTGTGGGGTCGCCAAACCTGATCGGATGCTGTTATGTCCTATAGGTAAACTTCCCCAACTTTGCCTTTCCCTTTTTTTTTTTTTTTTATTTATTTGAGCTCACTTGCTACTATCTATTACAGACATGGAGCTATGAGATCCTTCGGTTTCGGGCCCCCACCTTCAGACCTGGGGATGACCCCGGAACCACCTTTCCTTGGACTATGCAATGGCGTAAGTCCCATTTACTCAGGAGCGGTCGTGGTAAGGACCTTAGGTCCATTCGTGGCCTCCTGAACGAGCTGCAGCCTACAGAGGTAAATCTAAACTGATTGTTTATCTTATTTTCTCTTTTCTTCTTTTTTTTTTTTTGCATTGATTTTGACTTTTACTTGACAGGCTTCTCTCCACCCTTACTTGGGGGAGATGATTTTAGAGCTGGACCCATTTGCTAGGGCCTCAGCTCTCTCCACTCACAGGGTCCCCTTTGAGGGTCTATGGGGGTTTACCTTTTACTTGGGAGAGCGAGTGTCCCTGTAGTTGTCTGAGGCTCGCTTCGTGCCCTGCCCTCCTCCTGCTCGGGTCCATTAGCCAGCCTTGATGGATCGGGATGAGATCGAGCACTGGATGGTTGGTGAGCCCGCGACTGGGCTGGTGCTAGCCGAGACAAACTATACCGACTTCCTTCTCCGAGAGACAGTCTGCGTCCCCCTCACCCGCGAGGGGCCGCAGGTGAGATTTTCTCCATTTTTCCCTCTTTTCCTTAGATTGTTAAACTAGCCTTTATCTTGATTTGTTTCTTTTCTTGACAGTTTCCAAGTCGCCCCGTGATTCCAGGGGTCTATGGTGGTAGGAGCTCTTCTCACGCCTCCCGAGTAGGGGAGGCGGAGTCAGGTGTTGGGCTTTCTAGAGAGGCTCCAGCCCTACGGATTGCTAGTCCGGATGACCACATTCCAGTGTATCGTTCGTGGTTTATTCGCCACCACGAGCCTGGGATGGTTGAGGTCATCTTACCACCTCCTCGGGCTGCAGACACAGACCTAAGCCTCCCACTTCCTTATGATGGGGTAAGCATATCCAACTTTCCTAACTTTATCCGTTATTTTTCAAATTCTTGACATCTTGGATGAATATCATGTTTAGGTGGATGCGAGCCGATATGTCAACATGAGGCGCATGATGGCGAGCATGGACAAGATGATCATCTCGGGTGTGGACGCGGGCCATAGGATGGTACTGCTTCGTCTCTTTCCCCCCCCCCCCTCTTTTTTCATTTTATTTCCATTTTTTTTTATTCATGCTTATCTTTTGATTTTCCTCTCTCTTGTTTTTTAGAGGGTTGAGCTTGACCATTACAGGAGAGAGATTGAGAGACTGAGGCTTGCAAATGAGCAGCTGCAGTCAACCTCACGCGGGTTGAGGTCGAGAGAGATGCCCTGATGGCATCCCAGAGCGGAGAGGGGGAAGGCTTGGATGTTGACAATTACTCCCCTGAGTCGTGACCCCTCCTCTTCTTCTTTTTTTTCGGAAATATTGTTACAACTGTGTACATTTACTCTCCTTCCTTTTTTTGTTTATATATTTTTTGTATGGATACTGGTGCAATTTTTATGTACACTTTTCTTCTCTTTTGTTTTTTGTACACATAAACAAATTGTTTATGAATTCATTGGATATTTTCTTCTTTGGAATGCACACAAGACTCCATCCCTTTCTTTAGAAGCCCAAATTCCATTGATAAATGATTTCATCACATGAGAAAGGACAGACAAATTGAGAAAGGACAGACAAACAATTAAAGATAGGAACATCAGATTGATATCACTTATTTACAACATTTTTTGGATAACAGAATCACCACTTCTTGTGTCAACATCTCTGGAGTTCTGAAATTCTCCAACTTAGGTTGTTCCTGCCTCGGAGATACTAAGGAAGGGATATAAAAATTGGTGTGAGTTAGACCCATGAATCTCACATAATTGTACCCTGGTGTTTCTGGTTTTTCTATATCGGCCTTCATCCAAGGGCAGTTCCATTGGATTTCTTGGACATCTCTCTCTTCCAAATATTTCTTCCAGTCTTGGACCTTGTGGAATTCTGACTTTTCCCTTTTTATTTGATAATGCATAGGTCGGAGGTGAGGACACAAAATTGGTGTTACCAACTTTAGTTTTTCCATCAACCACATTTGGAACACCGCCGGAGATCCATGAAGGAAGTCTGTTCCGTATTTCTGAGAGGGACTCATGGTATCAAACCCTTTGAATGTTTCTGCTAAAATGGTAGGAGCGATGTCGCATCCTTCTTCAATCTACTTAACTACTTCTGTAAGCATTGGAGACATGCCTTTTCCTGAAGATGCTGACAAGTACCTCCCAATCATACAGAATAAGTACGCCCACTTTCTGCGTCGGATCTGTCTTTCTTCTTCAAATCTATTGTTGTTGAAGATCTTCACAACTTTCAACGCATCCACCTTGTTATAATTGAGAACTTGCTTTAATTCCTTCTTATTCATGGCAAAGAAATCTTCCAAATTTTTGAAAAGCTGTTCTTTCTTCATAGTTGGGAGGAACAACTTTCCTCAAGGGGGTGACATCATGCAAGCCCAAAATTCTTCAATGGTCGGAGCCAGCCAGACTTTTTTGAAGCAAAATGCATTCAATTGGGGGTTCCAGCACTTCGACACTTCCCTTAGCAAGTCATGATGGATCTTGAAGCAACCGATTCTTCCCAATACTGTCAGATGGTGATCCTCTAGAAGTGTAGGCTCATCCACATTCATCCGGAGAGTCCACTGGCACAACTATTCATCGAGTCCTTCTTTCTTTGGTCTCCTCATACTACCTGCATCAAGGATTGGGTGCATTTTGCGACATAGAATGAATAAATCCTTCATTAATAACCAGCTCTAGATGACTCTACTCCTAAGCTAGGTCGAGGAATAGAAGGCCAAATGGCGAGATTTACCCATATGTGCAAGGGACACCGGCTGGCAGAATTTATGGGAGGAAACCAACATAATGCCCTCTCTTTTTTTTTTTTTATTTTATGTGATTGTACCCGAATACATCGAGTTGCCTACGTATCCTTTGAGAGGAATCAGGTCGAACGTAGTTTAAATCCTTACATATCTTAGATGAAATACTTCTTTAGCTGGTCCATGTTGACCAATCCCCGAAGATCTTCTCCGTCAATATCAGAGAGTTGGACCGCCTATCCTGGTAATATAGTCTTGACTTTGTAGGGTCCACTCCAATTGGGTCAGAACTTTCCTCTTGGGTCATGAATTGGAGCTCGCTGCTCTCTAAGGACCAAATCTCCTTCTTCAATGCTTTGAGTGTGAACACCCTTATTGAATGCCCTAGCCATTCTTTGCTGATATTTCTTAAGATTGCCCAAGGCCTTCATCCTTTTCTCATCCAGGAGATTGAGCTCTTCATATCTGGCCCTTACCCATTCCCCTTCTGGCAATTGACTATCGAGTAAGACTCGAAGAGAAGGGATTTGAATTTCTACTAGCAATACAGCTTCCGTCCTGTATACCAGAGAATATGGGGTAGCTCCGGTAGAGGTTCGGATAGACGTCCGATATGCCCATAAGACCAGTGGAAGCTTCTCTGCCTAGTCATTGTGTGTATCTGCCATCTTTTGCAATATGACCTTCATATTTTTGTTGGCTACTTCCACCACTCCATTAGTTTGTGGCCGGTAAGTAGTAGACTTATACCTCTTAATGCCAAATCCGTTACAGAGTTCTTCCACTTTTCCCCTGAAATACAAGCCTTGATCTGAAATCAACTGCTGCGGCACACCGTATTTGCAAATGAGATTCTCTTTTATGAATTTTGCCACCTTAGTGGAAGTTAAAACTGCATAAGATTGAGCCTCCACCTATTTTGTGAAATAGTCGATGGCGACTAATACAAATTGGTGTCCATTTAAAGCTTTTGGAGTTATTTTACCAACTACATCAATTCCCCAGGTAGAAAATGGCCAAGGGGCATTTAATGAATGCAACTTTGTTGGAGGAATATGAATGATGTTGGCAAATATCTGGCATTTATGACATCGCCTTACGAAGGCAACACACTCAGCTTCCATAGTGACCCAATAGTATCCCATCCTGAGAATTTTCTTGGCCAACATCCTTGCATTCATGTGTGGTCCACATATTCCTTGATGGATTTCTTCCATAATGATTTGAGCCTGATCCTCATCTACACCTAATAGTTAGATACCATCATAAGACCTCTTATACAACAAGTTTCCTTAGAGGATGAATTGATTAGCATATTTTCGCAAATGCCTCTTCTCTTTTTTTGAAAACCCTTCAGGGTACCTCCTTTCCTTGATGTAGTCGACTACTGGAGCATACCAAGGCCTTCCATCCTCGGTGAGTGCATTGGCTGGCTCTCCATATGCTGGGCGGGTCCTCCTTTCTATTAGGAAAGGCTGGATCTTGTCCCGAGTATCACATTCTACCATGGATGCCAAAGTGGCTAATGCATCGGCAAACCGATTGCTATCCCTGGGTAGATACTCAAAAGAAACTTCCTTTAAGCATTGAGTCAGTTGTTCCAGATAAACTTGGTAGGGCTTCAGCTTCTCATCCTTAGTCTTCCACTTTCCTTGTGTTTGACAGATCACAACGGAAGAATCTCTGTAAACTTTAATTTTGTCAACCCTTACAGACAGAGCCATTTCTAACCCAATAGCACAAGCTTCATACTTTGCTATGTTATTGGTGCAACCAAATTCTAATCTGAAGGCCATGGGCAAGGAAAAATCCTTTGGGGTTATCAGTAATATCCCTGTGCCAAATCCTTTTTGATTGGCGGCTCCATCAAAGTATAATTGCCACTCTTTAGTTGGTTCTGCTTCTATGGAGTGCATATCTTCATTTGGGAAGTGGTCCTCTATTGCTCGGGAATCATCCTCTAAGGGAAATGCTGCTAGATGGTTGGTGATTGCCCGCCCTTTCACAGACTTTTGATTGACATAAGTTATGTCGAATTCTGATAATAACAATAACCACCTAGCCATCCTCCCTGTCAATGCTGGTTTCTCGAAGAGGTACTTAATTGGATCCATTTGAGAGATCAACCTGACGGGATGTGACACCATGTAGTGCCTCAGACGCTTAGTTACCCAAACCAGAGATGTGCATGTCTTCTCTACTGGAGCATATCGAGTTTCATACTCGAAGAACTTCTTGCTTACATAATAGATTGCGTGCTCTTCTCCATCCGCCTTGCCAACTTGGGCCATCATTGATCCGACCACTATTTCTCCTACTGACAAATATAGGAGCAAAGGTTCACCAAACACTGGAGGGACAAGTATAGGAGGAGAAATTAGATACTCTTTGATTTTCATAAAGGCATCTTGGCATTTCTCATTCCATTCTTTCGGCTCTTTCTTCCTTAGGAGTTTGAAGATAGGTTCACAACTGGATGTCAACCGAGATATAAATGTGCTGATGTATTGGATGCGGCCCAAAAACCCTCGTACCTCTTTTTCTATCTGGGGTGGTGGCATTTCTGTGATGACTTTTATCTTGTCAGGGTCCACTTCTATGCTTCTTTCGCTGATAAGAAACCCCAGTAATTTTCCTGCTTTGGCCCCAAACACACATTTCTGAGGGTTCAGTCTTAGCTTGTATTCTTTGATTCTTTCAAAAAACTTTCTGAGAGCTGCAAAATGGCCTTGTCGGTCAACAGATTTGACTATCATATCATTGACATATACCTCTACTTCTTTGTGTATCATGTCGTGTAGGATAGTCGTGGCCGCTCTTTGATATGTTGTCCCAGCATTTTTCAACCCAAAAGGCATTACTTTGTAACAAAATGTGCCCCAGGGTGTGGTGAAGGCAGTTTTCTCCCTGTCCTTCGGGCACATACTAATTTGGTTATATCCTGAGAAACCATCAATGAAGGACAGTAGAGCATGGCCTGCAGTGTTGTCCACCAAGATGTCAATGTGGGGTAACAAAAAATCATCCTTCCGGCTGACCTTGTTTAGGTCACAAAAATCCACGCACATTCTGACCTTCCTATCTTTCTTAGGGACTGGGACAATAATGGATAACCATTGAGGGTACTGGATTACTTAGAGAAATCCTGCATTCCATTGTTTGATGACTTCTTCCCTGATCTTCTCACTCCATTTCAGCTGCATCCTCCTTAACTTCTTCTTGACTGGGTGAGCCTCCAGATATGTTGGTAGTTCATGTTGCACAATCTTTGGATCGAAGCCGGGCATATTCTTGTAGGACCAGGCGAAGACTTCCTCAAATTCCTTGAGTAGAGAGATCATTTGGGATGTTTCATCATTGTTGAGAGAAGAACCAATTTTGATCATTCGAGGGCATTGATCGGTCCCTATATTTACGGGATGGGTGTCCTCTCGGACGGGTTGAGCTCTTCTTTGCTCCAATTGTTCTAATAGATTACGATGTTCTAAGACATTATCATCATCATAAGAATAGGAGGAAGAAGAAGAAACAAACTCAGAATCAGCAATTTCATTCATGATAAGGGGAAGAGTACAGACAGACCCAATGGACTGGACATTTCCACAGGACTCAGATACAGACTAAGAGACAGACTTAGACAGGACTATGCTAGAGCTGGTTACAACTTCAGACTCATTAATATGAAAATCTTCCATCATTCATGCCCAATTCGCTATGGATCCTTGGAGAGGTTGTATGAGAAGATGTGGTGCCTGTCCTTCTTCCTCTTCTTCAATGATCACTGCCACTTCAAACAGCTCGCCGATCCCTTGATCCCCTGTGACTTCCTTCTTGCTGGCTTGATCCAATTCCATGGCTATCTAGTCCACTTCATTCTCAAAGAATATTTCAAAGCCTGGTAGACGTTCGCCCTGCTCTTGATTAAACCATGGTTCTTGATTTCCTCAATAAGGGAAGTCTTCTCCCTCTTTCACGAAGTACCCATTTAGAGTCTTGAAGTATGGCACACCATTCGCCGCACTATTCTTCCGTCCTGTGACTTTCTTCCTTGGGTCCTTCCTTGGTTGGTATTTCTGGGAATGCTGGTACCCCCTGTTGGTTCTTTCCCAATCCCAGTCTAGGAAAATATTTCATCTTTTTCATGATCTTTACAGAGGCCTCGCTCCACATCGTCGAGAATTTTCCCAGACTCTGATCTTCTTCACTTGTAGAGGTAGTACAAATGTGGCCGATTTCAAACCCACCCAGCTGTACCTCCTACGAGGATGAACCACCTACTTCAATATTGGCCAAAGTGTGCACCATTTATGGGTCTCTAAAGATGGTAATCACTTTCTGGTCATATATAAACTTCAGCTTTTGATGAAGGCTTGATGCTAGGGCTCCTGTTGAATGCAGCCATGGTCTTCCAAGTAACATATTGAAGGATGCTTGAATGTCGATGACTTAGAAAGAAGTCTATGGTAAAGCAGGCTGGTCCAATCTTGACACTGGTGGTAAGAATCCCAATTACCTCCCTCCTGGAATTGTTGTATGCCCTGATGGTTTAAATGGATGACTTCATCTTGTCTAGAGATAGACCCATGCATCTGGCTACTTTGAGGGGCATTACATTGAGGGTGGACCCATTGTCTATCAGAACCTGGGGACCTGATTCTTGTTACATTCCATCGCAATGTAGAGTGCCCGATTGTGATTCTTTCCTCCCGGGGGTAAATCCTCTTCTGAGAAAAAGAGTGACTGAATGGCATAAGTGATCCCCACAATGTGAGATAATTTCTCAAGCCCCATTTCTATGGGCACTTGAACCTTGGTAAGAGCTTTCAAAACAACTTCTCGGTGGGTTGGTGACGCCATTAATAATCCCCAGATTGAGATGTCAGCTTGGCCTTCTTCAATTGGTCTAGTACTCAATTTTCTGGCTCAACAACTGCCATTGATTGGCTAGACCAATATTTTCACTGTCAAATTCTTATTCTTGAAGTTTCGGCCACTCCTGGTTTTCGCAACCTCTGACTCTCTTTCTTTGATGACCAACCAGACTGGATAAAAGTCACCATCTTCTTCGTCACTATCAGTGATGATAAGAGGACCCTTGGGACAAGTTTGGGTTTTACCTCCTTCATCAGATAAGGCCACAATAGACTTCTGGGCCTGATTTAGGATTCCTGATAGGGTTTCTTACTTTTCAGAAACCTATTGGACTGTATGAGAATCTTCTGGTATCAATTGGCTAATGGCATGAAAGGCTTCCGAAGTCGTTTGGTACATCTTTCTTGCTTTCGCCAATTACTTGTAGAAGTTGCGATCCTTCCTTTCCCCTTGAGAACCTGAGCTTTTGAAACTCTCTTCAGGGCTTAAAATAACTGGGTGGATGTTCCCTGTTGGGTCATTAACCGTTCCTTACTCATTGACATGACACATATTGAAATCGCCATGCGCTCTTGCCCATGCATTGTATTCTCTGTTGCCCTGATTTGGGGACGAAGGAGGAGTCCCACAAAGGTCTTGTGCCAGAGCTAAAGTTAGCTTTACAGAGTTCTCCAAATGATGGATTGCTTGAGGGAGTGACCACTTCTCTTTGACGGGTTCTAGCTGTTGAAGCTCTTCTTGGTACTTATCATCCAAGACCACCGTTCTCATAAGCATTTCTTGGATCTTGTCTACATCCCGATGGATCTTGTTCACCTGGAATGACAAAGCCCATGGTGCGGGTCCGCAGATATTTTCATACTTTTCCAGACGCATCCTTGGTTACCAAGGCTCCTCATCCTTTGTTTCTTCTTCCCCTTCGGATTCTTCATCATCGGATTCTTCTGATGCAGATTCTTGCTCACTTTCATCTTCTTCAGATGATTGTTCTTCTTCTAACTGCTCTTCCCTTTCATCATCGATGTCCATAGGAAAGATGCCTCTGGTGGGATCACTTTGAAATTCCCCGAGACTGATATCATTGATCCATGCGTCTCATATCTCACTTCTTCGAGGTGGGTCTGGATAGGAGAATGAATCCGAATATAGGGCTAGATCTTCAGGAGGGGTTCCAAATAGGTCCCGAGCCAAAGCATTGGCTAACCAAGTCATGTTTTTCAACTCATGGAGGGTCCGAGCGAGTACATCGCTCTCATTTGGCATCACCAAGCTCTCACAACATGCTGCAAAGTTACTACACACCAGATCTGGAAATAGAGAAGTAGCCTTGTACAGGATCTCTTGAGTATTGGTGGAAACATTGAGTATATCTGCAACCTGGTAGAAGGCGCTCATGCTCCAACGCTCGAAATCTTCTCTGGACACCTTCCAATCGCCTCTGGGGACTTCTGGAGATGATATCTCCTCATCATCTCTGCTTTCATCCTCATCTGATGATATGGGTTGAATAAGGCTGGTAGGATCATTATTATCATCGCTTCTGATGTTATTTACCCAATCCATCACTTCTACTCCTTGGTCCTCCATCGTTGGACTTTGCTCGGCATACTCTATCCATCCCTCGTGGATTTCTTGATCGTCCACCTCATCTGAGCTGTCGTCAGTATCTCCCCCTATATGGACAAGAGAGACTTCTTCTGTCAGAGCTTGACCAATAGCTAGTGTTAAAACTGCTTTAAGGAGCTGAGGTGTGACTCTGGTGATTTCATTTCCTTCTTCTTCAGGGACCAGGTGACATATTTCGGATGATGAGAAACCATACTTGCACAATGGCGTCATTGACTCGAGACCTTATAATCTATACTCCAAGAAATCCAACTTTCGAAGCCGGTTGATGGATGCTATACCTCTGCCTTGATCACATGGTTGTTCGCCTATTTAGATATTCCCGTCACAGTTGGTTCGGGCGCAGTAAATGCAGACCTACATCCTTTCTGCCTGTGCTTGCCATGACTGCTCATCTCTTCCTAAATACCACGGGATGGGCTGGGTCAATGTAGTAGGATCTTGGAATGGTGTCTCTTCCTGCAACATGTTTACTGACCCTGTAGATGACTCTGAAGAATAAGTCCCCTTCACCAGTGGTTGTGAGATTTTTCATGCAGGTATCTGGTATTCTACCCAGGTGGCACCTTCTAACTTTGGATGATAGAAAGGGGAATCAGGCGGATCCACTTCCTGAGACATCTCTTGTTGAATCTGTGGTTCTTTTTCCTCCTTAAGTCTCTTGGTCAACATTGTTATATAGACGTGTGCCTTCATTAGCTTCCTCTTCACGACTGGATGAATCAAAGTGGTAGGATCTGCTTGCTTGGCATCCTCTTAAAGCATGTTTACTCCATGGTTAGGCAGAGGATTTATGGTGACATTTGGCGGCTGCTTCTTCTGAAGTTCAATTTTACCCTCGTCAATCAAGTCCTGGATTGCATGCTTAAGAGATAGGCATCTATCCGTGTGATGGCCTTGTTGGTCATGGTAATGATACTACAGATTGGGCTTATACCAGGTAGGTGGATTGTTCAAATCCACAGGCCTAGGAGGAACTGAATTGATCATTCCCTGCTTCTTGAGCTTGGTGAATAACAATGAGGGTGTCATTCCTTCAAAGTTGAAATTCCTCTTGGATGCTTCAGGTTCAGTTTGGATCATAAGAGGGGTGGATCCTGCGGCTACCACCTGGACTTCTGCCGCCTGGCTGCTTGTCCCTGCAGTATTTCCTCCTTTGGCTCTTGGGCTTTTCCTCGCCGAATAGCTTCCTGATGCTTCACGGGTCATACCCTGATTCTTCCTTTCTTTAAAGATCTTGTCTTCAATCTTTTTCCCAATCGTCATAAGAGCATCAAATGTTTTAATGTGCTGGTAGTATATCTTCTCACGATACTCCCCGTACAGATTTTCTAACGATATCTCAACCTGCTCCTCCTCAGTAGGGCAGTTCCACATCTTCGTGGCCTTCTCTCTAAGCCTCATGATGTAATTTGAAAATTCTTCACTTGGTTCTTACCTCAAGGTTTCCAATTCTCTTCGAGTAATATCCATCTCGGTGTTGTATGAATATTGCTTAGTGAAGGCTTTAACCATAGAGGCCCATGACTGGGTTTGAGTGTGATCAAGCTGGGTTAACCACCTTAAAGCAGATCCAGCCAAAGAATACAAGAACGCCTATCCCATTTGGTTTTTAGAAAGTCCCCATGATCTGGCAATGGTGGCAAAAATCTTGAGATGAGCCCTAGGATCTCCCGATCCATCAAACTTATCCAATTTCCACTTGAAATCTTTAGGGATTTTCCCTTCGGGAAAGAACACCAGGTCTTCTTCATCTTTTTCTTTGACTTTTCCCTTGACAACCACTTCCAACTCGGCTATTTTTTCTCTCATTTTCTTCTCCCTTTCAGTCTTAGGAGGGTCCACAGGGTGGCTATCTTCCCCTTCTTCTACCGGTATGATGATTGGATTCTTAAGGGTTGTGGGGTTAGTTTTTTTGGACTTCCTGCTCTGCTAGTCTAGCTATGGATCCACCCTTAGATAGTTCATTGACTGACTAAACTAGTTGTGCCATAAGTTGCCGCATTTCGGCCATGTCTACTTGCAGCCTATCCACTCGATCTTCGACGTGACTTTCAGATAAGTGATCCTCCGGAGGATTCATGTTACTCATAAGTGATATCTCAGAAGATGAACTAGAAGAATGAGAAGGAATCAAGGATCTTGAGAAGAATGGTGGGCTGGCTCGGGTCAGCCTTCCACTGCGTCGGATCCAGGTGGGCAAGGACGGAATTGTGCTTCTATGGAAAAGAGAAGAATTGTCTAGTTCAGGTCCTAAGAAGGAATAAATCTTATTCAACAATCTTTTTTTTTTTCTTATTTTAATTCCCCCTTTTTTTATTATTATTTTTTTGTATTTCATCATATATTTTTATGATATTTTTTTTTATTTTGTTTGGCTCAAGTAATTGAAACCATCATCAGAGTTCTGGTTGGGCTTCTCTAAATGCGGGCTTTAAATGCCGTCATTGCCCAAGCATGTTTGAACACAATAAAGAAAACAAACAAAAGAAAGATCCTAGTTACCGAGTTATTGACGATTATGTCTGGAGTCAAAATGAGATGCCCTTATTTTGAGGGACATGTAAGGTTCCATCATATGGAAGTGAGCTTCCATTCTTCTTCGAGGGACCATCGCGGGACTATGGAATTCCTTACCTTCAGTGGCATCTCATATCAAAGCCAAGTTAATCGTCAAATGACCCTAAAACTCGGTCTCTCTTACAGCTAACAAAGGTTAGTTTGTGTCGTACCCTAGTCATATATGGTCTATTTTCCTGCATGATGCATGTAATGGGTAGGCTTCCATAGGACAGAACAAAGTCACCCTTGACAGAATCGATATACCTATCGCTCATGGTCGTGAATTGTAGGCACGTGGTTCTTTTGATATACCTAGAGAATAGGTCACACAAACTCAGAGTAATCGAGTTAGTGCCTTTTTTGAGTGGCAAAGCACTCCACAGCACACTAGTGAATACCCTTGCTGGTGATTCTAAACTCGTTCAGTAAATATCGAGGGTTGTAGCTTCACCACGAATTACCCATGACTACTCATGGGGTCCAACGACTAACTACGGGGGTAAGAGGGGTTCCCATGTAGTGTATGTGTGCAAGAAAGTGGTACAAGAAGCGGCTATCATCGGACCTCAGAGTACTTAGTATGACGTGCCTCACCTCCCCGGGGGTAAAGGCACGACAGGGAGTACCCTCGCCGTTTGATTTCACTTCGAGCACTACGCATGATGCGGTTAGTACACATAGGGGTTAGCCAGACAAACATACTATGGTATTTATTTTTTGTATTTTGTTTTGTACACTTTTTTACTCTTTTTATTTTATTTTATATATATATATTTTTTTTACATAAAAGTTTGGAGAGAACATTCTGTCATTTATTTATAGCACCTATGTAGAAAGTTTGACCACCAGTGGACGTTTGTCCACCTATCCCTAGCGGAGTCACCACTGTAAGTACCGTGGTCCTCGAGACGAGGGTTCCCCAGCCTTATGGCAACAAGGGTTTGGTGTACGGATATATATATATGGATAACATTGTCAATGTATAATATGGATAAATGGGGGGTTGGGATCATGCATTAAAATATGCTAATATAATGTGAAGTCGCCGCCTAGGGTTAGGGCCTAGGACCTATTAAGTGTAGCTCTATCCGTTGTGAACGGAATTGGCCTACATGACTCCATATGGTCTGACCAAAGGTTTGGGTAAGGGGTCAGGTTACGAGTGCGGGAAGATATTAGGCACCCACCTCATCCGGCCGAAGTCGGTCTCTCTGTATTAGATGCTATATAAAGATGAATGTTCTCTCTCTTTTATTACGGGGATGGGGGATATTATGAATTACATTCAAATGCTATGAATTGAAATAAAGCATAATAAACTACATTACACATCTGAAAAATACGGACTAAAATGATGAAATATGAAAGGACTACATTGAATCAACAAGAATGCAGTAATTATACATGTATGGTTGTATTCCCTAGGCTCAGGGGAGATAGACGAATGGACAAATGCCGATTCTTTCTGGGCAGAATAACGGCTCTTTCAAATGATTTGGAGAGGAGAAAAATAGATAAAATAACATTTGAAATAAAGGGGTTTGATGGTTATCCGTGCACTGACGGGATAACAATGCCTAGGAGCAGGAGTGCTCTATGCTCGAAGGGATAATCGAAGGATCTATCCACGACCAAGAAAATTTCACTCACTCACACTCTCATAAGAGAAAGGAGACAAAAGAGGGTAAAAAAATGAGACAAAGAGGGTGGAAATCAATTGGGGAGGGTCTACCATATCAGAAGTACTCTACCATATCAAAAAAGATACTCATCATGTACCGTTGGAATGTAGCAAGGGCATTGCAAAGCCCAAAAGGCATACGCCGGTAAGCAAAAGTTCCATAAGGTCATGTGAATGTGGTCTTATGTTGGTCCTTTAAAGCAATAGGGATTTGGTTATAGCCTGCATAACCATCAAGAAAACAATAATATTCATGGCCAGCTAGTCTCTCTAACATTTGATCAATAAAAAGCAAGAGAAAGTGGTCCTTCCATGTTGCCGCATTCAATTTCCTGTAGTCAATGCATACTCTCCACCCCGTTTGGATACGGGTTAGAATCAATGCATTATTGGCATTCTCAACTATAGTGACTCCTCCTTTCTTAGGCACAACCTGCATAGGACTCACCCATTGGCTGTCAGAAATAGGATAAATGATGCCACGATCCAACCACTTTAGGATCGCTTTCTTGATTGCCTCTTTCATCACAGGATTAGCCCTCCTTTGGGGTTCCCTAGAAGGTTTGGAACTCTCCATCAGATGGATATGATGTTGAACAATGGAGGGGCTAATACCTTTAATGTACATGGTCCAACCTATGGCTTCCTTGTGGTCTTTTAGAAGCTTAATCAACTCTTCTTCCTAAATAGAAGTCAAATCAAAAGCAATAATAACAGGAAGAGTATGATCTTGCCCTAGGAAGGTATACTTGAGGTTGGAGGGCAATGCCTTCAACTCTAATGTGGGGAGCTGAATAATAGAGGGTTTGGGAATGATGGTGGATAGGGGTCTAAGGGGCTCCAAAGGTGGTTGGATGCTCCAGACCTCAGATAAGGGGGTATCATCAACACCCTCCAATTCCTGCATACATTCTTGAAATCCCGAATCAAAATCAATCTCAAAGAACGTATCAATATCATCGAAAAATCCTTGAAGCATATGCATCTCTTCATCCATATCAGACTGCTTGCCCAACCTAAACACATTGAAATCAATAGAAGTATTGCCAAAAGATAATTTCATGAGACCATTCCTGCAATTGATTAAAGCATTACTGGTAGCTAGGAATGGCCTACCCAAGATGATAGGGATTTGGTCCTTAAATTTGGCAGTAGGTTGGGTATCTAAAACAATAAAATTCATAGGAAAAATAAATTCCCCAACCTTCAACAGGACATCCTCAATCATTCCCTTAGGAACTTTAACCGATCGATCTACAAGTTGAAGAGTAATTTTGGTCAATTTTAGTTCTCCCAATCCCAGTTGTTGGTAGATATGAAAGGGTAAGAGGTTCACACTTGCACCAAGGTCCAATAAGGCATGATCAATAGTGGTATTACCTATAGTGTAAGAGATGGTGGGGCTTTCAGGATCCTTATGCTTGGCTGCTACTGGCTGTGAGATGAGAGAACTAATGTTAGCAACCAAGAATGCCTTTTTGGGCACATTGGTGGTCCGCTTTTAGGTGCATAAGTCTTTGAGGACTTTAGCATATGCGGGGATCTAGCCAATAGCATCCAACAAGGGGATATTCACTTGAACCTGTTTAAAAACATCCAAAATTTTCTCCACAGAATGAGACTTCTTACTAATCAACCTATTTGGGAAAGGGGCAGGTGGGGTATAAACTCTTTCAGGGGTGGTCTCTTTTACTTTCTCAACAGAATCATCTTTGGTTTCCTTAACCAAATCATCTGAGATCTCTTTAGGTTCATCAGACGAACTAGGAACAGTAGGCACTTCAATGGCCTCTTCAGAAAGGGGAGAGTCAATAGGAGTATGAGATGGTAAAGACTGAGGTATACTAGCCTGTTGATACTCATGGCCACTCCTAAAAGCATAGACAGCATCAACCTGGCTGGAGGGCCCTTGAATCTATTGGCCTTGTACCGGGTTAAGTGGAGGAGCTTGGGTACCTTGTTGAATATAAACCTGATGCCTAGGATTTGGTTCAGGTTGGCTAGGTAACTTTCCTGTTTCCCTCTCATGCAAAATTGTGACAAGTTGGGTGAGTTGCTTTTCCATAAGGGTCATTCTTTTCTCAATCTCACCTATTCTTGGTGCCTCTCCTGTATTGATGAACCCTGGGGGTGGCTGATAGGGTGCAAGGAGAGGAGGCCTAACAGAATTCACAGAAGGTCCTAGATGAGGACGAGGGGGAAAGGGGTTAGGAGACATTCCTTGGCTTTGTGGTGCATAGTTGGGTCTTTGGACACCAAGCTGGTCTTAATGGTTAAAGTTGGATGGGCCTGCTTGGTTCCCTTGATTCCAGGAGAAATTGGGGTGATTTCTCCATCCTAGATTGTAAGTATTGCTATATGGGTTATTTTGGTAGAGAGCACTTACACTCTCAGTGCTGGAATTTTCTACCAAGGTGTTCAGGCATTCCTCCAAAATATGTTCAGGTGTTTGGCACCAACTGCATATTGTCACCTAGTTGACCTGGTTAACCGGTATAGACTCTTTAAGAACTATGGACTCCAACCTTTTTATGAGGTTATCAAGTTTGGCCTCCTTGGCTGGCATACCCTCAATGAGATACCCCTTAGTAGTCCTTTCAGCTTCTTGGGAAGATTCCTATTTCTTAGTCTTATCAGCCAAGTTGGTTAAGAATGTCCATGCATCATTTTCCTCAAAAAAAGAAGTAAAGCCTGCAAGACACATGGACTCTACAAGTTGTTTGGTCTGATAATCAATACCCTCATAAATAATTTGGCATAGCTACCACAAGTCAAAACCATGGTGAGGGCATTCTAAGAGGAGGTCCTTAAATCTTTCCATGAATTTAGAAAAAGACTCATGTGGTTTCTGCCTGAACTGGAGGATGTCACTCTTAAGCTTATTGGTCTTGTGAAGAGGGAAGAATTTTCTCAAAAAGATAATGGTGAACTCATCCCATGTATTAATGGAATTTGTAGGCAGTCCATAGAGCCACTTCTTGGCCTGGTCTTTCAGTGCAAAGGGTATAACCTAAGCCTAGCTGCATCATCAGTCAAACTCTAGACCTTAATTAGAACACAGACCTCCGCGAATTCCCTAAGGAAGAGATATGCATCTTCATTGGCCATCCCATGGAAGTGGGGTAGCATGCTAATGAAGTTGGTCTTGAGTTCATAATTGTTTCCTGTAACAGGTGGTAAGTTGATGCAAGAAGGCTGTGCAGCCCTAGTAGGGTAAAACCTATCCTTAAGAGTCTTGGGTTGTTGGTCACCCATGGTCAAAGGTGGGGTTAAGGGTAATAGAAAAGGTGGTATTCTAATAAGACAATTAGATGAATCACGAGTCCACACCATAGCCACCTAAACAGATATGAGGTGTCCTTTAGAAAAATTGAAGAAAAATAATAGACTTAAGAAAAAGTACCAAAAACAAGAGGGAGCCCAAGGTAGATAGTGCATCTATCCCTCAAAAATCGAAACAATGGTTCAAAAGCTGTAAGGATGCCAAATAGGTAGACAGCAAGGGAACCCGTATAGTCTGCTATAGCCACCTACGGTCGACTCCACATGGATTCTGATGTAGAGTGGAGGTCTACTATACATTTACGTTTCCAACGCTCTCACTATGTCGCTTTCTTATTATCAAGAGTGGTCCCCTCCAAAGATAAGTCACATGCCAATCCACCCAACCAAGTCAAGATGTAGCGTCATAGGTAACTTAATCCTATGAGGGACACCAAAAGATGGAGGGTTGAAGTATATGAAGGACTTTAGATTGGGCGCACACTATTTGAAACAGAAGAGAAACAAGAAGAGGTTTTCAAAAAAAATTTTTTTTTTTTTTCAAAAAAAGAAGAGAAAATAATAAACTAAAACACTTCGAACTACTTAAAAATCAGATAAATAAAATGGACAATAATCTCCCCGGCAACAGCGCCAAAAACTTGTTAGAGTTAAAATAAAACCGCAAGCATACGGGTCAATCGTAGTTACGGGTCGAACACGAAAAGATATACGCCACTCTATTTAACTAACTTCAAAGTAATGCAAAGTGAACCAAATTAAAGTGTTAAATTAAACTAATTAAACTAACGAAAATCAATGCATCCTAACTCATAAGCATCTAACAAAATTAAGGGATTAAATCGGCGTCCTAACACATGAGCATCTAACCTATCAAACTAAAGCGAATTGAAAGGAATAAAAATGCAGCCACACATACTAACCACATAAAAAGAAATAAGGGAATAAAAATACATCCACAAACCACAACCATATAAAATTAAAATAAAAGAAATAGAGGGAGAAGAAGAAGAAGATAGAGAGAGATAGAGGAGATGGAGAATGAGATTGAGAATTTAGATAGTAAAACCTGGATGTGCTTGCATGAATGTAATTGAAAAGCTTGAATACGTGCATAAACTTACCATGGTCTCCTCTTCTAAATCTTCAAGTCTTGTCATCAACTTAAGAACTTAGACTAAAAGGCTTAAAACCTAAACTAGAATTAAGAAATTACAACCCAATTGAAGACTTAAATTGAAATTAAAGCATAAACTAAACCTATTATAACCATTATATGAAAATCAAAAAAGCAAAGTAGAACTTAGAAAAGCCAAAAATCACAAATTAGAAGGAGAAGAAGAGAAGAAATTTCACTAAGTGTATGAGCAAAATTTACAAGAGAGGTAGGGGGTATTTATAGGGGAAAGGGGAGAAGAGAGAAGAGGGAAGTGTAGGAGAAATATTCCCTAAGAAAAGAGAATATTTTCTTCTCCTTCCTCCTTTACATTGCCTTGAATCCCAAGAAAAAAGAAAAAAATAGAAAGAGGGAGAGAAAAGAATATTGTTTACATAAACCTTCTATTTCTAGAAAAGTAAATTTCTAATTCTAACTTGTGCTTCCTTTTCTTTGTAGATATCTTCTCCAAGCAATAAAATCAAAGCATCTTTGATTTTTCAACCTTTTATAGATGAGAAAATATCTTTCAAAATAAATCTATCCTAAGTGAAATTCCAAGAATGCCCTTGAAAAATTGGAGGAGAGAGAGAGAGAGTGATGACTAGGATTTCACTCAACCAAATAACAAAATTCCCAATGTATCCTCTAAAAATCATAGTGCATTAAATGCATCCCATAAAAATCATGGACACCTTGTAGGCCTTCAAAATTAATGGAATCTAATGGCAGTGTGGGTCCCTCCATGTGGGTAGCAGTCCTTCTCTCTCTTCAAGAATGCAAAATTGTCAAAACGGCCCTATACTTGCAGTAGATCTCCACCATTGCTTAGAAATATCTTCTATAATATCAAAAATGTCCTTAGACAGTGGTAGACTGACTATGGGCTTGCACTACAGCTCCTTTCTGACCCATTATCCTTTCTTGGGCTGAAAAGAATAATCAACTGTACGGTGGGCTAGACAAATGCATACTTGCATTCTGTCACATCCAACTTGCTCCAAATTTAGTCCTCTTTACAGCCATGGAAGGAAAAATGGCAACTTTACGTGTAACTTGGGACATGCAACTCCCGATAGTCCAGAATAACCCAAAACCTGAAAAACACAAGAAGGCACCAAAGTAACTCTGTCCAATGTGGTAAAATGTATGCTTTATGCCCTAAGATTTCACACATAAACGTGCTCATCACATCACAATCCAAAAGTTGTTATCCAAAAGTTCTCATCCAAAAAGTTCTAATCCACAAACTCAACATCCAAAAGGAACATCTATAAACTCATGGAGCATCTGATGGAGGGGCGACATCTGACCCAGTAAGGGACATCATATTGGCCTCAGCGGGGTGAGCAACACTCTCCTCTGGCAAGACTGCACCCTCCTCTGTCACCACAGCACCATCGTCAGGAGAGACACGAGTCACAGAAGTAGTCATAGGTAACAGTGTAGTGACCTCCGGGAACCCCGAGAAGTCATAATCAGGGGTCTTCTCCAGAACGTGAACCGCCAAGTCCGAGGAAGTCAAGACGCTAGGGTCACAAATAGAGATAGAAGCTCTGGAGGCCCTACGACCCCTACTAGGGGCGGAGTCTCCAGAAACCTCCTCCTCCCCATCGCTAGCAACAGGGGAGGGCAGAGGGGAAGTATCCGTGGGGGAAGATGACCCCGAAGAAGACTCCTCAACAGATCCAACCCCGACTGAGGTTTGATCAGAATCATCAGACGAAGACATGAAAAGACAACGAAGCGAACTGATCACTTACTCAAAGAGACGATCTCCCAAAACCAAGCAACCAAGAAGAAGAAGACCTGCCTGCAACCATCAATGCAGGGCCAATCAATCAAAAAAAAAAATAAGAATGTAGGTGCTACATGAAAAGGCAAGGAAGGAAGAACAGTACTCACTAAGGACGTCGACCGAAGCCGGGTAGGCGTGGATAGCAATCAGATCAGGGGCATGGATAGCCTACGGGCGCGGATCGACCAAGAAGACGGGCACAGATGCCTACGGGCACTGACCGCCCATGGGCGCGGACCTCCTACAAGCGTGAATCACCAGTAGGCACAGACCGAAGGGACCAGGGGCAGACCAAAGGGACCAGGCGCGGACAACCAGGCGCAGATTGAAGCCTATGAGCGCAGATCGAGGATCGAGCACAACCAGGCGTGGATCGAGGCCTACGGGCACAGACCAATGAGCCGCGCCAACGGGCATGCCAACGGGCACGGATGAGCACAAATTGGTCGAGGTACGAGCAAAGAACGTGAGACCGAGGCATGAGCGACACGGGCACAAGGAGGCGACAAGCTAATGACTGAGACAGCGGACGTGATCAAGATCAAGAGTAAGCAACACTAAGTAGGCCAAGGCTAGGTAAGCCACTAGGAAGGCCAAGGGTTAATAACCAAGAAAGGAAGAAACCAGAAGAGAGCAAGGGAGACAAAGCTTCAAAACCAAAAATGAGAAGGACACTCTCTTGATCACTCCGTTCCAAGAGAGTGGGGGGAAAATGATAAACCCAAATTCACACCAACCAATCAGGGGTAGCCACATGTCCTAAATCAGGAAAGAAGACCCGCCCAGGGCCGAACCAGAACTAAACCGGCGAACCAAGGATGGACTTGATCCAAACCTGGCACCGGCGCAAACGACCCTCCACGAATGCCCATCCGCATGATCACCCTCCACAGACGGCCATCCGCATGACCACCCTCCGGGTGTGACCTCGGACAAGCACAGGTATAGACCCTGGTCTAAGAATAAGGTACCACAGTCGTTGTCAGCAAGACAACCTCGTCAAGGACTCTAGGCCACCACCTATCAAGTCAGGTGGAGTGAATGGACTCAAGCACCTTGAACCTCATCTACCACGTAGATGATCTATCCATCAAGGATACGAAGACCTCCAAAGACACCACGTCTCTAAGGAAGGCAACTACCTAGTCTAGCAAGGACTCTACATCTCCCAGGAAGACAACTACTTAGTCTATCTAGGACTCTACATCTCTCGGGAAAACATCCAATCAGGAGTAAGCCCTACTACCCAAGGACTCTATCACCTACGACAAACACTCTACATCAACTAGGACTCTCCACACCGTCATACACTACTATAAAAGGCAAGGTACACAACCCCATCAGGGGACATTGGAACTCACCTTGAATACTACTATTCATCTGTTTGCTCAGAGAGATCTAACTTAGGCATCGAAGAATCCTAGGCCGGAACCACACTGGTTCTCCTTTGTCACCCCAGGGTCTTTTGCAGGTTATGGCACTCGAAGGACCACTAAGCGATTTCTTGACGCAACACTTGTATATTCTTCTTCCTTTTAATGTACATGATCTTTTAGCAAACAAAAAAATATTTATAATAATAATTGTTGAAGATTACACAGTCCAATATAAACTCTTAAACATAAACATAATTGAAAACTAACGTGTAAACTAATATTAGTTACAATAGGAATGAAAATCTAGACTATCATAGATCAAACCCAAACTTATACTCCTATGATCCCATGATATGCAAGTCAATGGACAACCATAGACCCCCAACCGAGATACACACAATCTAACAGCCTTAAGCAATCTAAATAAGCTAAGTATGATCTAATCATAATTAAAAAGATCTGATTAGATTAATTATATTGTTAACAATGAAAGTGATATTTGGACTAAAGTTGAATAATTGTGCCAAGTAGTAATCCACTTTCAAAGAAAACGGACATGACCAAAATGGAAAATAAATTAAGGGCATAAAAGATATTCCAAGATTCTAAAAATTAAAATTATCTATTTTTATTTCCATTATTAACATCCTAAAATTTAGGGTCAAAATTATCTTCTTAAAAATTGTAATTTTTTTCCAAGAATGTCATACATTAAATTATAAAACAAGCGAACAAAACCAGGTGCTCCCTCTCTACAATTTTTTCCAAAAATGTCAAACATTAAATTATAAAACAAGCGAACAAAACCAGGTGCTCTCTCTCTCTCCCTCTTCCCCCCATAAAAGCTATACCCTTTGTCCTCCTCCCCTCTCTCTATAATATTCACATTCTCTCTCTATCTCAATCAGAGATGTGTTATCTCTAAAAATTTTTTAGTCTATGTGTTGTATAGTCTTCTTCCTATTTCTCCTCAATTGTCTGTTCAAGGATACCTTCCTCACCACAACCTTGTAGCTCTCAAGGTCAAACATGGATGATCAAAGAACCTTGATAACCCAATCAAGAAGCAATAAACCCAATAGAACTGCTGGCATGCGGGTTTTGGCTGTGGATGATGATGTAGCATACCTTAAGATTCTTGAAGTAATGCTACGAGAACTCCAACATGAAGGTACTCCTTGAAGTTTTCATGCTTTTTTTTTCTAACATAGTGTTTTGTTAAGTTTTTTTATATATGGTTTTATAGATAGTACTAAGCCCATTTACCACATCTCTTTCTATTTCATTGTGGGAGGTAATAGTGGACCATTAAATTTGTGTTCTATGCTTTCACACCTATTTTATTTTTGAAAGAAATAAGCACCTCCTCCTCTATGTTCTTTCTCTCCCCCACCCACATTTGTTGTGTGTGAATCTAAGAAGCAAATTCCCTAGCCTTTCATATGATCTAGGCTGATAGAATAGAGCAGTATTTTAACAGTATGTTTTTGTTTTTGTTGTAGGTCTAATTGGGGAATGTTATTCTTATGTGTACTTGTAGGTTTTTTTTTAAATATATTTATGTAGATATTACATGGTAGCCTTTAATCTACCCCCCCCCCCCCATAGCATTTATCCAAATGGGCTTTGGGAAGAGATAGAGGTTTTATGCATATGAAGTTTAAGTAGCTCTATACCTTTCATGTATTGGTTTTCCATTGTTTCATGTTGATTGTAAAGTTTTCATCTTAAGGTAACTAAAAGGAATTACCATGAAGAACAACTACAGATCTACTCTTCCAGTTTTGAAAATAGTTGAGAAATATTAGAAATGTTACATATAGTACTTCTCTTAGTTGAAATACTTAATGGCTATTTTCTTCCTTGTGAACTCCCTCCTTAAAGACTTCATATCTTGTTCCCATTTTCAGTTGTCCCTGTTAAACATGCATCCAATGCTTTGGCCATTCTTCGGGAAAGACCAGGAGGATTTGATATCATTCTAATGGCTCTTGACATGCTTGAGATGGATGGAATTGCCCTCCTTAAGCGCATTGAGGTTGAATTTAAGATACCTGTTGTTAGTAAGTTTTTTACCCCTTATAGTCATCTTCTATTTGCACTATTCATTTATTTTAATTTAAGTAGTAAGCTATAACTTTTTAATCCAGTGATGTCTGCCAATGATAAAGAGGTTATTGCCTCAAGATGTTTGGAAAGCGGCGCTACATTTTATCTTACAAAACCTTTAACTATAAGTAATCTTAGTGACCTTTGGCAGTATGTATACCTGAAGAAACGCAATGAAAGAATGGTACTTGAGGAAATATGTAGTGATTTAGAATTACGAACACTTGAAAAGGTATCGAAGGGAGATATTGAGTCTGAATCCTCCGTTAATGAAAGCAATTGGAGGAGACAAGAATCGTGGAAAAAATCTTCCAAAAAGAAGAATCAAAACGAGGGGGGAAATAAAGAAGATAATGTTACAAAAAAGATGTCAATGGTGGTTTGGACAAATGGGCTTCATAACAAGTTCTTGGATGCCATCGACCAAATAGGTCTTCATAGTAAGAAATTTCTTTCTTAAGAGTTCAAAGCATCTCACTCACTTACGTATATCATATTTATTTGGATTTGTTTTCACTGACCCTTTTTTGTTTTGGTTATATTTTTCTATTCTAGGGGCTTCTCCAAACAAAATACTTGAGGTAATGAATACCCCTGGATTAACTAGAGTAAATGTTGCCAGTCGTTTACAGGTATACTACTTTTCATTGATATTTCAGTTGCGAAATTCCTTATGTAACATCAAAATAAATGTGTGTGTGTGTGTGAGTGAGAGAGAGACAGCACTACAAGAATAACGCCCAAATAAGACAATTTGGGTGTGGAGGTCTATGGTGGCGGTTGCCAAGGACCGCGCGAAAGGTGCTCTATAGCTACAGTTATTAAAATCACGGCCAAATGTGCTTGGGGTGCATATATAGCCGCTTTTTCCTATAACTGTGGCCATTAATAACCATATAACTATAGTTATTACAAACCAACATCATATATATGCCTATATAACCATGGTTGGTAAAAACCGCTGTTGAATACCCCAGGACCCTCCCCGCAAAGGTCTCGCGAAGTGGTGGGAGTATATTTTGCGGCAGTTATTAACAACTATGTCCATATACATATATATTGTAATAGCATGGAAAAGGCTATTTATAGTCGTGGTTAGATATAACCGCAACCATATATAGTTATAACTTTACTTATTTTATTAAACAAAATAGGATTTTGCACCATACTACAAGCTCTACTAGTCAAGATAGATAGATAGATAGATAGATAGATAGATATATATATAGAGAGAGAGAGAGAGTTGTTGAGATTCAATTACAACCTTGTCCTTTAGAAAATGCCCTAATAATAATAATAATATCATATTAATTTTTCTAAGGGACAATATCCTAGATCTACTAGATAAGAAAAAATAGTACAAAATAAGAAGGTTTACAAGAAAAGTAAGTGTAAACAAAATCAAATCTACTTGTTTGTAATAATTTTACTTATCTAGTGGATCTAGGTAATTTTTCCATGTTTTAATTGGGTAACATAGTGTTATATTAGTAAACTTGTACACTATTATTACATAGTAATATGACATCATTAGTGTTCTTACTTCAAACTATAAAACAGAGATTTTATAGTCTTTAAACCCTTTTTTTTAAAGCAAAATGATCTTTAATTTAAAGAAGCAAGCAAAAATACATTACAACTTAAGTTGGAATTTTATCTGTTTAAATTCATGTCCATTGCATATATTGAAGCTTTTTGTATATAATATGAATTAGTGATCTTTTCTATTGATCTATGATGCAGAGATATCGCATATTTTTGAAAGAAATTAAGGAAGCAAGTCAATCAAGTGAACTAAGTGTTCATAGGTCACTGAGAAATACAGTTTTTAAATCAAGTTTTGCATCGGGACATCCTTCTCCATCGCTCAGTTTTAAGAAGTGCTCCACCTCTCAACTAGGAGATGAAAATTCCCTTCCAAAAAGAAACCAAAAAAAGTTGAAGCAACCTTTGCTTGACATGATATCGTTTGTTAATCAACGAAATTATGGTACATACTCACCTTTCCAAATGGAATCATCTAACATTAGAGCAGGATCATTGTTATGTGGTGGTACTGATCCGACTACTCTTGCAATCAATACAGACACATTTCCGATGATCCAACAGAAACCTCATACAGGAATGGGGCATTTTTCCTGTGGCTCACTTGATCATTGCTTCAACAAAACTAGCTTGCCTAGTGACATTCAAAATGTTGGAAACATGCCATCCTTCAACAATCTTAATGGTTTGGCTAGCATTCAAATGAATAGTACTGCAATGCTATCTGAATTCAATCAGATGCCAAATGGTCATGTGGCATTAAATGGTATCAATTGTGGCTATAGTAGGATGGATAAGATCCGAAATGAAAAGGGCTTCTAGTAGACACTGGGAAATCTCCTCTCATTCTTGGACTCACTTCATCTCATGCTGATTATTCTTCTCAAGGGATAGCTTCTTCTAGTTGTTTAATGCCTCAAGGGTTAGCTCCTCCTAGTGGGATGGTGCATCAGGGATCAATTTCTTCTAGTACATTCACAAGCACTAATCTATTTTCACCGAACCTCACTAATGTTAGTCAACAACTGCCTTTGTTGGCAGCACAGCCGCCACCTCCACCTCCACCGCCACAACAACAAAAAGAAAATGACATTATGGTTAGAGAAGAAATTGATAGCTACTTTGAGTCAATGAAAAACAATTCCTCATTTGCAAACTTCTCATTTGTTCCATCATTTGATGAGCATTATCTTAGTGATATATTGTTCATGCCAATAGGTCAATCACTTAATCAGGTAAGTCTCTAATGCTCATTTCATTCCAAAAATGATCTTTTGTATTATGAATATATGTATTAAGCTTGTACCATTTTGAAATATCAGTCTTTGTTTGAAGTAAGAAATTTGTGGAGAAGTAATGGATCCTGACTTCAACATCAACAATTGTCTTGTGGACAACAACAATCCTTTTGGGGTTGGAACAGGCCAGAGAACTCAACCTTAACAAGATTTGGATCGAATGCGATTCAGTAATGGTAGTTGTCATGGTTTCTAAGAAGTTGGTTCCATGGTTCATATGGCAACAGTGGTCGACTCTTCAAGGCTATCTTGGGGACATCAAATGGAAAATAACACACTGTTTTCGAGAAGCAAATCAAGTGGCAGACTTCTTAGCTAAATCATTTGCAAAATTTGATGCTTCTTCTCCTATTGACTCATGGCCTGCTTCTGTATAAGAAGATCTTGAGTTGATGCCCAAGGAAGACCTACCTGTCGGTGGTGTTAATTTGTAAATTTGCAATTATTTTTGGCTGCTTCCTCTCCCCTTCTGAGGGTCATGCCGTAGGAGTCGGTTAGGTTCAACAAATCTTGTTTTTAATTTCTTGTCTCTTCCAGGTTTTTGTATATCCTTTTTCTCATCTTAATACGATTTTGAATCCTTTTAGCGAAAAAAAAAAAAAAAAGACAACAACAATCCTTCAGTTCGGATTCCGCAACGATGCAGATTCTATACTTATTAGTTGAATTTGGCTTTCATATAGCCCTTTAGTTTAGACTGAAACTTGGAACAGATAAATTTATGCTTTACAAGTAGGACAGCGTATAAGTATTTGTAATTGGGATTTCGGGATATTTGTTTCCTTTCTTGATAATTTCAATGGCTTTTGAAAATCTAACTTGTGTGATAGCCAAGACTTGAAAAACATAAGGCTTAAGACATTAGTCATGCCCTTGGGTCATTAAATTTTTTAGATGGCTAGAAGAAATGCTCATAACTACTAAATCAAATGTAAGAGAACAATGGACTTCTATACTGCCAAGCATTGTTTTTGGTGAGATCATATTGTCTACAACTTGGAAAGGATTCAATGAGTCAATTATACTTTTTGTACATGCATAATTCATACAATGGTACACTATCCTTCACAAGTTTTACCTAACGTTCTTAAGGCATATAGTTTTTTCTTTTAGAGGTAGGATAAATCTAGGCTGTAGAATTTTTGCTACAACAATGCAAACATCATTATATGACTGTCATCTATCACATTCTATGATACTTGGAGATTGATGCTGAATTGTCACACATTATTGGAAGATGATAATTGTTTGATCCTATAATGACTAGTAGATAAACTAGCAGTTCTGTCGACCCAGTGGATTTCATTGGTCTTCTCTTCATTCATGTGTGCCATCAGTTGGCATATCTAAGCTTTAAAAGACAGATTTTTCTCCATTATCACTGAATATATGGGAAAGATTTGATGCAATAAGTTAATAGATATTGTGCCTAGATTAGAACATTCAATGAAGAGGAAATCATAAAAGCTTTTTTCTATTTTATTTAAATATGATATAATTTCTTAGTTTTGCAAGACAACTCAACTTTATGAAAGTCAGGAACAGAGACTGATACTCAAGATTCTAGTTATTTGAACAAGGAGAAAACTTTTGACATCTTTCTTTTATTGCTTTTCATTTTAGAAGTTGAGAATCTTGGCTACGTGATGAGCACATTTATGTGTGAAATCTTAGGACATAAAGCATGCAGTTTACCACATTGAACAAAGTTACTCGGGTATTTTCCTGTGTTTTTCAGGTTTTATGTACTTTGAGGTCATTTTATGCTATTCTAGGCTATCGGAAGCTGTATCTCTTAAACTACACGTAAAGTCACCATGTTTCTTTTCATGGCTATGAAGAGGGCTGAATTCTGAGGCAAGATGGACGTGATGCATTAAAAGTACGCATTAGTTTTGACATCCATACATGCGATTATTCTTTTTGGGCCAGAAATGAGATGGAATGCAAGCCCAGGCCAATCTGTGATTTCCTAGGGATATATTTCGCATCAAAGAAGACAATTATGATCAAGGGTTGAGATTCTCTCATGCAAAAGATCCCCTTTCTGCGTTTTTTGGGACTCCCTCACTATGCCCCACGTTTTTCAAAGGGGACCCCATGATCCACAGTTTTTGAAAGGGTAGAATGGGATTCAATTTAATTCTTAAAGAAAGAAGACCACATGGCACGCTCTCTCTCTCTCCACCAAATTTCTAAGGGCACTATGGGGATTTAACAAGTGTTGGATATCTTGTGGGAAATATTCTCTTATACTTAGGAAGTTGAAGAGTCAAAGCTTGAGGGAGCCTTATTCACATTACTTGGAGAAGACACCTACAAGAAAAAGGAAACACATGAGATTGGAATCTATGCTCAAGGGTCAAATTAGAAAGCTTTCAAATTAGAAAATAGAAGGTGTATTAAACTAGGAACTTGTATATTTTACTTTCTATTTTCTTCTTTTTTTCTTGGGAATCATGTTTTGATGTAAAAGGAAGAAGAGATAAAAAAAATAAAAAAAATCAAAGATTGAGTGAGCAACACCACCTCCAACGAATTTTGGAGGTGGGGCCCACTCAAAAACGTGGAGGCCTCTCTCTCCTCCCCTCTCTTCCTTCTCCTCTCCCTATAAATACTTGTGGGGTGTGGGTGTTAGAGGGTCTTAAGAATTCTAGTCTTTTTTCATGTTTTTTTGGCTTCTAGTTTTCTAGTTCTATTTTTCTGAATTTTTATTTCAATGGTTGTAATTTCTTTTATGCAATTTTAATTCAAAGATTGTTCTTCAATTTTGGTTGTAAATTCTTCAATCTCTAGGTGTAGTTTTTGTTTCAAGCCTTCTAGTTCTAGGTTTCTAGTTCTTGTGAGAGGAATTAAAGATTTGGAGAAGAAAGGTATGCAAGTTAATTCAACCAACGTAGGCTTCATCAACAACATTCATTCAATGCTCAATCAACACAATCATCATCAACAATTGCAAGTTTGATAGAAGGGAGTAGTCGATCCTATTTTTCTTTCTTTCTTTCATTCTCATCCTCTTTATTTCTTTCATTTTCATCCTCATTCTCTTTATTTCAAGTGCTTCTGTTGGGATTTTATTTTTGTTTACTCTCATCCTCATGTCTTATGATTAGATTTTTATTTTGATTTTCAGATTTGGCAGATGTAGATGCGAATTCAAGTTTGGTAGAGGAAGCCTTGTCAAGTTCGGTTCAAGCAATTTTCGGGTTTTATCTCTTTGCTCTTGGATTTATGTTCTTTGTATGTGTGTGGATGTGGTAATTTCAATCCATCAATCTCGTATTCGGTGTTAGATTTTGGTAGGTTAGATGATGAATGGTTAGGTCGTTGGCCGGAATCATTAGATGCTTGTGTGTTAGGACCGTTAGTTTAGTTTAATCATCTTAATTTGGTTCACTCTCACGCTACTTTAAATAAGTAAGATAGAGTGGCTTATCTCCTCGTGTTCGACCTGTAGCTACGATTGACCCGTACGCTTGCGGTATTATTTTTTAACTCAAACAAGTTTTTGGCGCTGTTGCCGGGGAGATAATTGTCCACTTTGTTTTTCTTAGTTTTAAGTAAATCGAAGTGTTTAATTTTCTTTTTTCTTTTGTTTATAAAAAATAAAAAATAAAAAAATAACCAATCTTGTTTCTCTTCTGTTCCAAAGAATGTGCACTCCATCCAAAAATTTTCATATGCCCAAACCCAACCAATCTTGGTGTACTTCATGGGATTTCGTCACCTATGACGCCGCCCCTTGATTCATTTGGGTGGTTTGGATTGGCATGTGACTTATTTTTGGAGGTGACCAACTTTGATAACAAGAAAACAACATTGTGAGTGCTTTTGTTTAGAAACAAAAATGTATAGTAGTCCTCCACTCTACATCAGAATCCGCCAGGAGTCGCACGTAGGTGGTTTTTGAAGACTATACGGGTTCCCTTGTTGTCAACCTACATGGCAACCTTACAGCTTTGGAATCATTGTTTCAATCCTTAAGGGGCAGATTCACCAACTGTCTTTAGTTCCCTCGTGTTTTTAGTGATTCTTCTAGTTTTTTTTTATTTTTCTTTATTAAAAAAAAAAAAGAGACTTCTTAATCGGTTTAAGTGGTTAAAGTGTGGACCCGTGACTCTACCAACCGACTTGTTAGAATACAATCTTCACCTCCACCAACTTTGACCATGGTCGACCGAGCTCAGCCTAG